>NC_142138.1:70289415-70593680 GCF_024610735.1 Ursus americanus | reverse complement strand
AGGGGCGAGGAACGGAGAAACGGCAGAGCAAGCGGGACAGACCTAGAGCTGGGCCCCCGAAGAAACTTTCCCAAAGTCCCTCACATTAGTGCTGCTTCCGCTGCATCAGGACCGGTCAGATCCCCAGAGTGGAGAGAAGGCCAAGCAGAAAGGCAGAACGTAGGGACCAGGGGCGCCTGGGTGGCACAGCGGTTAAGCGTCTGCCTTCGGCTCAGGGTGTGATCCCAGCGTTCTGGGATCGAGCCCCACATCGGGCTCCTCCGCTATGAGCCTGCTTCTTCCTCTCCCACTCCCCCTGCTTGTGTTCCCTCTCTCGCTGGCTGTCTCTGTCTCTGTCGAATAAATAAATAAAATCTTAAAAAAAAAAAAAAAAAAAGAACGTAGGGACCACATAGAACTCTGTGACTCTGAGGAGAAATGAAATCCACAGGAAAGTGAATAACTCATCCCTTGCTCAGGCAAGCCTAGAGAGCATCCAAGAGGAATGAATACAAAAGGAGTCCTTTGGGACTTTTGCCATGGCTTGGAACAGGACTGAGCAGGGGCTGTGGTGGCCTTCCTCTCCTTGCTGGGGCCCACCATCATCCCAGCCTGTCCGGTCTACTCACCACCCACAAAACGTGCTGTGCATGCTCCCAGCTCTGCCCTTGGCGCACTTTGTTCTTCTCTGTCAGAAAGCAGCACAACTGCCATTTGAAGAGACCACAGACTAGGGTTGAATCCTGGCTCTGCTGCTGCTGTTTTTTTTTTTTTTTAAAGGTTTTATTTATTTATTTGACAGAGAGAGAGAGCACAAGCAGGGGGAGCAACAGAGGGAGAGGGAGAAGCAGGCTCCCCGCTGAGCAAGGAGCCGGATGCGATGTGGGGCTCAATCCCAGGACCCCAGGATCATGACCTGCAAAGACGTCCAAGTCCAACCGATAGAGCCACCCAGGCGCACACCCCCCGGCTCTGCTTCTTGTTGTGGGACTTGGACCTCTCTATGCCTCATTTTTGTTTTTAAAAATGATAATACTGGGGCACCTGGGTGGCTCAGCCGTTAAGCGTCTGCCTTCGGTTCAGGTCATGATCCCAGCGTCCCGGGATCGAGCCCCGCATGGGGCTCCCTGCTCGACGGGAAGCCTGCTTCTCCCTCTCCCACTCCCCCTGCTTGTGTTCCCTCTCTCGCTGTCTCTCTCTGTCAAATAAATAAAATCTTTAAAAAAAAAATAAATAAATAAATAAAAATGATAATACTGTAACCAATTTCATGAAGCTGTTATAAGTATTAAATGAGATGGCCCGGAAGTGCCTACTCTATAGTTGGAAAGATGAGCTGCCTTCCCTCTTCTCCTTTCTCTACCCGTCCCTCCCTCCCGGTCCATTCACGGTACCTAAAGACCGTCTCTGTGTCGCCTTCCCTGACCACCCAGGCCAGAGCAATCGTCTTCCTCCAGACCTCCAGCTTCCAGCCCTTGTGGCTTTCACACGGAACTCCTACCTTAAGGAATTCGCTATCTTTTCATGGGCATGTATCTTAATCTCGAATAGAGCTTATGACTTCGGCGACTAAACAACAGGGGCACTTTGAGAATGTAAAGGGGTGCAGTAAATGGTTATGCCCGAATAAACTAAAACTGTCCTGGGCTGCCCGACTTAGAAGGCACCCTTCTCCTCTTCATTTAGGAAAAACATGTATAACTCTTAAGCCCCCACCCCCACCCCATCCTCCACCAGCTGAAAGCGCAAGCCAAACAGCCTCGCTTTTCTGACCCTCAGAGGAAGAGCGGAGGGCAGATACAGCTCTACTTAGAGCATGGGGAAACCTGAGCTGCCGATGGAAGAAATACAATCTGAGAGCCCCGAGGGAATACAAACTTTTCTTCCTAACAAAGAAACCAACCAACCAAAAAACACCCAAACCCACTAGTCACAATGACTATATCCTGATGCTCTTTGTGACCTCAATGCGGGGAGCGAGGATGGGCTGTAGGGCTGGCAAAGGCAACCACTTCCCTTCTGAAGCTGAATATGGTCTGGTGCCTCCTCTACAAAACAGTTAATGAGGGAGGAAAAAAAAGGAGACAGGGAGCCTGAGACAGAGAAGCCCTCCCAGCACAGAACATGGTGCGATACTGAAAGGACTGTGGTGTCCGAAGGATAGCCAGCCACTCCCGATTCCTGCCTCACTCTCGCATTGAGCAGCACAGATGATCTGAAGGCTGCGGAATGAATACCTACACTTGAATGCGGCTCCACCCTGAAGCAAAGGTTTTTCCCCCACTACTAGTGAAAGATGAGTCACCATGAATAGGACCTTTAGTTACACAGGATTTCTTTTAAATGGAATATCCTGCTATCGTTGTGGCAGAGGCTGTAGAAAATTTCTCTGGTATCAGGTGCCAGAGAAAAAAATGATATCAACAGGAGAGTTGGCTGGTTATAAGCTGCCTCTATCCTGTGTAAAACTCAAGCATTCACATTTCCCGAAAAGTTAACATAGCTTAACGGAAGCCCTCACACTTAGCAGAGTCTCTGTCTAGACAATCATGTCTTTCTTTACACAAGAAACAAAAGTGCAGCCTCTGGGGAACTGGATGAGGAGAAGAAAAAAGATCTTGTTCTTTTTCATTTCATATCTTTTTTTGTTATTTAGGTTTTTTCACTGTGTGCATTTGCCACTTCTGTAATTAAATGCTGTCTAAATTGTTGGCGACCACCTGTATGTCCTGCCACCAGCACCTCCACTAACATTTCTAGAGTCCGATTTTCTCATTTCTCCCAGCCCTGGCTAGGCTGTGTGATAAGAAGAACTCTAAGATACAACTTCACCTTCACAAGTTTGGAAAAAGAAAGATCTAGATCTTGCTTCTTAGGAGATGAATCCAGGCAAAAAAAAGGTCAGGATACCAGCAATACTGGAAAAATCCATTATTTTTCAGCTTCATACTGCTGTAGGAGCTACGCTGTAACCTGGGGAGACTCTAACACGCAGCCGCTAAAGGACAGATGCATGCAATGAAAGACCATTGGTGAGATTTTGGGTCCCAGGGCTCTTTACCAAATGGTGGAAAGGAGACCCGTCCTTCGGGTTATAATGGGGGAAGAAATTCCAACTGCTTTGCACTCAGAACAGTGCCACAAAGATTCACTGGTCCTCCGATGAGCTCCCAGTGGTGCAAATCAGGGGTAACCAATCGAATTGGTTCCAAATTGCCCTATGCATTAAATCAACTTTCCCCAAATTTGTATTTCACAAGGAAAAATTTGGTGCAGTTGGCAATATTAAAATTGTCCTTTGCCCCTATACTTCATTTATGCCAGCAGCCAAGTCCGCAGAAGGAATAGGTGACTTTTAGGATTTGTTAAAGACCAGAATCTACTGGCGAGGGGAATTTGCAGAGTTTAAGACACTTCAAAAGGAAAGCATTGTCAACCATCTGTCTAGGTCTCCACATGGGCAGTGTAACTTGAAGTAGGGGGGCCAGGTGACCTAGAGCCTCTCTCTTGTCAGCTTTTTGCTGCTAACTGGGAATAGCAGCCTAATGCTGCCTGACCAGTCAGCATGGCTGGGAGATTCCAACTAGCTCAGAGCACCAAAAATAAGCCACAAAGTATTCAGGAGTCAAGCTTATAGTTTTGAATCCAAACACACTTTGCGCTTATCCCTTCTAGGCCGGGGATTCTTATGTAATTTATGTGCGTTAAGGCCAAAGAAGAAAACTGGAGGCAAAGGAATGCAAGTTTTGGGTCAACAACAGATATGCCCGCAGCATTGAGCATGTGTAGCTTCAGAACAGATTTAAAGTAAAACGTTATGGTTCTCTACTCTAGAATGAGCTCGGCCCGCCAGACAGAAACAGCTCTTCTGAGGCAATGAGGCCGGGGGCACAGGTTCCCTGTACCCCCGGGGCTCAGCTGGAGGCCAATGGCCAAGGAGGCCCGGTGAGTGGTGAACTGAAAGAGGGGCGGGGAGAAAGGGATAAATACACCTCGCGCGGCACGACAGGCGGCGGCACAGCCCTCGGAACTGACCCAGGCGACAGCGAGCACAAGCTCAGATGCAGGTCCCAGACCCACGATTCCTCCTCCCAGCTTTTGGGGAGACCCCAAAGGCAGAAGCCCCAAACCGGGAGACTGAGCAGCATTCCCCAGAGCTAGGTTCTCGTTCCTCACTCCTCCGGCCCCAAGCCTGATCTGATCCCAAGCCCCCTCCCCACAATTCCGTGTTCCCTCCCCACACAGCACTGGGGCTCCCCAGATCCCAAATCTTCGTTTTTTCTGGACCTCATGCTTCATTCCTTACGATCACAGACAGATTAGTTACCTGCAGAGCGGCTCGACAACCCTGCAGGTAGTCCTCCATGGTGAAGTACCAGGTGTGCCACCGCCCCTGGCCGTGGAGAGGTTACCAAGCGAATGCGCCCCGCCCGGGACTCAGGAGCTAGGGGCGAAAGTCAGGAGGCGGGACTCGAACCCGCCACACAGCGATTCGGCCCCAACCCCCGGAGGAAGTGCGTAATCCGGCGCTCCTGGAGTCTGACGTCGCCCCGCCCCCAGCGGCGGAGGCGGAGCTCTGCGCCCAGAGACTCACGGGACCCCCTTCCCAGCGGCGTGAAGAGGGGCGTGGCGCAGGGCGTCCTGGGAAACGTAGTCCAGGAGTTCCGAAATGGCCCCAAGAATGGAGGAAAGGAGAATTTTCCGAGATTACTCATTTGAGAGAAAATGTATATGTGTCACAGTAACCTATGTTTGTGGCATCTGAACTTTCCCTCCCGAGCGAGGCTTATAGCATCTTTCCATATGTTACACCGAGTATGTGGTTGACATCTTAAATTACAAAAGGCAAAAACTGTTCTTAGTCCTCCTTTCTCGAATTCTCCCCTTTACCAAACTGACCCATGGCGGCCAATTTTCTGCTGTCCGTGTTATAAAAACATTAGAATAATCTTTGACACCTCTTCTTTACTTAATACCTGCGGTCTCTTGACAATTCCTGCTGCTACTTCCTTTACAACTCAGGAGTCTGTTGGTCTACAGCCTTGGCAAATGTCTCTTCCTTTCCCTGGGCTGTTGTAACCTGGGTTTTTTGCTCCCTGCCTCCCTAATTGTTCAAACTGCCCTTTCAGCCTTCCGAGTTGCTTGAAGTTTCATCCTACGGCCGCCCTGTAAGTCAAGTTAGGAGGGCCCTTCAGAATGTGGAGCTGGGTTCCAACCTCCCTTAACTGCCACCTTCCAGCCCCACCATAGTGCAGGGTACTGCAAATAAGTGTACTCCCATCATCAAATGCCCCCTTCTTTATTGATCCACCCCTTTATTTCTTACTGCCAGCTTTTCCTGCCCCCCCCCCCCCCAAGAATTGAAAGGAGGTGACCCATGAGAAGCTGAGGCCTGTGCTGGGAACAAGGACCAGAGCACAGGGGTATTGGATCTCCTGCTTGCGCAGCTGGTTCTCTCCCTGCTGCCTCTCCTCCCAGAGCCTGGGGAGTCTTCCACACCTTCTGCACCACCGGGGCACAGCCCAACCAGTTCCATTTCTAGACCAGAAAACAAAAAAAGAAAGAAAGAAAGAAAGAAAAAAAAAGATACAGTAAGGGCCTGGAAAGCAGCAGGATTTTTTTTAACTTTAAATGAGTAAATATGCAAATATCATGCTCTTTGGCCCTGCCTCTGTGGATCCAGAGCGAAGGCCTGCCAAACCCACCGAGAAAGCCCCAATCCAACCAGCCGCTGCTGTCCAGTCCTGCTCCTCCCCGCGCTCAGCAAAGGGCACTTGCTCTTCCCTGTTCTCACCAGAGAGGCACAAGCGCTCCGTCCCTTCCCGCGGCAGGCAGAGGGAAGAGAAAGGGTCTGTTGTTTTTCTCTTCTTGTTTCTCTCTCCCTCGCTACTGATCAGCAAGCTGCTGACCAGGTCAGAAAGCCCTGATGGAAATTCTCCAGTGCTGGGCAAGCCCCTCCTCCTCCAGGGAGCTTGTCCTTGACTAATTTTTCTTTGTCCCGATGGGAAAAAAAGAAAGAAAGAAAGAAGAAAAACCACAAACTTCCTTTGGAAACCAGCTTGTAGTCCGGGCCTGGAGCGCACGCCCTAGACTCGGCAACTCAGGAAACCTGCAGACGCTCTGAGCGACCTGGGAGCACCTGGGCTGCACTCCTGCCTGCCCCCACCCTCCTCTGGTGACCCCAGTCGTGGGCGTGAGTCCGGAAGTGGCCACGAGCAAGCCGGGACAGCCGCTCGTAAACCTGTGTAGACCTGGACAAGCTCTGGCCCTGACAGCTGGAAGGCAGCTGGGGCTGTGGCAACTGGGGTCACTGTAGCCACCTTCCTCACCGAACTGCCACGGCTGGACCCTGGTTCTTAGTCCTGGAACAGCATCCACTTCTTTAAGGTAAAAACTTTGTTTTAACCATTTCCTTTACCCCCCCCCACCCCACCCAGTTCTCTTTTTCCTCTGCAGCTCTGGGGAGGTGACATGGAATGTCCCTCCACTTTTGGTCTCTACAAGTCTGGATTTTGAGAGGAGCTAAGGCAGGAGGCACGAGCTTGTAAAAGGGACGAGCTTGGTCCCTTCATTTCCTTGGTTTGATGAAAACTTCCCCCTCTCGCTTGCAAGCAAATAGACAGGGCATGGTAGGGGTGGTTGACTTACTTGGGGGCAAAATTTTAAACCCGTAGTTGCATGAAGATTTGGGCCAGACTGAGAGGGAGATTGCAGTGGGAAAGTTCCTGGGGGTGTGCGTGTGTTATTGAAGCTACCCGCCCATTTTATATGCTTCTTCCAACTTTTGGCTATTTACTGCTGCTGCGAGGGAGGGGCCAGGGCTATTTTAACTCCTCACCCACCGCCAGAGGATAATTCCAGCAGGAGAGAATGCGTGGGACTTGAGAAAAGAAGAGGAAAAGAATGAAATCCGGATTTGTGTGAGTGCCCTCCCCCTCATCCTTTCCTGCTCTGACATACTGGTGCCCACCCCACCAGGAGTCACCTTGTGGAGTGGACATCCTCCATTCCATCTCTTAAGACTTAGCCCACTCAGCTTTGCCCGGTTTCTCCAGAGACCCAGCTTCCTCCAGTTTCCAGCACCTGGTTCCTTTGGGCTCATCCCCTTCCCCAGCTAGCCACCCAACCTCTGCTTAATTCTTGATCATTTCTATCATGGGACAGAAAAGAGAAGAAATGAACACTGCTTTTCTCCAAGCTCCTCTAACTTCCTCGGGCTCTGGTTTCTGCTTCCAAGGCTCGCCCTAACTGTCATCTGGGAGGGAAGGGGAAAGACAAGAGAGGGAACAAAGTGTAAGGTGCGCAGGACCTTTTTGCTATTCTGATTCGGAATGAACAACATGTAAATGCGATGCAGCGAGCAGAAATTATATTTGAAGCAGAAGGAGGATCGATTTGGGTGACCAGGCTTCTTTTGGTAACTTTTCTGTCTTTCAACTTCATCTCCCAGGCCTTAACGCAGTCCTGAATTCCTGCCACTTTACGAGAAAGAAGCATAGTGTCAGGTTAGGAGGGAGCTGGAGAAAAGACAAGATTTCTGACAAGTCTAATTTCTCTCCTTTTCTTGCCCCAAGTGAGAGGGAGAGGGGAGCTAGGAGGTTGAAGGAAGATGTTCTCCAGGGGACAGGGTTTATGGTTTTGTATTGTTTGCTATCCACAACCTTAATTAAATGTCTGTGCTGGACTCGATGCTTAGTGCTGATAGAGAACAGGTTAAACAGGTCCAGGGTTTACATCTAAGATGACCTGGGTGGGAATAGACAGAACACACGCGGAGGTAGTTAGATGAATGTAGAGGATGTATTTCCTTTTTTTTTTTTTTAAGTTTTTATTTTAGGGGCGCCTGGGTGGCGCAGTCATTAAGCGTCTGCCTTTGCTCGGGTCGTGATCCCAGCGTTCTGGGACCAAGCCCTGCATCGGGTTCCTTGCTCAGCAGGAAGCCTGCTTCTCCCTCTCCCACTCCCCCTGCTTGTGTTCCCTCTCTTGCTGCCTCTCTGTCAAATAAATAAATAAAATCTTAATAAATAAATAAATAAATAAATAAATAAATAAATAAATAAATATTTTATTTTAATTCCAGTTAACATATAGTGTTATATTAGTTTCAGTATAGCGATTCAATACTTCATACATCACCCAGTGCTCATCACGAGGGAGTATTTCTTTTCTTTCTTTTCTTTTTTTTTTTAAGATTTTCTTATTTATTTGAGAGAGAGAGAGAGAGAGAGAGAGAACTCAAGAGAATCTCCAAGCAGCCTCCCCCCTGAGCGTGGAGCCATGACACACAGGGCTCGATCTCACAACCCCGAGATCATGACCTGAGCCGAAATTGAGTCCACCATCAAGAGTAGGCAGCCCGACCAACTGAGCCACCCTGGCGCCCCGTGAGCGAGTATTTCTTACATAAATCAATAATCAGCATTGTCACCTTCTGTATAAAGAGTGAGTGAGAGAGTATCTGTGGGTTTAGGTTATTCGGGGAGCAGAGAGGAACTGAAGAGAAGTTGCTACCTCAACTCCCGCTGTCAAGAGTTTCCTAGTGACAGAATTTGTCGGGGGAGTGGTTTTTGTGCTGAAGTGACTTACAGAACCAGTCTCTGATTCAAATCCCCAAGGCCTACATTTCCTCTCCTGGGCCTACAGGAAGCCCCTCCCAAAACCTTTTTGCTGTGGTTTGGGATTGTGTAAAGTTCGGGAGAGTCCTTTGAGGAGAAAGACTTCTTTCTCACTGGTGTTTTATCTTTTGGGACATGATACCGTCTGTCTGTATCTCCACTCTTCACCCCAAGCACTCTGTGACTTAATCTTTTCGCCCTTGGAGTGGAGCGGAGAAGAGGTAACCCTGAGAATACCTGCGTGGGCTCTGGGCGGTCCGTGAACAGCCGGGCGGCGGGGTTTGGTGTAGGGCGGAGGAGTGGCCACCGTCGTGGCTATGGTGGCGGTTACCAACGTGATGATTGTTACAGGCTGAGCTGAAGATGACTGTAGTAATAACCATTAGTAGAGCTGGCCCTTGAACAACACAGGGGTTAGGTAACTGACCATTCATACAGTTGAAAATCCACGTGTAACTTTTGACTCCCCCCAGACTGAGCTAATCGCCTACTGTTGACTGGAAGCCTCACCAAAAACATGGACGGTCAATGGACACCTATTTCGTATGCTATGTGTATTCTATACTGTATTCTTACAATAAAGGAAGCTAGAGAAAAGGAAAGATTATTAAGAAAATCATAAGGAATACACCTAAAACTAATGTAAGTTGTGTGTCAACTATACAAAACAAGGAAATCATAAGGAAAATACATTTACAGTACTGTTCATATATTTACAGAAAAAATCCGCCTATAGTGGAACCGTGCAGTTTAAACCCCGTTGTTCAAGGGTCAACATTAACATTTCTTTCTCTGTCTTTTTCCTTTCTTTCTCCTTTTACTTTCCCTTTCCCTCCACCTTTTTTCCATTCCTTGTCCTTATCATTTCAGGGAAGGCTGACTCCATCCAATGACTTCAATCCCACCAGAATCCTTCCTCTCAACCTGAAAGCCCTGTACCCTCATCGGTCCCATGTGGCCACAGCAAGGGAGAGGTGAAAAGAGCTCAGGCTGCGGCCCTTTTTACCCATCTGAGAAAGACATGCCCTCCCTGTAGCCAGCAGTGACTGTGTAGACGCTATCTAGCCTTCCATACTAGAGTCCTTTAATAAGACTTTTCTGGGTCCATGTGCTTTCCAGCCCAATGACTTCCTTCTTACTGGATTGGTCTCTTTGTTACATACCAAGCCTAGATTAGGCAACTCCCTGAGGGCAGGAAAGTCCTTTGGTGCCCCGCAGTTGACCTCTTCTGACCATGGAACACCATCAAGCTGAGCTTCCAGCCTCTAGTGAGGCCAAGATTCCAGAAGCAGTCAGCCCTGAGAACCGTGAGGTCCTGTCACAACCAGATGAGCACCCCCAGGACAGGGGTGCTGCAGCTGCTGATGGGGCAGCTGGAGAACAGGAGCCAGCAGACCAGGCTTCACTGCCGGCCGAGGGCAAGGATAACCTGGAGTCCCCTCCACCTGATGTGAGTTCAAACCAACTGGGGCCAGCCCACGGGGCACAGCCTGAGGTAGAGACAGTGGGGGCCTGCTCCAGGTCCCAGGAGCTCCCCCTGCCCGCCAGGGCCCGACAGCCTGAGCTAGATTTCTACTGTGTGAAGTGGATCCCTTGGAAGGGAGAACGGACACCCATCATCACCCAGAGCACTAACGGCCCCTGCCCTCTCCTTGCCATCATGAACATCCTCTTTCTTCAGTGGAAGGTAAGAGGGAGTTTGGATGAGGGCTCAGAAATTGCTGAGGAGAGCCCTCTTCCCTGACCCACCTCCTTGAATATCCTGCTGTTCTCAGACCAGGCAAAACTTTCCAGATTATTCTCTGTATTTCTCCTGCTTGAACAAGTGAGATAAGACAAAACAAAACAATTCTCTGTCCTACTCTTGTATCTTCTACTGTCTAGCAAGTGCGAATGTCTCACAATACTTCACATTCATTCCCTCACTGCAGTTGCAAGCCTTCTTTCCCACCACGCCCTCCCCCTCCCCCCATCCTTCTATGTACTTCTCCTTCAGTGCTCTGTGGAGGAAGATGTACACATGGCTAACCCTTTGGTCACCCCTTCTGCCTCCAGGTGAAGCTGCCCCCTCAGAAGGAAGTGATCACATCAGATGAGCTCATGGCCCATCTTGGTGAGTGATTAGGCCTTGGAGAGGAATTACACAGAAGGTTCGAGAGCTTACACTTTCCACTCAGCCAGAAATCAGAATATTGAGGGACTTCCCTTTTGGGGCTCTGATGTGGCAAGGAGGGTGAAGGTCTACAGGGCTTCTCTGCAAGGCTGGGGGATGAAAAGCAAAAATCAAGGTGTCAGGAGTCGGGAATTGTAACCCTACTTCTGCCCTGAGCTTTCAATGTGACCTTGGGTGGGCCCTTCACCTTCGTGAGTGTATTTCTTCCTCTGAGAAGGAAAGGTCTGGGTTAGATTCTAAGGCTCTTTCCAGCTCTGAAAGTCTGTGGTCTGTGACCATTCTCCAGGAGAAGAGGAAGCAGCTTTTGGCACAATTGGGGTAAGCTGATGAGGGGTCCTGTCTTGTAGGAGACTGCCTCTTGTCCATCAAGCCCCAGGAGAAGTCAGAGGGACTTCAGCTTAATTTTCAGCAGGTGAGGCAAAGGTCTGGGGGCACAGGAGTTTGCCGGTTTGTCAGGGGACACCTAGGCTATGAAGAGAAGCCGTTCTTCTGCTTCTCAGGAAGGGCCCTTGAACGACGATTTCCTTCTGCAGGAGGAGGGTAGATTTCTGTCCTAGAAAATATGTTCCTTTATATAAGATGAAGAAGGGTTGAGGCAAGGGAGGAATGGAGTGGCCTGTAAGAGAACCAGGGAAGAAAAGCAACAGGATTAATTTTTTATTTCTGGAGCCAGCAGTCAGGGGAGGGGAGGCTAGAGTAGCCATCATTTTCTTTTTTCTCCCCAGCTCTATTAGACTATACTGACATATAACCTTGTGTAAGTTGAAGACGTATAACGTGTTGATGTGATAAAGGCAGCATTTCCTTTTCTAACCCCAGAATGTGGACGACGCAATGACAGTGTTGCCTAAACTGGCCACGGGTCTGGATGTCAACGTGCGATTCACGGGGGTCTCTGATTTTGAGTACACTCCTGAGTGCAGCATCTTTGACCTCCTGGGCATACCTCTGTACCATGGTTGGCTTGTTGACCCACAGGTGAGGGCGGGGTGGCCCAAATGAGACTTCTCTCCAGCTCAAACTGACAGACAAGCAATATTTTGTGGGGTGGGTGTTAGGGAGTTAGGGATTAGATTGGCTTGGAAAGGGAATAGGCTTTAGAGGCTGGACTCAGTACAGAATTCCTTGAATTTTAACCTTTTTGGGGGGAGAGGTAACATTCAAATACAGGCAAACCATATGTGCAAAAAGGTCAGCTCTTCAGAGATGGAAAGTTTCAGGAACCTTTGGTTATAGGGTTGCAGTCCTGTGGGCGTGCTTCATTTCCTTCCTAAAAAGATCTTCATTGTGTTGGTGCCACCCCACCCCACTGCCCATGCAGAGTCCTGAGGCCGTGAGCGCGGTTGGGAAACTGAGTTACAACCAGCTGGTGGAGAAGATCATTACCTGCAAGCACTCGAGCGACACCAACCTTGTGACAGAAGGTGACGGCCCTGCTTTCTCTCCTGTGGGTCTTACGTGGAGGGAATGGTGGCTGCTTCGGTTAATTGCTTACCGTCTGTCTCCCCCCACCACATCCCCCTAGAACGGAAACCCCACGAGCGAGAGTTTGGGGAACTGGCTGTTGCGTTTAGGACCTGGAGCCGCGCCTGGCGCAAGGCAGCCGCTCAGTCACTCTTGTTGGATGAATGAGTACAGCCAGGCTTTGGGGGGTCTCAGAACCATCCTGCGGGCTCCTCACAGGGACTGGGTGATCCTTCTTCCTGTTGTGGACCTTGGATTGAAGCCAAGCCCTCGTGGCCCGATTTGTGCTCTTCCGACAGGCCTGATCGCAGAGCAGTTCCTGGAGACCTCCGCAGCACAGCTGACCTACCACGGACTGTGTGAGCTCACGGCCGCTGCCAAGGAGGGTGAACTTAGCGTCTTTTTCCGAAACAACCACTTTAGCACCATGACTAAGCACAAGGTGATGAGGCTTTGGAGATGGCGGGGGGCGGGGGGGGAGAGCGGGCGTTGCTATCCCTTCCTCGTGGTTTTTGCTTGCGGGTCAGTGTGTCAGGCAGGATAGGGTAGATTAAGTCCAGGTGACAAATGACCCTGAAAATCCCTGCGCTTTACCACAGCCGAGGTTTATTTCTCATGCTGGATGGTCATTGCAGATTGGCTGCCATTCTGTCCCACATCATCTTCACTCTGGGACCCAGAGAGGGACACCATGCACGCGCTTTTAATGCTCCTGCCTAGAGATGACACCAGTCATTTCTGCTACCTTCTCATTGGCCAGAGCAAGCCTTAAGGAATCAGCCTGCCCTCAGTGGGACAGGAAAGTAAAGTCCTCTCCCAGGAAGGGAATGGAATTAAATGGAAGAGGGAAAGGTCTTTGGCTCTCAAAGGGATTTATCCTCATAGCCACCAAGCGAGCCCAGAGACCCACGAGAAGTAGGGCAGGAAGCAGCATCTTGTGTGGGACCCCAGCCCCGAGGACTCACACTTGACCACAGTGACTGCCATGCTCACACCCAGCTGACCGTAGAGCAGACATCCCGGCCCTCTCCCCACGACTGTAAGAGACGCGTGTGCTCCCACGGACACGCTCTAGCTGGCACACTAGACGATTCAGACGGTCTCCGAGCCTCAGCTCACCTCTGGCAGTAGAGCGCCGCTGGGCCAGCTATCCCGCCACGAACTTCGTCCTCTTCTCTGCAGAGCCACTTGTACCTACTGGTCACCGACCAGGGCTTCCTGCAGGAGGAGCAGGTGGTGTGGGAGAGCCTGCACAACGTGGATGGAGACAGCTGCTTCTGCGACTCTGACTTCCACCTGAGTCATTCCCTCGGCAAGGGGCCTGGAGCCGGAGGTGGGAGCGGCTCCCCCGAAAAGCGGCGGCAGGTAGACCAGGTGTGTGGGCTCTTTGGGAAGGGTGCGGAGAGCCCGTCTGCTAACCAGCTCCTCGATGTAGGCGAGGAGCACGCGTTTCCTCGTGTAGACATCATGACACGCGACACCTGTGCCCCCTTCCTGTCACCTCCGGACCACCTCCGTGCTTGGAGTGTGTTCTCGGTCACCACACAGAACGTACTTGGCTGTGGGTTTTGCTCTGGAGGAAAAGCTGATGAATCCGAAGAAGAAAAATGGGTTTGGAAACCTAAAGCCAGCCTGAGTGTCCCCCAGGCCCCAGCGACCTCACCACTCCTGTTCTGTTGGCCTCTCTCTAGGACTACCTGATTGCCCTGTCCCTGCAGCAGCAGCCGCAGGCCACGTTGGGTCTTAGCGACTTGGAGCTGGCCCAGCAGCTGCAGCAGGAGGAGTACCAGCAGCAACAAGCAGTGCAGCCTGCGCAGGCGCGGACCTCCCCGCAGGTGAGCGGGCCTCCCCCCAGCTGATCGGGGGGCCTTCCCCTTCCCACGGGCCAGAGCTCCGCCACGCTCCGCCCGGGGCAGACACTCGGTGTTGTAATGCCCGGGTGCTCCTGTCCCCTGGGTCCCATCTTCTTTCCCCACCGCCCCTCCAGATCCTGCCCCTGTGTCCATCTGGAACCTCTGTCCAGGCTGGCGAGTGACCCACTGTTAAATCCCATACAGGGGAGAGGAGCCACGTCTGGACGCCCAGTCGGAGAGCGTCGGCAGAGGCCCAAACAAGAGTCAGACTGTGTCCTCCTGTAGCGTTGCCCAGTGCTGGGGCTGCCCTGCCTCTTCCTTCGGAGGCGATGGCTATCCTGCCTGCTCCCCCAGCTCAAGCCCTGACATACGCAGGGTAACTTATTTATGGACTCTGGGGGATCAGAGCAGGCAGTAAACGCCAAGGTCGGACTTGGTAACATCCCGCCCGCATGTGCTGCCACCTTCTCTGCCTCCCAGTCATCAGGGCAACACTGGGGTTGGTGGGGTGAGGATTTCGGGGTCCCAGCTCCCCTTCTCCGGAATAGTCACACTCATACACGGACTCAGGCTCCAGGGTGAGGTCCCCATCTAGAATGCATCTCCCCTACTTCCACCCCCGCAACTGGCTGGGTCGTCTTGGCGATCCTGCTGGCCAGTTGTTTCAGGGTTTGGTTTGGGTTTCTATCTCCATTATTTGTAATGCTTTCCTAGGGGTTTGGAAATAAAACTTGTTTCCTGAGATCTGTTTGCCTTGCCCTGCAGCACTTGGGGTTAAGTATTTGACCCAATTAAGGAATGCAAAAGGGTGGGGGAGGTAGGTTATAGAGGTCCCAAGGGTGGCTTTGCCTGTCATTTCTAACAGGGCCAGCAGGGGGAACCAAAGCCTGCTTATTTTCTTCTCTGTTTTTGTTACTAGTTTTTGATAGTCTTCAATGGGAGTGGTAATCTAATTTGGGAGGTGGGTTTCCAAGTCCCTGTTTTGGACAGATGGCATTTGGGGGTTGTGCTCCCTGCTAACCTAAGACTTCCCAGGCAGGGGAGGGCAGCTTGTTCGGGTCCTTTGCTACCTCTATTTCTGACCTCATTCTGGCTCCTGTTTCTCAGTTACTTTGCCTGAAATTTCCTGGGGAAGAGAATAATGGGGGGGGGCTTCGAGGGGGCCACTTGTTGCAGCCCTAGAGCCTCAGACAGGACCCCTGTTGAATATGCAAGTGCATATCAAAGGCGCCTCCAACCTCAAGACCTCCCAGCCCACGTCCGGCTCCACCCAAACTTCAATCAGGGAACACAAACAACAGTAAAGTTTGCCAAAAGAATTCAAGAGTCAGGGAGACGTCTGGCCAGTGTATGGGAAGGATGAGTAGGGCAGAAACCATCAAAGAGCTGTCTACACCCAAGTCAGAGCTAGGGGATCCAGGCGCAGGCATTGTTTGAGATGAGGAAATCAAGGGATTCCAAAGAAACTTCCAGTTGTAGCCTCGACAAGAAGCTGGAGCATGTGGTGCTCAGTGAGGGGTTATCCTATTTGGAGGTCCAGCTGGTTTCCGGCAGGCTCAGCCCAACATGGGGATCTCAGATCCTTGGATGTCACGGTGTGGCAGGGAGGCCTCAAATGTCTTCGGCCCTGCACAGGGCTAGTAGGGCTGACTGGCAGTCCCCCTTCACTGCCTCCTGCAGACAAGAGAGTTCATTGTTAGACCCCACTAGCACCATGGCCCACGCATTCTGTTTCCTCCCTGGTGCTGGTCCAGAACCGTCTGATGTGAAGAGCTGTGTACGAAATTAATCAAGACTCATGAGTTCTCCGGGGCATGAATATGCTCGGTGGTGTGCAGGGAGGGCAGAATGGAGGTGAGGCGTGAAGCTCTGGGGCTCCAGGTTAAGAACCAGCCAAGTCTCACCTGGAGAGAAGAGTAGAGGGACTTGCCAAATTTCTTTTTGAACTCAGCTCGGATGCTTAGAAGGTCAGTCTCACTTCGAGAGATAAGGATGCGCATCAGGACTCGGTAATTGGGCTTGAGGTCCTGGTAGAGGGAGAAACAGCAGGGGGAGAGGGTGGTAGTAGGAGTCTCACAGAGTAGAGACTGGGCAGCATGGGAAATTACTCTCGAGGGGAAAACGAGGTGTGAGTCCAGGGAAAAGAGAAGTGTACATTATCTAAGAGGAAAATGTATCCTTGTCTCCCTTCATGGAAGGTGATGCAGCAGGAAAGATGGGTCTCTGTGGGAGCAGCTGGGGTAGTTCGCCTTCCGGCCACACAGCTTTCCCGGCTCTGAGGCCGTTAGCTTAGAGCCTCATTCCTCAAGACCTCAGTGGTGGGCATCTCCAAAGGCAGTTCCTCAGAAAACGGACAGGAAAGACTTCCTACCTCGAAAGATTTCCAGCATGAAAACCAGGAAGTTTTTAACTTCCGGGTTAGTGAATGTCCAGGGAGGATATACCCAGCCTATCCCAAACAGAGTTGATGGGGCTCTGAGAGGGAGGCTTTCGGTTCTGAGCCTGACCTACCAGGGCCTCCTCACATCCCCATCTGTATACACCAGTTTCTCCTGGTTGGACCCCTGGGGCTTAGCATCACTGTCTTCCTCCTAAACCTGCACCACGTCTCCTGCCTTTTGGTTAAAGAAGGTAATGGAGGGTTTGGTTCAGAAATAATAGAGGTAGAGTACGTGAATTATAATTATAAATCATGAATTATAATTGATTATATCAAATCACGAATTATAACTGATTATAATAAATGTGTTAGTTAACATGAGAGATTTCTAAATAAAAACATTGGTTGCAAAAATCCTATTTATGTCATGGGCTGGCCACCGGCGCCGTCACAATCTCCTAAGAGCTTCTTTCCCAGCGTTTCCTGTTACCTGACTCACGAGACCCTTCCCAGAACTGCCTGATACCCACGCTTATGGCATCTACACAGATCATACATTCCCATGGAAAAAAAAAAAGGAAATGAGGAAGTAACAACAGGATGCCATATTTCATTTGGACTCAGAACCCCTGTCAGTGCTGATGGCTGCTTTATCTTAAATTTCATGTATTATCCATTTTGTATTGTGAGAGAGATTGTGGATCGCTCCCCAGTATCCATTCTTCCCCTTCCTCCAACTCTTATTACTCCAAAGTTGTAGAATTGGGGCAAGGCACTCATTAACTGAATATTCTAGCAAACCCCCATTGAACATAACTCTTGCCTTGTTACTTGAGGACGTCCTTGGCATCTCCTACTTCCCTAAGACCTTTTAATGAACATTCATTGTATGGGTCAGATTGGTCCGAATTTTCCTGAGTCAGCCTTCACTGATGGTCATTTTTCTGAATAAGGACTCGTCACAATCTATGTTCTCACATATTTCTCATAAGAGAATAAGATAGAAGCATATGATTGAGTTTTTCCTTTTGAAAAAAAAGTTTTCAGAAAAATAGGCCTATATTATTTTTTGATTCCTACTTCCAGGATAAACCTGGCATTTACATCCCAGAGTGTGGGTCCTACAATCCAAATACATTATAATCATTTACTGCTGGGATACAGGTTTGTTTATGATGGGAATTGAGCCAGATAAACATAACCCTTCAAATCAGTCTTAGTGTTCAGTCAGTATAGTCGTACAGACTTCACCGGGTAAGTAAAACATTAATCTACTGTCAGAATGGAAGTCTCCGTTGCTGATAAAATCTGTGCACATATGTACTGTCTTTTGCATAGCTGCCAACAAGGCGTGATGATTGCTCGCTCATACACAAGAAGCTATGGCATCTACCAAAATGATAACTACTTTTACCTTCTTAAAAATTGGGGTGAGTCTTTTATTTATAGGTTTTAGAGGACAGTTGTACTAATAGGAGACCCAGCTCAATGAGTAGAACGACTGGATTCTGTTTATGAAATTAATCAAACCAAAATCACCAACTGAAGTGTGGATCGCGTGAAACAAAGCTCGGCCAGTGTGGAGAGAGGTGGTCCTGGGTGCTAGACCTCTAACGGTATAGCTTGTGGTGCAGACCAACACCTACGTTGTGGACCCGGAGTTGACGCCTGGCAGGTAAATGTCCTATAGGACCATTATGTGTGCACGGTTTTTAATTATTTTAAAATTCCAACAGAAATAACACACAATGTTATATTAGGCACAATGTGTTTTATAGGAAGCTTATATGATTTATTAGCTGTATACGACCTTGGGCAAAGAACTTTGCCTCTCTGTACCTCAGTTTTTTGCATCTATAAAACAGGGATGGAGGGTGGCCATGAAGATTAATTGAAATGTGTGTAACAAGCTCGGCATGGGCCCTGGGACACAAGGAGTACCCCAGAAATGCTGGCTCTTGTCATAATTCTTGCTAGCATTATGACCATCATTATCCTAGTGACAACTGAAACTGGACATGGCACTGTCCTACAGAGCAAATTCCCATCTATATGTGGCCATGTAGACATCAATTAGGCCCAAACTCTGGCTTAGGTGCCCTTTTGAGTCAACTAGTTAGCTTTAACCGCAGCTCACTCCTCTTCTTGACAAGACAATTTGCAAACCTAGGAAAAGAGAGCTGCTATGTATTTATAAAGTCAATATGAGATTGTGACATTAGCAACAGCAGAGAAACTTCCTCTCTCTTGCCCAGAAGATATCTCCCCCCAGTTTTTGTTCCAAAGTGAGGGAAAAGAAGCGTCCCTCTCACCTGGAGGGCTTGATGAAGTTTGTCAGCAAAGTACAGCGGTGTGTTCTTGATCACTGAGGCTGGAAGCAGAGAGGGAGAGATGGAGAGCGCCAGCTCCCATGCCAGGTGAGAGCCCTACCCCGCAGCGCTGAGCAGGCCCTACCTAGGCTGAGCAAAGCCGCCTGGGCATCTCCGTGGAAAAGGTGGTGGACGGTCTTCTCTAGCTCGTGCCCCGTACACCGCTGGTACTGATCGAACACTTGTGGGGGGTGTGGGAGGTAGTTAGAAAGATAAACGGGAGCAAGGGTTGATTATCACAGAGAAGGATGAACCCTCCCCACCTTCCTCAGCCAGAACTCATCATTAGAGTAAGCTGGGAAGATAAGAAGTCTTGTGTGTACCTCGGACAAGGTGTTCAGGATTTCGCTGGGTGAAGATTAGGACCCATGTGCCCTCTGTGCTGGGCCCTTCAGCCTGTTTTAATGCCTGGGAGGGAGGAGTAAACCAGGATCATCGGTTGGGGGTAGGGGAGCCATGGTTGCGGTGTTCCCAGAATCCATCATCATGATGATGGAAACGGGATTCAGGGTGGAAAAGCTTAATTGAACCTGTGAAGCAGTTGCTTTTATTTATGGTTAAAAGAAACAAAAAAGGAGTAAGGGTTAAGAGAGGGGCTCTGCCCTCACAACTTGATTCCCAAATTTGGGGAAATCCTGGCACTCAAGGAATTAACTAATCTCCAAGGGAAGGTCTGAGGAGGGTTCCACCACCCAAATGCCCCTGAGAGGAGAATGTGTTGTTGACGAGCTCACTTCCTGTGAGTTCAGCAACCAGAGGCTAAAGGAGTGAACAGTCTTCAGAGGGTCACTACCTGACACTTCATGTCCTCACGTGTCACTGAGGATTCCTTCCCCAAGGCAAGGAGAGGTTTGGAGGACAAGAGGACACATAGGTCACTGGCTCTAGGAGCGGGTGGAGGAGGACGTCTTACATGCATGGCGGGGCAAGCTCCTCGCCCCTGCTCACCTGGACATCCTGTTCCACCAGGTTGTAGTCAATGATTCCAGAGTAGCTCTCACGGCCCCCCTAGAAGAAACTCTCTCAGGAGGACTCTTTGAAGGATAGCTTTTCATCTCCAGGACAACCAACCCAAACCAACCAAACGCCTCCCTCCAAAGCCTTCTCTTGCTAATTGTACCAGAGCAATGCTCCCCAGTCTCTCCCAGCCCCTCCCTCCCCTGCAGGCCGGTCCTCCTCACCTTGGCCAGGGCCAGGAGCAGTTCCTGCAAGATGCCGCTGGTCTCGGATTTGATGTCCTCCTCAGCCTCCACCTGGAAATCTGGGTTGGGTTCAGGAGCTCTCTGAAGCCTCCCAATTTTTCCCAGTGTAGATATTCCCTGTCAAATGCCCAACCCACTGTGCCCTGCCTACACTGCCATGTCCTGCCGGGGGTAGCGTAATGGCTGCTGGTTCCCGGGACGTAAGGAAGAAGCGCCATCATGGTCACCCTGAAAACATCCCTAAGCTGCCAGTAACCCATGCACTGTAGGGTCAGGCACCACGGGGAGCCAACCTGCTAGGGGAAGGAGGCATCTGTTATTCGAGTGCTGGCCAGGCAGTCAAGGGAGATAGGGAAACCTGCACCATGAGGCCAGATGGCTAGGGCCTGGCCCCCTCATTGGAGGCAAGGAGAAGCGATGTGGAAGGATGGGAAGAAGTGAAAGAAAAAGAAGAAAGGGAAAAGAAAAACAGAATCAAGGAGTGAGAGGTAGGGGCGCCTGGGTGGCTCAGTAGGTTGGGCGTCTGCCTTTGGCTCAGGTCATGGTCCCAGGGTCCTGGGATCAAACCCTGCGTTGGGCTCCCTGCTCGGGCGGGGGGTGGGGGCTGCTTCTCCCTCTCCCACTCCCCCTGCTTGTGCTCTTTTACTCTCTCTCTCAAATAAATAAAATATTTAAAAAAAAAAAAAGGAGAAAAAGAAGTGAGAGATAGGAGAGGGATTAAGACAGGCCAAGAATGGACATCAAAGGAAAACTGGGGAAAGCAAAAAAAAGGGGGGGGGGTGCTCAGATGAGGATGAGAAAAGGCCAGTTAGCAGTTAGTGGGTGAGGCATGTGGCAGTCAAGCAGGGGCTTGAGGGGTAGTACCCATGAGTTAGAGAGCAGGTCCCCTACCTCCCCCCCACCCAACCCTCCGGCTGCAGCAAGGTTCCATTCAGCCTGGGATGTGGTGTGAGGGCAGAATTAGGAAGGGGCTGGGAAGATGACATGGGCACCTTTGGGACTGTCACAGTGCCCGACATTGTCATTACTTTGGAATCTGCTCTGGAGCTCCAGACTAAGATAACTAATTATTGCTTCTCTTTCTTTAATGATCACATCTGGGTCTCACCCTGGGGAGACTGAGAACTGGCGAGGGTGGGTGGGGAGACAGACCCCAAGGGAACAGTGCTGGGGCAGACAGGTTCCCGGAGGACTTGCCTGTAGGGAGTGCCAGAGAGGGGGGCTGTCCTGCTACCCCTTTCCTCCCTCCTTACGTGCTCTTACTATGTTTGTAGACCGTCAGGCACTCCTGCAGCTGGGCTGGGCTTCGGGTGGCAAGAATTTCCACGGCCACATCCTCAGCCGAACCTGAGTTCTACAAGGAATTGGGAGGCCACTCTGACACTGGGCCATGTCATTAGGATGGCAGACCACTTGTCCTTCTAAGGGTCAATATGGGCTGTTTAAAGGGGGACCCTGCCAAGTCGGGTCCTCTGGAGGGAGCAAAGGCAAGTCAGTCAACCCTCTCCTCCCCTCAATGGTGTGCTCACTTCCGAGACACCCAGCGAGCCTCCTCTCCTGGTACCTTCAAGGCCGTCCTCAATTCCTGGGCATCGAGCTGAGCTGCAGGCTGCAGCAAAGCCACCACGGTCCTCTCGAGGTTACCAGACAGTGCTGCCTGCAGGGACTTCAGCAGGTCCTACAATAAATGGTCCCCATGGCAGAGGAGCGGGGACCATGGAGTGGGCCCGATGTGTGGGGAGCTTTGGGAATATCTGGCTCGTTTTTCCTAAGGCCAGAAGCACCAGGCCTGCCCCCCCCCCAGCTGCTATTGCTGTACTTCCGGTCTTCCAGGGGGGCTGCTCACCCCAGTCTGCTGCTCCGGGGCAGTCAGTGGCCTCACCTGTTGGGTGCGCTCCTGGAAGGCTCGAGAGATGAGATGCCTTTGCTCCCTGCTCCTGTTGGTCAGCACACCCACGATGGCTCCATGGTCCACACCTGAACCAAGATGAGGGCTGGGCTACCATCTGGGCAGAACCCAAGAGGGTCTTTACGGGGAGGGGATCCCCTTCCTTCTTGGACTTAAAGCCTCTGGAGGAGGAGAGAAGAAGATCTAGGAAAGGGCTGTGAACAGCAGGGGCTGCAACACCCCCACTTCCCTTTGGCCTCAAAAGAAGACGCAGGGACGCCTGGGTGGCCCAGTCGGTTAAGCATCCGACTCTTGATTTAGGCTCAGCCCATGATCTCAGGGTCCTGGGCTCCGTGCTCAGCAGCAGTCTGCTTAAGATTCTCTCCCTCTCCCTCTGCCCCTCCCCCTCCCCCTCCCCCTCCTGAGCACTCTCTCAAAAAAAAAAAAAAAAAAAGAATTAAAAAAGAAGATGCAAATAACATGCCAAAATAGCATGTGAACCTGACCCAAAATTAGGTGAAGGAGGCCTGGTGCGGTGGGGGAGAAATGGCTTGGTGATCATAGACTTAGACGAGAATGCCAGCCCTGCCATTATGAGCTGTGTGACCTTGGGCCAGCCTCTCTGTCTCACCAAGCCTGTTTCCTCATCTGCAAACTGGATATGAGACTTACCACACAAGGGTGTCCTGAGAATAGGAATGACACACCAGCATGGTACTCAACATACAAGAACTAAGGCATCCCACGAACATTTAGTGAACAACGTCACTTCCTCCTTCCTGGCTCCTTCTTGTCTGCAGACTGGTTTCTACAAGGTGGACCCCCGGGCGCGGAGGGAAAAGCGCTCACCTTGGCCTGCAATGGCCCTCAGCAGCCTTTGCACGTCCTTGTCCACGCCGAAGCTCAAGAACGTCCTGAGGGTGCCCAGGGTTCCCCAAGCTGCAGTCTGTAGAGCATGAGGGATGGGGGTCGGAGGGAGCATCACAGGTTCGCACGCACCTGCCCCGGTGCCTCAGCACAGCCCTCGGCATGGTGTCAGGGCCTGCTCTCCCTTTCCCCATCCCTCCTTCTCTCACAGCCCTGGAGCTGATACAGTAACAGTGACTCCAACAATCACCACCCCTACCTTGTCGGCCAGGCCCAGGTGGCTGAGGATCTCCTGGGTCAGGGATGGTCTAGTCTTCCTGCTGGTCACAGACATGGTATGACTGGCTGTCTCGGGGAGGGAAACAGGAACCAACTGAGGAGAATTTTCTGGCCCTTTGGGCCTCTATATGACCCCCAGACCCCCGAGGCCCTCCTCCCGTACCCTTCCTTTCCCACGATGCAGAGAAAAGAACATCGACCTGCTTGGCAGGTTTGGGAGCCCAAGTGGAGGGGTAAGGGGAAGTTCCCACCTTCCCCACCTCTCACCCCTCCCTTGGGAAGCAAGGATTGTTCAGGAATGTTGCTAGAATGAGCACCAAACAAATCCTCCCTGACTCAGGGTAGGTCCCCAGGCTCCCAAACTTTGGTCTCAGGTGGAGGACCCCCTTCTGAGATCCACATCCTTTCCTTCCGGTGGCCTGGCTAGGTGACCCTGGGGCAGTGCAGGGGAGGGAGGCCATGTGGCAGGGTTAAGTATGGGGGGTGGGAGATAACAACTCCTAAAACACCTCCCCACCTTCAGCGCCAGCCCAGGAGTGAGCCCCTGCCCCCTGCCCACCAGGCTGCCGGCCTGCTCCTGCCTTTCCCCGCTCAGCAGGCACTTTCTCGGGGCCGGGGCCGACGTATGTGTTCCTTCGGGTGCATGGGTGCCTAGACAAGGGAGCAAGCACTCACAGCAGAAAAAGGAAACTCCTTTCTCCCTCTCGCAAGGGATCCACAAGCGTTCCCTCCTCCCTTCCCCCGTGAGGGCCCAGGTCCAATGCTTACCCAGAGGTGCTGGGGGCGAGGTGGCAGTCGTCACAGCCTGGCAGCTGCCTGTGTGGGCACCAGCTTCTGTGCTGTCTGCTAGAGGAGAGGGGGTGTGTGCAGCCCAGGCTGGGCAGCCAGTCAGATGACCTCTCTGGCAGCCCAGCCCAGCTGTCGCCTCTGGCTCTAGCCCCTCCCAAATGTGGGAGAGGACCAGGCTGTACCTGGTCCCGCAGGCAAACCCCTCCCTACCAAGCATCTTTCCTCCCGGGAGCCGGCCTCAGCCCTCGGAGAGAGCTCTGCTCAGCCTCTCGGCGGCTCAACTGGACACAAGAGGCTTTGTGCGTTGCTTTCTCTGTGGGGCCAGGTGGGACCATAGAAGCCCAGTCGTTAAGTCCAGCTTCTGACCTGGCTCTGCCTCTGGCTCCAGCTCCCTGGGGGGCAGGTCAGACAGGCTCCAAGCTGATTTAGAGGCTGATAGAGGAAAACCTGTTGGGGCACATACCGGCAGGGCACCCCAGCCCGCACCCCAGAGAGGGTCCTAACCCCGAAACTCCCTGACTACTACGACCTTATCAGAGCAGGCCAGCCTGGGTGGGAAGGGCAGGGGGACTGTTTATATCCGTGGGGAAGAAAGAGCACAGGTATTTGAGGGTGGGAGTAGATCAGCAGAGTCGAGAGAGAAAAATGCGAAGGGTGTTCCCTGTGGACGGAAGCACCATGCTCCCAAAAGGCAATGGGGAGCTGGGAGAGGCTCTCTGGGTCCCTGTGTCTTGGGTCCCTTCTGCCGCCTTTTGGCTGCCAGGACCGGTTTAGCTGCAGCAAGGCAACCGCAGCAGCTGGGGCTGGGGCTGTCAGTGCACAGAGCAGCAGGTGAACAGCCCTGGGGAGCCTGGGGAGCCCCTGAGCAGGCAGCCACTTGAGCCTCACAGCCAGCTCCCTGGGACCTAGGAGCCGTCTCCTTCCTGCTTCCCTAGAGGGGCCCGGTGGGGGCTGGGCCCAGAAGCTGGAGAGCTGTTTCCACTCCTCTGCCCCTCTCTCCGCCAAGGAAGGCCCTTGCTGGTTTTCTTACATCCCTGAGGAGGGACCTGCCTCTCTTCCACAGAGCAGACAAGGCCTAAGAATGCACGAAGGGAGATTTCCTTGGTGGCAATCACTGCTTCTCACTTAGTCTCCTGTTAAAGTGGAAAGCATCCACCAATGTTTGCTGTGAGAACGTGGGTTCAAGCCCCAGCTCTGCCACTCGTTCTGTTCTGTAATCTCAGCTAGTCATTTCAGGTCTCTGTGTGTCTTTCTTCACCTGAGAAAAAAATGGGACTATTGGGAGAGGCTGAAATGTGGGGCGGGGGCACCCTGGGCACCTGAGAATAGCCTTCCTGGGAGAACTGAATTAGGTAATATATGTGATGGCATTTGGCAGAGAAAAATGCCTTGTAAAATAAAGCTGCCAGATTTAATAAATAAAAATACAAGACACCCAGTTAAATTAGAATTTCAGGTAAACAACAAATAATTTGTTCGTATTAAGTATGACCCAACGATTTCATGGGATACACGTGTGCTAACAATCTTTTGTTGTTTATCTGAAATTGTGATGTAACTGAGCATCCTGTAATTTACCTGGAAATTGGGAAGATGGGACTCAGTTTCAGCATGGTGATTAAAAGCAAAGGTTCTGGAGTCAGACTTCTGGGATTCAGAATTCAGGTCTGCTGTGTGACCTTAGCAATGACCTCAGTGTTTCTTTTTTCTCCTCCTCCCCCTCCTCCCCCTCCTCCCCCTCCTCCCCCTCCTCCCCCTCCTCCCCCCCCTCCTCCTCCTCCTCCTCCTCCTCCTCCTTCTTCTTCTACGATTTTATTTATTTATTTGTCAGAGACAGAGAGAGAACAAGCAGGGGGAGCGGCAGAGGGAGAAGCAGACTCCCTACCGAAAAGGAGCCTGATGCAGGACTCAATCGAAGGACCCTGGGATCATGACCTGAGCCGAAGGCAGATGCTTAACTGACTGAGCCACCCAGGCGCCCCTACCTCAACCTTTCTGTGCTCAGTTTCCTCTTTTTCAAAACAGAGATAATAATAGTGTTTATATTATAAGCTATTGTGAGAATTAAATAAATACACGTAGAGCACTGTATTTTTTTAAGATTTACTTATTTGGCAGAGAGAGAGAGCATGCATAAACAGGGGGAGCGGCAGGCAGAGGGAGAGGGAGAGGCAGGCTCCCCGCTGAGCAGGAAGCCCGATGTAGGGCTTGATCCCACGACCCTGGGATCATGACCTGAACCAAAAGCAGATGCTTAGCCGACTGAGCCACCCCGGCGCCCCTGTAGAACACTTTAGAAGAGTGCTCTGTACAGACTAGTAGGTACACATGTCAAAATGTTAACTCACATATAACAATAAATATTGATACAATGTTATTTTATAATGATAACTTACTGTTAACTTGTCTCCCTATGGAGTCCAGACTTGGCTCTCTTCGGCAACTTCTATCTTGCCAATCTTCAATCTGGCCACAGGAGGGCATTAGAAGCTACCTAGAGCCGGGAGCCCCCTAGTGTCCACTTGAGGTCTCCAAGGCTCTGGTTCCTCCCACAGATATCCAGGGGCTCCCTTTGAGCACTTGTTGGGAAGTGCAGTCTCTGGAGGACATCAGGTTCCTAGATGGACCTGGCGGGCAGGCATGGTCAGAAGAAGGACCTCAGGGAGACACCTACTCAAGGGACCCACGCCCACACCGAGACCTCAAGACACTTGCAGGAGACTGTGTTACCCCAATACAGTGTCTTCACGACCCCAGTCCCATGCCTTTGGACTTCCCTACCCTCAGAGTCCATTCTGGGCACACATTCCACGTAAGCTTAGAGGGCATGGAGGGAGAGAGGAAGGGCTCTTACTTCCCCAGTCTGAACTTCTGTGAGGGATTCCCGTCGGATCAGCAAGGCTGAATCCTGCATTTGAAGGAGGCGGGCAGAACCGCAGCCGCGTGGCAGGAGTAATCCTTGTGGTCCAGGAGCGTGAGGAGGGAGTATGTGTGATGCATTTATAGCTGCTGTACTGAAACTTGGTGGAATCTCACTCCTTTTGTCCCGGCGTTTTGTTTTGTTCAAGTCCAGGGCCAGATTGAGGCTGTTTTCAAATTCACTCATCACCTTTCACCTCTGTGCTCTAAATTTTAGAATTTCAGAGTTGGAGGGGTTCTTGGAGATGACAGGTCTACCACCCTCTTATTACTGTCTCAGGAGGCGGAGTGACTTCCCAAGGGCCACGGTGTCAGAACCAGATCCAGGTCTCCTAACTTCTCCTGTGCTTTCTTCATTACTTAGATGAGGGCATAGCTGATTTGGGGTCCGTCTTAGTGGAATATATAGGGGACAGGCAGTAATACATAGAACCTCAGCCGTTGACTCATGAATATGGGTTCAACTCCAACTCCATATTGCTTTTCTGCAAAATCTTGCATTGCATGATTTCAGAACACACAGAAATTCCTCCCGGCTATTATTCTCTAGTTATGAAACTTTTTCTCCCCAGAACTCCTGGCACCTGCATTCCTCGGCTCACATGGTAGCCGTGCTCTACTCCTTTACCCGAATAGGCTTCTGTGTTGCATGAGCCAGGCTGACCTGGGTCAAGCTGACTTTCCTCAGCTGGGTTCCATGCCTTTCCCTGTCCTTGAAGCCTGCGCAGATACTTAAATCCCAGCCTGAAGGCCTGGTGGTGTCCTATGCTTCAGGCCATCTCAGCAGCCCATACAGAGGAAGTGAGTCACAGCAAGGCAGGCAGCTTGGGGCACTGTGGGTGTGGCCATGCCTGCCCTGAGCACTGGGGGGATGGGTCAGAAAGGTGGTGATCAAAATCTCCTGGTCCAGCTGAGGCAGGGAGTGTGTGTGTGTGTGTGTGTGTGTGTGTGTGTGTGTGTGTGTAGCAGACGTGCGCTTCTGTCCTAAGTATGTTGACAGAACTGGTAGCATCATTCTAATGCTTCCTGAAGCCACTTTCCCTTCTCCATCCACCTTCTCTTTTGTCTGCTGGGGGAGGTACACCCTCTTATCTTTGTTTCTCAGGCCTTGACTATCCAGCTTCTGCCCCCAAACTTCCCCTGCCCACTGCTATCTTAAAAAAAGTTAAACGGTCTTCAGTCCTCTAAGGAATCATGTAAAGTCTTGTGGGGACCTTGAAGAAACTTGGCATCTGGGAAAACTGCTTGAGGAAAGGGCTCAGAAGCTAAAGGAAAGGAACCAAATAGTACAAAGGCGTGAGGAGTTAGAGAGGGATCCGAAGATTAGCTGGAATCGAAGTAGAGACACTGAACCCTTCTGGAAAAGGGTGTGTGGGTATGTAGCAGAGAGGAATCTGGGGAGGACTCTCAGGAAAGGTAGAGGGAACTTTGGATTGGAAGGTGGAGAGAGAGGGTTACAGAGAAGTAAGAAGATGTAAGCAGGGCTAATCAGGGAGGAATTCAGCCCGGGGGGGGGGGGGGGGGAGGAAAACAGGGCTGGAGGACTTGCTGGGAACTGTAAATTCAGGCAGGTTGGGCTAAAAAGGCAGAAGAGGCCCCTGGGGGCTGGTCTGGGGGAAGATGGGCTAGGGGTTGGGCCAATAATTCTCATTTCTCCACTGGTAGGAATGAGTGGGCTGAGGGTCCTGCTGCAGAGAGCAAATGAACAAATAGCTTGGAAATCAGGCGACTTCTGCTTCTCTCTCTCTCCAGAAAGAGCCTTAGGTGAGGGCCAAGTTCTCAACTGGAAATAGGTAGGTCACTCTCCTTCCTGAGACAGCTATCAAAACACCTGAACTTGACTAGATAGACCAGGGAAGAAGCTACGGCAGAGGTTCTAACTGGACAGGATAAAAACAGCAACATTTCATCGAGGTAAAAAACGAAGTTATTTCTACGTGGAGTAAGCGCTAGCTCTCTTTCTAAACGAACCTACAAACACGGCCTAGCCAGCCGCATTATGTCCGTGCTAGGAGTCGAGGTCAGCTTTCTGGGATAAACATGTCACATCTTCCTGAAACGTCGATTTTACCAGACTAAGGGAAAGACATCTTAAAAATATGAACTGGAAGAGGGAAAAACAGTGTAGATGGCAAGCTCAAATACATTTTACAAAACAAAAGTTGAGGGTTGGCTCTTTCAGACTACTACAGCGGGATAGGTGTGCCACTGAGGGTGGGTTTCACGGCTCTTGGGTGGAAACCTGGGTTTTATGGCGGGGATGCAGTGGGGGACCTCGCAGGGGCCGCGGGCTCCGCGCAGGGAAGGGCGATGGAATCACGAGGGTCTGCTGCCTGGGTCGGCCGGAGAGGCGCTCGGCCTGGGCGCCCCGCGCTCGGAAGGGACATCCCCAGGCTTCGCTCGCCCGAGGCCCGGGCGCCTTCCTCCGTCCGCCGCGCAGTGGGGCTCGAGGTGGGAAGTGTGGCAATCGGTCGCGGTCGCGCCGGGGAACCGACCGCAGTGGGGGCGGGCGGGAAGGGCAGGCGCTCGGCCGCTCCTCGCCCGGAAGCCCCGGGCGTCTCGCGGGTCTGTCCCCGAGGGCCACGGAGAGCCCAGAGGGGCCGCCGCCTTCCCTCCTCGGGGGCTTCTCCGGGTGCCGAGGCGACGGTGGGCGCGGGTCCCCGGGCCGGGCAAGGGGCGGCGGCAGGGAGCGGGGGCTGGGCGCGGAGGTCCGGGCCGCGCCGCCCTCCCTCCTCTCCCCTGCCGTCGCCGTCCGCAGGCCCACGCCCAGTCTCCCGGCTCCCGGGCCGCTCGCGGCCTTGCTCTCCCGGGCTGGGCTCGGACGCGGCTCGGCTGGGCTCGGCGGGCGGAGGAGGAAGGAGGGAGGGAGCGGCGGGCGGGCGGGCGGAAGGGGGAGGAGAGGAGCGGGCCGAGCCAGTCCGGAGGGGCCCGGAGCGCGGACGCCAGAGAGACGGAGCAGCGGCTCCCGGCCCGGCCAGCTCCGCGAAGCCGCTGCCGCCGAGTGAGTCGGGACCCCGGCTTGGGAGCCGCGGGCGCTGCGCGCAGGGGTGGGGCGGGGAGCGGCCGCGGAAAAGTTGGGAGAAGTGGGGGCCGCTCCGACGCGGCTCCGCGGAGAGGGCCCGGCTGCGGAGGGCGCGGGGGGCGACAAGGGCAGGGGGCCCGGGGCCCGGGCTCTGGGCGGCCGGGCGGGGGGCCGGCCGCGGGCTCGGGGGCCTGTGCCGGGCGCGCTCATGGCGGCGGGCCTGGGGGAGGGCGGGCCGGAGCGCCTCGCGGGAGCGGCCGGGCCCCCAGCGCCGCCCGAGGGCAGGCTGGCCGGGCGCCTCGGCGTTGTGGGGCGCGCCGCTCGGAGCCCGCAGAAGCGAGCCCTCCTGGCAACAGGTAGGGCTGGGAGGTCGGGGCCCGGGGCCGCTCGCGGAGGGCCCGAGCCACAGGCGCCCCCTTTGTTGGGGAGAAGAGCTTGGTGACCATTTGCGCGAGAGCCTCCGCCTGGCAGTGGGCCCGCGGCGTCGCTCCTGGCCTGCACCGGCCCCGTGGCTGGAGTGGGAGGGCGGGGAGGGTCCTGGGGCTGCTGCTTCGGACCGGCCCACAGTGCCCACTCCGGGAGCGCGGTCAGGGCGTCCATGTGCTTAACGGGAAGCAGGAAGGAGTGGCTCTGAGTGTCTGCCCCGGCCCCCCAAGGCTAAGGCTCCTATACCGTTATGGGGTGTGTGTGTGGCTGGGGTGGGGAGGGGGAAAGCTGCTGGTGAAACTGGTTTTCTGGGCCACAGCTTGTTAATTACCGGCCTGGAGGCTCTCTGGCAAGTAGGTTAATTGCCGGTGTGTGCCATTAATATTGGGCCTCAGCTTGGGGGTTTCTCTCTCCCCAAGCCAGGCTCCTGGCATCAAAACCCGGGCTTAGTTACCTGAGTTGCTGGACCCAGTACTCAGGGTGTTCTGAGGATCCTGAGGAACGGAGTGAGCCCCTCTTCACTGAGAAATGAATCTGGGAAGGCCTCCAACAGGCAGTCACTCCCACATCTGTGTGCTGGAGGGGTCGCTGTCCCATACCAAAGTCCAGGTGACTGGGTCTTAATGTGGGTGGCTGACTGCACTTGTGATGGGGCTCTTAGGGATAAGGACTTGTCTGCAGCCTTGTCCCTCTGGGCCTGGCCCGAATCATAAAGTGACCTGCACAGACTCTCTGTTCTAAAGAGAGAGTTCCTTGTCTCCCTTGGTACCCCACAGCCCGCTCCCTTCACTGGGGCCTCTGGCCAGCTTTCCCCCTCTCCCCCGTCCCTGGCCACTGGCCTGCTGGCCTGCGGATCCTTTACTGTGCTCTTCAGCACTGCCCCCCCGCCCCCCGCCTCTTTAACCTGTTGGCCTCTCCCTGCCCCTGGAGGCTCTAGTCACATGCAGTATTTGGGTGTGTTGGGGCCTCCAGAGGGGCAGCCCAGACAAGCTAAATTTGGGGACCTACACTGCCGCCTGGAGCAATGACACACCTCCTGTTGGCTTCATCCACACTGCCGCCTTCTAGTTCTTGACGTGCGGTTGCTAAAAGAAAGTTTTCAACAAGAAGACTCCTCGGATCCTCCCACTTTTTTTTGTAGTCCCGCAGACTTCAGTGGCAGCTGGGAGCCTGTGGGACCCTGTGTTTGTCAGTCTCTCCTCCTTTGCTGATCCTATTTTCCTTAATTATTTCTTCAAGGTCTGAGGGCCAGCAGGACCCTTTTCACATTGAGTCTGTGAGATCCCTTCCTCACGGACTCAAACTTGTGTCCTCTCAGCATTCTGGGTGTATAAGCCCCCATGGGGACCCGCTGCCCACTTTACATCCATCTCTGAGAGTTTGGGAGGGGTCAGTCAGAAGTGGGGCGAAGGGTGGGGGCTGGGCCGCGCCCTAGTCAAGTTCCTGGTAATCCAATGCCCATGAAATCCCTGCTCTGCTGGCCCCTCTCCAGCCTGTGCCTCAGAGAGTGGCGTCTGTGTCTCTGAGGCAGGTGTGTGTGTGTGTGTGTGTGTGTGTGTGTGTGTGTGAGAGAGAGAGAGAGAGAGACAGGCAAACAGATACACACACTCTGTTGACTCTTCATGTGTGGGGTGAGTAAATTCTGTGATGGGAAAATATCTGTAGGTGTGATTTCTCCATCAGAAAATCAGATATCTACCCCGAGGGCCAACTGGCCAGAAAAGCAGTGTTGTCTCCCTATGCCGAGTTCACATCGCTTCTTCTTGCCCCAGCCTTTTGTATGGGATTCCGTGCTTGGCTTGGTGTGCTGATGAAGCCACCAGGGCTGCCTTGGAGCAGACCTCTTGGTTCTGTGGGGATGTGTAAGCCAGGCTGCTGGGAGCCCCTGTTGTCCTGCCCGCCCTGCCCCCCATGTTGAGTCAGAAGCCCTGACCCTGCTGAATCTGGTGCCTCTCCCTGCTGGGCTAGGCCCTGGGGGTGGGGAGGGGTGGTCAGGGATGGGGTAGCTTTACTCTGCTAATGGAAGTACTGGGCAGCAAGGGAGGGCTGCGGTCACAGAAAGCCTGCAACCCAGGTGTGAGAGAGCCCCCATCAATCTGCATTTCTGAGCTCCCAACACACCATGTTCTCTGGCTGTCCCTGCTTGGGATGGGAAGGGGCTAGGTGTCATCGTGTCTTGGGGTTGAGATAATTGCACTATCATGGTGCTTGCCCTTGGCCACTCTCTGACTCTTTTTCTGCTAACTTCCCCAGCTCCTCACCTTCTTTGTAGGTATAGACTGGGAGAAGACATGCCCGGGCCCCAGGAGCCAGGGAGAGGCCCCACTCACACCCTCTGGGACCCCAGCCAGCCCTCTGAATCTTTAATCCTCAAAATGTCCCTGACCGAGAAACTTCCTGCTAGTTTCCACTGACCAGGGTGGGGATGGGGCCCGATATCCAGGCCTCTCTGTACTTTTGGCTTTAGATCTCAGTGGACGACAAGGTGGGCTCCAAGAGACATGGAAGTCTGGGAAGTCGGGGGTCGCGTGAGATAACTTTCCCCACCTCCAATCTAGCTAAGCTAAAAAGGGGGGAGGAGGAGCCAGAGGCATGCCAGCACATCTAGCCATTCTGCCTTTTCCTTATCTACTAAATTTTCTCTATTTTTTCTCTACGAAAAAAGTGTGTTGTGCACATGGTTGTGTGGGGAAAGTTCCACTGTGGAGAATTATGTTTAATTTTGTTCAGTTCAAAAGGCTTCCATCTCTTTAACTAATTAAATATTTATTCTGGCTAAGGTAGAGGGGGAAGGGGCAGTGCCCTCAGGAGCTGAGGCCTGGAGAGTGTGTGTGTCTGAGTGTTACTGGGGAAGGTGGAGCTGAAGCTCCTTTATTGTCAGTGCTGACCTCTGACTTCATCTAAGAGCAGTGACCAGGAGTGGGGACAAGAGGGTAAAGTCCTTGAGCTGGAATACTGACCCGTGACAGGCTGAGAGGGATTTCGCAAGTGCTTCTGTGGTGGGTGAGGGCGGAGCCATCGGCAGCGCAGGCCCGAGGACCAGCCCCGCTCAGCTGAGATCTGATCAGCCCTCAGCCGGTGGCACCAATTGGTCTCCAGTTCACAATCTCCCCACTTTCTTCCCTCCGGGTGGGAGGAGACCACCTTCCTTCTGTGTCAGCTTTTAGTTCCAAGCCAGCCTGAATACCAGCACGTCTCCTCCCTCCTGAGAGGACGAGGGCTAGGGGGCCCAGAAACTTCTGCCCTTGTTGTCCACTGGCGTGAGTTGCCGAGTCCTAGGACTGCCAGGCATTCTGTTGGTACTGGCATCACCGACTCTGTAGGACCATCCTGCTGCTTCTCTCAGCTCCCAGCAGCTGCTGTTCCCCTTGGAGCCACTGACAATGGCTCTAGAGGATACCTCAAAGGAGGTCTGTACCTCCCTCATTCCAGTATCCAAGTGGCTGCTGGTTGGTCCCTACCTCCCTGTGGACCCTTTCCTTCCAGGGGAAGGAAGGGGGGTGGGGTGGGGGTGGGAAGCAGCAGCTTTTCCCTGAGCTGAGAGGCTTTGTGATAGGTGTTCATCTGCAGACTAGTTACTGTTTTCTGGATGAGCCTCAATGAGCAATAGCTCCTAGTTGCACCACATGTCTTGGTCTTCTGTCTCCATTGTCTCGCCCCCCATCCCTAATTCTTTGCAGCCTTGCCTTCACTTTGTTTCTGAAAAGAGGCTTCAGATAGTTCTTCTGCCTCGTGTGCAGGGATTGGACGGCTCAGCAGGGGGTGCGGATCTGGTGTGGAATAGTTTGATGTTCGCTGATTGTTCTGGAGCTCAGCAGCCTTTAGGGACATAATTTTGCTTTACTCTGTCCTCTTACTTTTCCCTAGGGACCTGCTGCCCAGATGGGTTGTAGGGAAGGAGCAGTGAGGGTTTGCCTTAGCTCTGCAATCTGTTTTTGGGCTTCCTCGGCAAGGAAGCTTCCAGGCGTGGGTTGGCTTGAGGGATGGAGGGGGTAGCTGGAGAGTGGGGGTGGGGGGAGGAGAAGATGCCTCCCACTTTACTCAGATTGCTGGTTACAACGACGAGGACCAGATCCTGCCTGTCCTCCGTGCTGGGGTAGCAAAATGATGGGGAGACCCCGAAGTTCTTAGTTCTAGAGAATTGGGGCTCCTGGGGGTCATCAGCATCATCTTCAGGTGATAAACGGTAAACGTTAGAACTGGAAAGCCACCATATTACAGGCCAGGAAGCTGGTTTGTCCAAGGCCATGTGGCCAGGACCAGACACCAGGGCTTGAGTCTCTGTCCCCTGCTCCTTTGTCACACCATGGAAACTTTCATCTTTCTCTTCCCCCATAGCTGCCCCCTGTGATGCCCTCTGCCTTCCCCCCTCCTCACTCAGGATGCTCCAGACCTTGTATGACTACTTCTGGTGGGAACGGCTGTGGCTGCCCGTGAACTTAACTTGGGCTGACCTAGAAGACCGGGATGGACGTGTCTACGCCAAAGCCTCAGACCTCTATATCACACTACCCCTGGCATTGCTCTTCCTCATCGTTCGATACTTCTTTGAGCTGTGAGCATACCAGCCTTCCCCCATGCCTTCCCGGGCCGCCAGCCAGTTTCTTGCACTTCAAGTTTGTCTGTTGCTGTTTAATTGGTCCCGGACCTTGCTCTTCGGGCTACCCAGATCCCTGCCTACCATGTGCCCCCCACTGAACGCAGCATTGTCTTCCCGAGGGCTCGGCACCCCCAGGCCCTTTCCTTCAATGGTTATTTGTTCTCCCTCTCCACCCGCCTGGTCCCTACTGAACACAGGCAGCTTTGTCATTTTTGGGCAGCCCAAGGAGGCCAAAGAGGGGGTTGTCGGGAAACTGAGGCCCAGGATAAAGTTGCCTGAGCCTGCAATCCTTTCCCCTTCCTGCTTAGGGGCTACCAAGAGGCTGAGGTGCTTTAAAAGAGAGAGACCTTTCTCACTCCTATCCCTTCCTCAGTTACGTGGCTACACCACTGGCTGCCCTCCTGAACGTAAAGGAGAAAACTCGGCTGCGGGCACCACCTAACCCCACCTTGGAGCATTTCTACCTGACCAGTGGCAAGCAGCCCAAACAGGTGTGAGCCGCAGGCCCTGCCCTGGGAGTCGGTGCTGATGGGGAGGGCACGGTTGCGATGCCAGCCCTGGTGGTGAAGAGACGAGAGGGCAGTCTGCTGACCTAGGTTCTTGCTGGGAGGTGGTGGCGGGAGGACGGGGGTGCTGTCGAGTTCCAAAGCTGAACGTGATGGGCTTCTTCACCTCACCCAGGCAGAGGTAGAGCTCTTGTCACGGCAGAGTGGGCTCTCTGGCCGCCAGGTAGAGCGCTGGTTCCGCCGCCGCCGCAACCAGGACCGGCCCAGTCTCCTCAAGAAGTTCCGAGAAGCCAGGTAGGGGAGGCTGGGTGGCAGAGGAAGGTCTGATGTATTGCGGGGAGGGGTGGGCCACGGATGTATGCAGGGAGGAGGTGTGCCTAGTTGAGGAGGTGAATTTGGTTGTTCACGATATTCTTGAGAGGGAGGGTATCTGGGAGCATCTGGGAGTGTTGGGAGGGCTGTGCCACTCTCCCAGCCACTCTCCTAATCCTTTCTGCTTCCTTTTCCAGCTGGAGATTCACCTTTTACCTGATTGCTTTCATTGCTGGCATGGCCGTCATCGTGGATGTGAGTGGGGGCCTCTGGGAGATGCGAGCAGGTTCTCTGTCGAGGTGGTGTGAGGCCAGAGAATGTGGGTCTCTCCTCTTTTAACCTCTCTCCGTCTCTCTGCAGAAACCCTGGTTCTATGACATGAAGAAGGTTTGGGAGGGATATCCCATACAGGTATGAGATGGGGTTCTGGACTCCTTCTCTGGGGTGATTAAGAGAAGCAGGGTGGACAAGACTAGGACATGTACACCCTTGTGAAGAGATGCCATGACAGAAGGCACTGGAGTCATGGTGCTAAACCACCCCGGGCTGGACAAGTGAGATCCTTGGGTCCTGTTGTTCACGGTCCCTTACCTCTTTCTCTCCTCTTTCCCAGAGCACCATCCCTTCCCAGTATTGGTACTACATGATTGAACTTTCTTTCTACTGGTCCCTGCTCTTCAGCATTGCCTCTGATGTCAAGCGAAAGGTGGGTCAGGGAGCTGTGCCATTAAGCCTAGGAGCCAAAACAAAGCCATGGGATGGAGAGCCTCCCCTTTGGTTTCTGGGTATTTGGCTGGAGCCATGGGTTAAGGGGAACTAAGTGGAGGGGAGAGAAGTAGGATTAGAGTAGGGGCTGGGGAGCAGGAAAAAGTCCCCTGGAGCCTGCATCTTTTCTGCAGGATTTCAAGGAACAGATCATCCACCACGTGGCTACCATCATCCTCATCAGCTTCTCCTGGTTTGCCAATTACATCCGAGCAGGGACTCTGATCATGGCTCTGCATGACTCTTCCGACTACCTGCTAGAGGTCAGGCTTCCTGGGCATTTCTTCAAACCTAGAGACTCTGGTGCAGGTTCTCCTGTCCCTCTCCCTTTTTTGGGGGTGGTGGGGGCGGGTTGACATTCCTGGGACCAAGGAGGCGGGGGCACAGAGCCAGTGTATATATGAATGTATGTGGGAGAGTCAGGAGCCCGTGATGATGGACGGGGGCTATCTGTGCAGTCAGCCAAGATGTTTAACTATGCGGGATGGAAAAACACCTGCAACAACATCTTCATCGTCTTCGCCATTGTCTTCATCATCACCCGACTGGTCATCCTGCCCTTCTGGTGAGTAGGCCAGACTATACTCCTGTCCTCAAGGAATCAGGAGTCTTGCTTCTCCCCGCCTCATTTATCTGTCCTCATCCCAACCGTCTCCTTCATGTGTTTATAGTTCTGTCTCCCTTCCCGTTGCAGGATCTTACACTGCACGGTGGTCTACCCGCTGGAGCTCTATCCCGCCTTCTTCGGCTACTACTTCTTCAACTCCATGATGGGGGTGCTACAGCTGCTGCATATCTTCTGGGCCTACCTCATTCTGCGCATGGCCCACAAATTCATAACTGGAAAGGTGAATGCTCTGGAGGCCCTACCACCTTCAACTCCAGAACCAGCCCCAGCTCCCTCGCGTATCAGCAAGCGTCCTGCTAAGAAACTACCGTGGGGCCCCGGGGGCAGCAGGACAAGCCTGCTGAGGCATTCCCTAAGCATTTGAGGACAGCGCGTAACCCTTCTTTTCCCTTTCCACAGCTGGTAGAAGATGAACGCAGCGACCGGGAGGAAACCGAGAGCTCAGAGGGGGAGGAGGCTGTAGCCGGGGGAGGAGCAAAGAGCCGGCCCCTAGCCAATGGCCACCCCGTCCTCAGTAACAACCATCGTAAGAATGACTGAACCATTGTCCCTGCTGCCCCTCAGATTAATGCATAAAGCCAAGGAACTAGCCTGTCCTCCCCAGAGGACCACTTTCAGCCCTGGGGAAGAAAGCAGAAAGCAAGGAGAGAGTTGTTCTATGTCCCAACCCCTGCTTCTTTGTCACCCAGTTGCCTTTAACCAAACTCTAACCAGCCTATCCCCAGGTAGTGGGGAGGTTGGTATATCCTTTATTAGAGGGGGATGGACTTGTTTTCCTCTCTATTTTCTAAGTTGTTCTTTCTATTGCTTTTGAGGCCCTGCCTCAGCTCTGGGGGTGGCAGTTACAACTCACATTCCTTATTCTTCAGAATTTGGCCCTAGCTGTTTGCCTCAGACTCCCTGACCTCCAGAGCCAGGGTCGTGCCTTACTGTCCCATCTGTGGGCCTCATTCTGCCAAAGATGGACCAAGGCTCACCTTTCTAGGCTCCCTAACTTGGGCCAGAAACCAAAGCTGAGCTTTATAACTTTTTTCCCTCCTGAGACACAAATGAATTGAGTATAGGAGGGTACATATGACCCTTACCCTACCTCTGCCAAAAAGGTGGGGGGATAGGGAGGGGGCGGGGCAGTGGCATAATGGGACTGCTCGGATGGTCTACGTGTTATTTCTCTGCCAGCTCTCTGTCATCACAGGTCCAAGATCTTACTGCCTCCTTCCTCTGGCCTCATCCCCTAGGCTAGCTGGTTTGGAATAGAATGGCAACTAGTTCTAATTTTTATTTATTAAACATTCGGTGTTTTGGTTTTAAAGCCAGAATTAAAGCTAGTACCTGGCATTTCAGCAGAGGGACCACTTCAGACCAAAATGTACTGTTAATGGTTTTTTTTTTTTAATTAAAATATATTAAAGATTAAGTAAAACATGGCAATAAGTGTCTGAGACTAGTAGGAACTGAGAAGGGAGATCAACTAAATAAACTAAGGTAGTCTTCCTCATGGTTATGTAATGTTTTCTTTTTAAAATTTCACACGGCAAATAAGAACAGCGAAGGTAGAGAAGGTGTAAGATTAATGACAGCTGCCCCTTGGGAAGGATGGGGTCCCAGAAATACCTCTGTCACCGAAAGACCCAGAACTGGAGTATGGGGGCTGAGGAAGATAAATCAAATCACGCTTTGTTTTAACATCTTGTTAAAAGACGTTCAAGAAACCATACAAATCAAGGGTGGTAGATACACAGCCCTCATTCCGGGAATAAAGTCTGTCAGAAGCATGAACACTTGAACAAACACAGTCTGGGAGGGAGGAGTAACGGGAGGACTGAGGGATGTCAGGCCCAGGTCGGCGTGGCGACCTCTCCTCACCCCTGGCTTTAGGAGGTGGAAGAGGGACCTTGCCTGCTAGCACCACATTGGAAGGGATCTCCGGATCCAGTGCTCCCATTTCTATCTACGAGGAGCTGGGGGGAGAGCTAGACTGGAGACGTGGGGGTCAGAGTTGAACAGTCAGGAAGACCCAGTTCCTGAGGAAAGGATGGCTCAGGAAGGGTTCGGAAAGCTCAGAAGAAGGCTCTCCTCTAGAGAAGACGCCCCCTGCACTCGATGGCCCCGCAGCAGCAGAGCAGCTCCTTGCCTTCCACGCTGCCCACCTCGTAGTTGTAGTCCCAAGTGAGCTCTGTGCCAGCCCGGATCCTCCTGGACGGGACGACAGGGACGGGGTGGCGAAGGCAGCAAGTCACCAAGTGCGAGTGCAGCTGCAGCACGAGGTAGGGGGGGGTGCCCCTCCTCAACCCTGGGCTGCTGCTCTTACCCAATCATCCCCTCCCTGACCCTCTCTTACTTGCTGGCAAAGAAGGCCACCCAGGGGAAGCGAAGATCGTGAGTGTCCACGAAGACATTCTGGACAAACAGGTTGGGGCTGCAGCTATGCTGTGGGTTTAAGGACAGGACCCGTAAGAACTGAGAAAACAGAACCCGGCTTTGTGGGGTGAGCATGAGTTGGACAAAAAATGATGCCATTTGATCCCCCCGTCATAGTGGAGAAGTTCTGAAAGCAACCTACCTCTTTAAGATCCTAGAGATCAAGAATTTCTAACAAGTAAAGGTAGGTTTATGTAGTTGTGTTAGAAGAACTAGAAATCTGAGGACAGTGGGATAATCCAGCATCTACAGGGGAGGTAGAGGGCTCTTACGTTGAGGTAGCGGCCCAGGTTGCCTTCGAGCTTGGCATCAATGATGTAGCAAGACTCTTCCCCATCGTAGAACTGGCGTGTGTTCTTACGAACAGGTGCACTCTCCCCCTTTTCCACGGATGCCATGTTGGTTGATTTAATGGCAATCCCATGGGTTGACTTAAGAGCAAAGCCTCGGGTTGATTTTACCGCCACCTGGCGCTTTGTCGGACCTGGACAGGAAGGAGAACAGGGTTAGGCCCCATCCCACTTCATGACTAGACCTTCTACCCCTATTTCCATCCCACTCATTGCATTGTAGGACTACTGATGAGCTGTGACCCTGAAAGCAAAGATCCGAATGGGCAGTTTTTTCAAGCAGGATTAGATCTGCTGGGTAAAGGAGCTGAGGGAAAGGAGTGGGGAAGTGAAAGGAGAGAGGAAGGGGATGTGTTGAACAACATTAACAGCTGAGCTGGGAATCCTAGAACCCTCCCAGACATGCGTCAACTCTTAAGATCTGAATATTTTCTTTCTTCTTTAGCTTCTTTTAAAAAGTCCCTATCCCAACATTCCTACGATTCCTTGCTACTACCCCCAACATTCTTCCAGACTACCAGACATGTTCTTCTTGTCCTCAAAGTCATCTGCTTCGGAGCCAGAGGAGATGGTCTGGATATCATCGCTATCCACTGCTGTGGCTGAAGTCTGACCAGTGGCGGGCTTCCGGCTGGTCCCACTCTCCCCCTCGCTTTCTGTGCTGCTGGACAATGTTAGGACCTCCTGGGAAACAAGGGTGAGAAGGAAGGGAAGTGAACGGAAAGGACCCACTCGAGTTCTTGCTCTTTCTACAGTTAGGCGAGAAGAGGCTAAGACTACAGCAAGGGAAAGATGAGACGCTGGCTGAAAGAAAAGGAGGCAGGAAGTCAAAGCCAAAGAAACAAGGGATATGCTGGGAATTATCATTAAGGCCCTGACAGGTGAGGCACAGCTGGAGGAAGAGGTCGCTTACGTCAGTGTTGGGCTGAGCAGAGGCCAAGAGTCGTCGGCTCTGATGCATGCTAGTCTTACTAGGTGGGCGGCGAAGTCCTTCAAGCTTCACGGGAGAAGGATTGTAACCGTAATTTCGAGAGCTTTCAGTAACTCTAATGGGAGGGGAAGGAATGAGAGGGGGGTCAGATTATGGGTTTCTTTTATAGGCTTGAAACAAGGCAGATCTGGAAACAGGTCAGAAAGAGAGGCTCTTACATTGCCATCTTGTTTCGGTCATCGGGGTCCTGGAAAAAAGAACAAGTGAAAGGTTAAAATGTTTTCAGTGGTCCTGGGTAACAAATGCAACAATTAAGACTTGATCTCAGGTGACCTCCAAACACACCAGCTTATGAGAAGTGTGCTATCTAGAGAGACTGCCTGCAGCGTGACAGGAACAATCACGTCCTCGTCAGGACACCCCGAGAGGGGGTTTCGAACCCTTTCCAATGACAGGGCAAAAGATGTTCAAAGCAAACATGGTGGAATCTTACAAGGACAAGGGACAGTTTACACCTGTCATGTGCTAAGGTTCACCATCAATAAAAATCTAGAATCAATTGTTTTTTCTCTAAGGATTTATTTGTTTGAGAGAGATGGAGCTAGAGAGTGCAAGCAGGGGCAGGGGGCAGAGGGAGAGCGCGAGAGAATCTCAAGCCGACGTGAGCCCAGCATGGGGCTCAATCATGACCCCGAGATCATGACCTGAGCTGAAATCAAGAGTCAGATGCCCAACTGACTGAGCCACCCAGGTGCCCCTCAATTCTTGGTTTTTAAGTATAACAAAAGATAGCAATGCTATAGATAATTTGAAATCAATGCTGTAAACTTGAAATAACACTTAAAAAAAACCCTTTTAAATAATCCTTATAAATCCTTTACTTTGGAATGAACCAGATACTTCTTCGCCAGGTTGATTTTAAAATAATTTGGTTCTTTAAGCACTAGGAATGTGCTGGGCGGAGGGGGGAGATAATCCGGTTTGCCACAGAACTATGCATCCCGTAAACTACACGTGCGGAGCGAGGGTAAGCCACATTAAGTTGCTACACCAAAGTTACCCAAAAGCCACTGCTCTCCGAGTTTCCTGCCACCACTTACCTCTTTCTTTGCCTGCTTGATGTCTCCCTCATCCTTGAAGCCCGGCCCTGAAGTGGAGGCCTTCTCAGCCTCCCCTCGGCCTCCCCCAGCCCGGCCTTCCCCACCTTCGCTAGTCTTGAAGGATGAACGGCTATCAGAGTCGGCAAAGCCACCATCACTGACACTATTGCAGCTCAACCATGAGGCCACCTTGTTCTTGGGTGTCTCTTCAGAGGAGGGTGGATTGCAGCCACCCACAGGGATCACTGGAGGGACAGGAATATGTGGGGGGCCAAGGTCTGGGGGGCGGGAGTCCTTGGAAGCTGTCTCAGACAGTCCGTTCTCCTTTTGGCCCCGGGTCTGCCGCCGGGTAGCATAGCTGCGCCACACGGAGCTGGTGCTGAAGTCCTCATCTTTACAGAAGTTGTCATCAGAGCTGTCATCATTGGACTCCTCGGGATCCTCTGTACCACTGTTGCCATCTTCCTGGTCTTTCAAGTCCACCCCGCTGCTGTCAGAGGAACAGGGGGCGTCACTCTCATATCCTTCCTTGAAGTTCTCCACGCTCTCGATATGGTCCAGATTGGCAAAGTACTCATCACCCATCTCCAGGCCCTCCTTGTCTGCAAAGTCATCTGTCAGGATCTTGCCTGGGAACGAAGAGGATCAAAGGCCTTCCATGGTTATAAGGATCTTTCAGAAAGTATAGGGGGGTCCTGCCAGCAATACCGAGCCCCCCAGCACACAGTCAAAACACCTCCATTATGGGCTCTCCCGTCTCCTCAGTGTCTTAACTATGAGAAGACAGGCAGCTTTCCTCTAGTTTTAAAGCCTGCCCTTTCTGTCATCCCATCTTCCTCTTTACTTGGTTTCTCAAAAGGGTGTTTGCAGCCATGCTAAAAGCCTCCGGGTGGAGGGACATGGGAGAAAATGACACACTGGACTCTGCTCCCATGTCCCTTGTCTGAAAAATCCTCATGTCCACTTTATCCCTTTTCCTTCTTGTCCTTATAAAGCTCTTTGTCCCCTCCTGGTCCACCTGGACAGGCACATCACTTGTCCTGATCTTTACGGAAGAAAATCCTGGCCTCCTCTTACTCCCAAGTTCACATGTCAAGCATTTTATTCCTCTGTTCAGCTTCTTTCGGATTCAATTCCCCACCGTGTCCTAACCCCAGAGGCAACTCTTTCGTTTCATCACCAACCTGCATAAATACAGACAAAGGAGCCTTTGGCAATGTCATCCAAGCAGCGGATACCCCAGCCCTTGTTCTGCGTCTTGAACAGCTGTAGCCGAACCTGGAGTCCATGCTGCACCAACCGGTTTGTGCACATGTGTGGGTCACATTTGCAGCGTTTGTTACACTCATAAACTCTGGGAGGAGTGACAATAAACTCAATCATAACATGATCACTAGAGCATCCGTTCAGTCCACAGAACGGTTACAATTCGTAAGGTATCAACACTTAGTACACAGTGATCTAAGTGAGTGAATGTACTGCTGTCTATGCCCTTGGATTCATTTGGGAATAGAGCCGAAGGAAATAATTCAGAAGGGGGAAAAGTGACTGATACGGGTTCTTAAAGCACTAGCTAGTAACAGTGAATACCGGAATGCCTGACACCTGGAGAAAAGCGAAGCAAACTGATGTGCATACAGATTAAGATCCATTAAAATAGTACACAGACTACATCAGTTCATAGAAAGAGATATAGAAAATAAAGATACGTGAGAAAAGCAGAAACCAATATAATAGATACTGAAAGAGACTAAAGAGGGGGAATTGGAACAAAAATTCTGGTATAGGGGCCCCTGGGTGGCGCAGTCGTTAAAGCGTCTGCCTTCGGCTCAGGGCGTGATCCTGGCGATCCGGGATCGAGTCCCACATCAGGCTCTTCCGCTGTGAGCCTGCTTCTTCCTCTCCCACTCCCCCTGCTGTGTTCCCTCTCTCGCTGGCTGTCTCTCTGTCACATAAATAAATAAAATCTTTAAAAAAAAAAAAAAATTCTGGTATAGCTGACTTTCCATTCTTTCATTCTGTGAACATTTACTAACCACCAAGAGCTGTTCCACACGTTGGGAAGTCAATAATGGAAAAAGTCATCATCTTTCCTCTCAGGGAGCTCATATTCTAACAAGTTTAAGGAGCTGCACAGATTAACTATTGAAAAAATAAACTATCAAAGTTAGAGAGATCTAGCAAACGGTCATACTGAGAAAACTGTGATCTTTTCAGGTATCAATTTTTCCGCTCCATCTACTTTGTTCAGTGTTGGGATTTCACTTATTTTCCTGACAAGGAAATTTGGGAGACATCTACTTTTGGAAAGATGACACCAGTACAATTAGAGAGCTGACAGTGGTTCTATCTTCTTGGACAAAGATGGTAAAAGCAGCTTCTATTCACTGAACATATACTTTGTGTTTGGCATCATGCCAATACGCGTTATATACATTCTCCATTCTAACCTTGGAGCACCCTATAAGGATTTTTTTTTAACCTTAAGAAACTTGGAAAGTGGGGTGCCCAGCTGGCTCAGTGGGTAGAGCATGTGACTCAACCACAGAGGTCATGAGTTTGAGCCCTACACTGAGTGTAGAGATTACTCAAAAATAAAACAATGAAAACATAACATACACAGAGGAAAGTACACATACATGTCTACAGCTCAAAGAATTTTCAAAAACACACCACGTTAACTAGCACCGTATCAAGAAACAACTTTGTTAGGTCCCTGAAAACCTCAGTGGGGATGGGGAGCATGTGCGTTCAACTCTTCTGTTTACAGCTAATAAAACAAGATCAGCTTAGAATGGATGAAGTCAGAATTTGAACTTAGGTCTAATCACCACTGTATGAAACTTTTCAGAGTAGTTATACTGTATCATTCATTCATTCAACAAAATTTCTTTAAGTAGTTACTATGTGCCAGGCACTGGGCCAGTCAGCTGCTGGTGATACCAGGGTGAGCAAGACAGACAGGTTCCCATCCCCACGGAGCTCACATGCTAACAGAAACAAACAGAACAAACGCAAGGCAGCACATAAATGAAAGTTGCCCCAGATGCTATAAAAACACAAACAGGGTGCTCAATGAGAGCATTAAGGGAGGGAAAATGACCGAGTTTTAGATTGGCCAAGAAAGGTCTCTCTGAGGAGGTGAGATTAAAGCTGAGAGCTCAAGGTTAAAGAAGATAACCAGGCAAAGAACAGTGGACAGATGCCAAGCAGAGGGCACAGCATGTACAAAGGCCCCTGGGGTAGGCTGGCAAACACCGGGCAAACTGGATTCGGTAACTGAAGAATATCAGTGTGGTTAGTACAGTTTTGAAGGGAAAGAGATAGGAGGGGCCAGATAGTACAGTGTCTTGTGACCCAAGATGAAGAGTGGCAGAACGAAATCCAAAGTGCAGTGGGAAGCTATTAAAGTTTGAGGCAGGGAAGTGACGTATTATTTGTGGTTATCTGAAATATTTCTATGAAACATTTCAAACACGAAGAAAGATACAATGAACACTTATCTACTACCTAGCATTAGCAAATCTAAACATTGTTACAAGACTCAGGTTTTATTATAATTAAAACATACATGATACAGCGATGCAGCTAAAGTTAGTGACTGTCTCTCCCTTTGCTTAGTTCTCAATTTGCATTCAGCACAAATTCATCTCCTGACTTCCCTGGTAGCCTCGATCTCTTGTGAAGATCCTCAGACGTACCAGGTTTTCTGCTAAGCCCATTCTCCATACAAGAGCTTCTCCTGTAGCCGGATCCGTGCTGCTCTCACGCGGGCTGTCCCGTCCGGTGCACAGCTGTCAGCCTGGAAGACCCCTTCACTCCACCATCTGTGGGGTTCTCCCTCAATGCTCTTTTGAGCTGGAGCCGCTATTTCCTGCATCAGTATGCCTTCCTCCCTTTTAACTCTTCCCCTTATTCTGGCAAACAATTCCAGTTAACTTTCTTTTTTTCAAGATTTTACTTATTGACTTGAGAGAGAGTACAAGCTGGGGGAACAGCACGGAGAGGGAGAAGCAAGCTCCCTGGGGAGCAGAGAGCCCAACATGGGGCTCAATCCCAGGACCCTGGGATCATGACCTGAGCCGAAGACAGATCTTTTTCCTTTCTGAGAAGGGGACTAATAGACAATTTTGAGGTATTTCATGTCTAAAAAATGTCTTTAGTTTGCTTTAACACTTAAAATTCATGCCTGGGGTTTAGAACTCTAGGTTAGAAATAAGTTTTCCCTTAGAATTCTGAATAGAGTCCTTAATTTCCATCCAGCTTCTAATGTCATTTTGAGAAGGCTGAAGATATTCTGAGTCTTTATTTTTGTGGTCTATTTCTCTTCTCTAGAGGCTCTAGGATTTTTTTTTTTTTTTTGTCTTCAGTGTTCTGTATACACAATGATCACATTTTATTATCAATGTGTGTTAGTGGGGATCTATTTTCATCTGTTATGCTGGGACATGACTGGCATTTTCCATTTGGAAACAGACCCTTCAATTATGGGACAATTTCTGAATTATTTCATTGATGTTTTTCTCCTCTCTTCTGTTCTCTGCTGATTATGTATCTTGAGCACCAGCTTTGTTAGTTTCCATGTTCATATATAACCATTTTACCCCCAAGACCTAGTCTCCACAAAGCAGCCACGGTAACCTTCAAAAGGCACATGGCATCAATTTGCCTGCTTAAAATTCTCTAACAGCTTCTTCTTCTTTTTTTTTTTTAAGATTTTATTTATTGGACAGAGAGAGACACAGTGAGAGAGGGAACACCAGCAGGGGGAGTGGGAGAGGGAGAAGCAGGCTTCCCGCCGAGCAGGGAGCCCAATGCGGGACTCGATCCCAGGCCCCTGGGATCACGACCCGAGCCGAGCCGAAGGCAGATGCTTAATGACTGCGCCACCCAGGCACCCCCTCTAACAGCTTCCTATCGCACCATGGTTTGGTTCTAATTTTTATTCTCATTTACAAAGTCCTATATAGTCAGGTCCCTGCATACTTCTCTCTGAACGCGTCCCCCTTGCCAGCATAACCACAGTCTGTTAGGGTATACGTACAACTATGAAATTAAGAACATCTTTAACTGCAATTGCTAGGTTCCAGTCAATCATTAGAAGTCTCCATTTAAAGGAAAACCCAAGGAACAAACACGTGCTGCAAATTCAGTAAATAAGATTTAACTGATAAAATACCTGGTTTCAGTTACTCTATTTTTGGTTCCAATTTTTAGAACTCCGTGTCTGAGGTGCTTCACCTTCCCCTACTTACCCTGTGGGCAGACACTCTTCTAGTCTCTTGTACTGGTAGCCAGAGTTAGGGTTGATCTGGCCGCCCGGGGTGCAGGCTGTGGCCTGGATAGTTAGCTGATGACAGGCACATTTGGACCTGAGTAAGACAGAAGGGTATGACGGCTAGACCTGTGAGACTTTCTTTAGAGGCGGGAAGTACTACAAAAGGACAGGGAGAAGTTAGTGAAAATCTTTTTCTCTCATACACGTAAACGAGAAGGGTAAAGACAGTAAGAACATGACAAGAGTGAGGGTAAGATAGAATGAAACCAAGTGGCAACTGAAAGCACGGTGGAGGGACACAAAGGAAAAGGGGGAGAATCAGAGAAAGAAACAAACACAGGACACGTGTACCCAGGGTCATGCAGTGGGGGCCACATCAGACCCAAGCCTCCCACAGCTTTCATGAAGGCCTTACAGCAGGAGCTCCAGCTGAAGGAGGACGTAAATAGGAAATGAATGGAGTTATAAGGCAAAGGAAACACAAGGATAACAAAGTTGGAGGCAGGGCTAGCAATTACCCTACCAACTCACTTGTCACGGCACCCGTCTTTGCAGTCACAACCGACCAGAAATTCTGGGCCTGTGTTAATGAAAACACCCTTGCCCGGGATTCGTTCCTTACTGTAGGCCACCTGGGGTGGGGGGGTTGTGTCAATCTCATTGACACAGGAGAGGGGAACATCTTCCTTCCCATAAGTGATGTCCAAAATATAGTAAAAAGGTTTATAGGGCTGAAACTTTCGGTCCACAAGAACATATGGATCCAAACAGAACATCTCCAGGAAGAGGAAGTCACAGCCAGTCTCAAAAAGATAGCGTTCGATCTCCTGCATTGTCCGAAGGCAGAGGCCACAGGGTGTCTTATAGATAACATGAAAGCCCATCTTGCGGTTAACTCGGCGGCGGGCCGTCATCCGCCGGAAGTCGTAGAGAAGTGGGACGAGCAGAGGATTCTTGCCCCGGTACTGCGCACTTCTCATAGGTCTGACTCGGGACAGACACGTATAGCTGCACACATGAGGTAAGTAGAAGAGCTTCTCCATGGGGGCGCGGTAGGAGGGCTCTGCTGGGGCCCGCTCCAGCATGCCGTGGAAGGCGGGCGGTGCCACGGGTGCTGGGGGTGCTGGGGGTGCTGCTGGGGCAGAGGCTGTTGAACCTAAAGGTGACCTGCGAAAGACATGCAAGAGATCAGGTAAGGGGGCAACGGGACCTCTCTGCTGCGGAAGGACCCCTGCGGCTGGCTAATGCACTTATCCTTCAAAGAGCTGTGCCCGGGAAGCTACAGAGGACCCAAAGAAGTCATGTTTTTCCTTGCGTTACCACACCTGGACAATGAAGGGCCCTGGTGACTCTTCGCTGACTGAAAACATCTCCACCTCAACAGTATACCTTTTCCTAGCTTTTTTTGCCCGTGAATTATAGAAAAAACAGTCCAGTTTTCTACCAAGGTTTTTCCTCTTTTATGTGTCCTACAGACATCTTGACTAACTCCTGATTCAAGGACAGAGGCAGTAGTAATCTTTCTATTGTACCAAGATGACACCACATTCAATGACAAGTTTTAACAAATGACTTTCTAGTGATTCCATATTTCTAGGCACCTAATTTCTAATTCAATTAATTTTACGCCCTGTTTGTTGGAAATTTCCCAAGTAAAGCTTTCTTTTCGGGGCACCTGGGTGGCTCAGTCGGTTAAATGTTCGACTCCATTTCGGCTCTGGTCATGATTTCAGGATCCTGAGATCAAGCCCCGCATCAGGCTCCTCGCTCAGTGTGGAGTCCACTTGAGATTCTCACTGCCCCTCCCCACAGACAGTGCACGCACACTCTCTCTCTCTCTCAAATAAATAAATCTTAAAAAAAAAAAAAAAAGCTTTCAAGTCCAAACTCCTCACCATTATAACTTCAAGCACCTTGGAACCAAGGAATGTCCCCGTAAGTGACCATTTAGTTTCTGCTGCCATCTCCCCACAGAGAGCCTGGGAGTTTCTCACCTGTACGTCTGGTTGCTGCCAAGTTTCCCAGCAGGGACATTTTCACTGAGTGCAGGAGATGTAGGGGAGGAATGACCAGAGCCCACAGATCCTGGCCGGAAGGATGTGCTCTTTTTGGCTACCTGCTTCCGAGATTGGGCAAGCTGACTTTCCAAGCTGCTAAGAGATCAGACATCATACAGTAAAGGATACAGAAAATGCAATGTGAAAGCAACTAGTAAATAAGAAAGAATATCACTCACTCATTGTCACCTGCCTGTGGGGACAGAGGGGGAGCAGGTGGGGCAGGTGGGACAGGGGGCGCAGGGGGGGCAGGAGGGGCTGCAGGCTGTGGGGGCTCCACTGGCTTGAACTGGGTCCCGGTACCGGTCAGATCCTGGGTGTATTGGACCACAGGGCCTTTGCTCCTCACAGCACCTAGAGGAAAAAGAAAATTGACCACTGAAGATGACAACTGTGTCATGTATATTCATGCACACACCTGATCCTCAATTTACATAATGTACGCAAGCAACAATGGAAACATTCTGAGTAAGTGTTAAAGACTGTTGGTTCTCATTATTTACACCAATGAGTGAAAATACTGGCACTGGCTGGCTTTGACTCAGTAAGGCTTTATCTTCCTTCCTCAAACACGGTTTATGTTAGTAATTAGGTCGTTTTTTAGCAAAAAATTTTAAAAATGCGTTCTTTGATCAACTAACGTTATCAGGAAAAACCAACCAAAAAGTATTCCAGGAACATATAAAAACAAAAGCAGTTTGGGCTTTAAAAAAAATTGACCATGGATAACATACAAAGCAGACAATCTTCACGTGGATAACAGAGGTAACTACTACCACGTTGGCCCCTAACCTAAGCCAGTTGTTTTAGATTTCTATGGGGTTGTTTAGAATGAAGCAGAGCCACTACATGTGCAGGCAGCACCACAAATCCATCGGTACTACTGGCAACAACTCAGGGCACACATCCTGCTTCCAATGAGTCAGCAGTGTCACCCTGGTGAACAAACAGTAGCTAATGTATTACTCTCCTTTGCTGCTTTGTCTGTTTCTTTCCTCCCCTTTGGTGTCCCCTTCAGGACATACCCATATTTGGACGTGTCCGGAGCTGTCCCCCTTGCTTCTTCTCCAATGCAGAGGCTGAGGAAGTCTTCATGCTGAACATGGGCTCTAGCCGTGTAGAGCCTCGATAGATCCATTCACATCTCTTGTCATCCTAGGGGACGGGGAGGAAGGAGGTTGGAGGGAAATGAATTAAAGGCTAGGATCTATCCTCCCATCTGTGGAGAATATGCTTCCATGTGCCTCCTTGAAGGAAACCTCCCTGATGAATCCCAAATTCCTTATGTATTCACATAAACGTATGTTCCAGGCTCCATGACAGCCATCAGGAAAAAATATATATATACATACTCCTTCCTTAAGAAATTACGGGAGAGACAGATGTTCATTACATTGAGTATAAGTGGTATGACACGGGTAAGGCCTTAGGAACAAAGGGCTGAGGACAGCTCAAAGGACTGTAACGTTACGAAAGGCATGAATGGGGAGAAGGGGACGGGTACAGAAGATCCAAGAGTTAAACAGGGCCTTGAAAGATCATCAAGGGGTGCCCCAGTGGCTGTCAATTAAGCATCTGCCTTTGGCTCAGGTCATGACCTGAGTCCCAGGATGGAGCCTCGCATCGCATCGGGCTCCCTCTGCTCCTCCCCGACTCCTGCTTGCACTCTCTTGCTCTCTCTCTCTAAAATAAATAAATCTTAAAAAAAAAAATCATCAAGACCTCTCATTCTTTCATGCCTTCTTTTTGTCTCACTATGCTACCAAATCCCTGACCCTGGACAAATGGAACTGCCTTCTCTGTGCCTACATGCAATGCAGTATTCTGAGAGAGAGAGAAAAACAAACCAACAGGCAAATTAACTCATAATTAAATTTAGGGAATTTATTATTATTATTTTTTAAAGATTTTATGAGAGTGAGTGACCATGTGTGCGCACAAACGGGCTGAGAGTGGAGAGGCAGAGGGAGAGGAAGCAGCAGACCCCTTGCTGAGCAGGGAGCCTGACGTGGGGCTCAATCCCAGGACCCCAAGATCATGACCTGAGTAGAAGGCAGACACTTAACCAACTGAGCCACCCAGGTGCCCCAGGGAATTTATTTTCATAACCATCAGAGAGAAATAAAAACACAAAGTAAAATTTGACCCGAAACAGAACAGATAGGATAAAAAAAGAGGAAAATTATGGAGAACTACAAAATCATCTTCATTACTGCCTCTTATGCTCCCCCATCCCACCCTAACCCTTGCCTCCAAAACTCTGGGGAAGAAACAGTACCAGGAAGAGAATCCTGACTAGGCTGCCGTCCACCTCCTCGACCCGAGACTTCCACCATGTGCCTTCCCACTCAGTCTTGATAAGCTGGCCACTCTTGAGCAGCACCATGGGGCGGTTGGGGTAAGCCGTGATATACTCTTCTATGAAGTCCCGGCAGGAGATGTCCTCTATGTCCTCCCAAGTCTTTTTCACTGTCCCAAGGAAGAAGGGGGGCTGAGAGAGGGCAAGTGGAGCAGGTCTTTTTTTCTTTTTTAAGTAATCTCTACGCCCAATGTGGGGCTTGAACTCATGACCCCAAGATCAAGAGCTGCATACTCTACCAACTTTGCCAGCCAGGCGCCCCAGGGCATGTCTTGATAGGAAAAAATAAATGGTTGGCAAGGAGATGTTGGGCATTTTTCAAGGAGGGAGAGAAAAAATACATGAAGAAAACAAAACCTCAGAAGCAAAACCAAGGCTACCTAAAAGTACTGAACCTAGTGTGTAAATGCACACACAGATCAAGTAAAGAAATACTAACTAAGCAATATGCAAATACAGGTGAGTCCCTTATTTCATAAAAATGGATGTTTTGTTTAGGAAAATTCAAGTGAAAATTCTTGCTAACTTGATATAAATCGAGAGATAAATAAAAAAGATCAGGTGGCATCACGAAATTGATAAAAAAAATTTTGTCCTTCCTTCTCATTCTCTATCAGATTACTTCTCAGGGACCCTGAATGTATTTACTGCCATGTTATGTGGAAAGGGAGCAGTGTTAGTTAACTCTTTTGTAATTAAAAACAACTGCTTTGTAGGAGTCTGTTCTCAAGCCAGAGACACAAGTATAGAAGACACTGTGAAGCCTCCATTTAATTCAGCTTCTGCAGAGAGCACCATGCAGACTACAGATTTACCAAACGTGAGATGAAGGATAAGACTAGGAAAGAAGTAACATCTTCTTAAGCCTAAATCACTCAGAACTGAAATCAAAACACAGCTACAGTAAGAGAGTCCCCCCAAGGTCAGTGATGATCTCCTAGTGTCCCACTCTTTGACTATAAAGATCCAGCACTAGAGATAAGCAAACAGAACTGTATCTTCCAAAAACTGTATCTTCCAAAAGACATTAACCAAACTTACACTCTTTGAGATGGAAGCACCACAAATATCATGGCCGGCTGACATGCCTGGCTCCCTCCCTTTCTTTTCTTTTAATATCAGGGCTTTTCAACGGATTATCTTAAGAAGAAATACAAGGTAGAAGAGGAAATGGATAAAACTCAGGAAGGAAGGAGTGACACTCACGTGGCCGACAAATGGGATAGAGTTCAGACTGTGTAACATAGGAAGCGTAGCCATCATCAAAGAAAATGAGAAACCTGTAAGGAAAGAGTGATGGCAGAAAGATCAGGGGTTATGTTAACATGACCCACAGAATTATCATAGCTTCCACTCATGATCACAAATAGGACACTCCTGGGAAAATGTTCCAGTCTACTACTTCCTTCCTATTACTCTCCCTTCTAAGAGTTAGGATTCTCCCTCAATCTAAGCAACTTACCTCCGCTTTTCCAAAGGCTATTTATTCTTGTTTCACTATCAGACTCCTATTTTGCTAAAACCATTTAGTTTCACCTTCCTTCTATTCCCCTAACCATTAAACAATTTTGACGACTCTCCTCCTAGTTTTCCTCCAAGTTTTCTCCTTGAGAACAAAAGAAAAAAAGGAGGAAGAATCACTCACACGACCCCTGTAGCAAAAAAAAGAGCAAGGGTTTCTGGTCACTGGGGCCTAAACACAAAAGCTAATTGTGAGATCTGGACTATGGTCTGATTAGGGCAGGTGCTTTGCTACTGGCCTCTACTCTCTTTACAATCCTCTGTCCAGGTACCTGAGCTTGTTTTTGACGTTTGGTGTCTCGGCTACAATGCCAGCATAGAGCCAGACCTGATTCCCATCCTTGTATTTGGCCACCACTCGACTGCCCACAAACAGCTTGTCAGCAGGAGGGTGGTAATCATAGGCAATATGGTTCCCCGACAGGAGACTCTTTCCTTTGTTGTCGAATTTCACCTTGTACTTCTTTCCTGGTCCTGAATAAAAGGAAAAGATGAACAAAATTTATAAAACCACCAGTTTCTGTGTAAATCCTGACTGTTACATGAGGACAAAAGGCAAGGCTGTGGGGAGAAGAAATGATCAGCAATGGAGACCTGCAGGTTGCCCTTCCTTAGCTCTTCTAGCTTGAACATACCAACCGTCTGGATGGCAATAAGGGTGCCTTTGTGCCATGTCTTAGTTCTCTTCTTGCCCAGGATGCGCATGCTGACTATCAGGTCACCATCCTTGCTCAGTTCTCCAGACACCTGACTCAAGGTTCCTACGAAAGAAAGCAAAGTCGTTCTAAAGAGATATGGCATAGATCGGGAGAGTGAATGGGAAACTAAGGATGGTATAATATAGTAATTGGGGAAAATGGGGCAATCATTGATCCACTTCTGCTCCTCTCTTGGGCAGACAAAAAACACAGCTGACTCAATTATTTATGCTAATAGGAAATACTTACATAACTGAAATTCACACATAATTCAAGACCATCTCACTTTAAGTATTTCCAACTCCGAATTAACAATATTAATTACACTCATTAAGTATGAAGTAGTATTTATAAAACATTTTCGTGTTGATCTGTTAACAGCCCCACAGGACAGTTTCCCTCGGACCTCTTTATAAAAGTTTGAGTTGCAGGATGGCTGGGAGGCTCAGTCAGTTAAGCACCTGCCTTCGGCTCAGGTCATGATCCCAGGGTCCTGGGATTGAGTCCTGCATCAGGCTCCTTGTTCAGAGGGCCACCTGCTTCTCCCTCTGCCCGCCATTCCCCCTGCTTGTGCTTTCTCTCTCTCTTTCTCTTTCTGGCAAATAAATAAGTAAAATCTTAAAAGAAAAAAAAAGTTTCAGTTGTTCTCTTCTAAACTCCATCAACAAGTAGTCATGAGCACAGAGCTAAAAAGGTATTTGGATAAAGCCACCACACACTGGAAAATCAGCAGACAAAAGGCTTAAGCAGACAAGGAAAACCGTGATGTTTAAAAGAACCCAACAGAGGTGGAAGAAGATTCTGAGATGCTAAAACAAAGCCGTTTACCCATGAAATCTCTGTAGGAATTCACCTCCCATCCCTGCCCCCATCCTCTATACCAAGGTACCTCCAGACCCTAACCTTTATGTAGATCCTGGGAACTGCTCTTCTTGTTGACAGCATCCATGAACTTCTGGACATCCTGAGCTGACTTTCTTAAGGCAGCCATAGCTTCACGGAGCTACAAGAAAGGTGATGAGGGAAACAAGTTTTAAAATAGCATGGGTTAGACTTGAGAATAAGAACTTGTCTTTCAAAAAACAAAACAGAATGAGTTATGGTTGGGAAGGTATGGTTACTTTATCAGGCAAAACTGCCCTTTCTTATAAATCTGGTTCAGAAATCAGCTTTAGGGAACATTCCTTGATTAATCTCACCTAGCCGATCGCTGCCAAATTCTACATTCATACAGCACTTAGTGCATGCATCTCTAAGTAACCTCTGCTGCATCCTTAGAACACCTATTAGAGGCCTGGAACCCACAGGGCTAATTATAGAGTGGATGATTATGTTGATGGCTGAAGTGACAGAATGGTCAGGCCAGAAGTTTCTCCCATCTTCATATTCTTACCTCTCACCTTTACCTTCCCTGTCCCAACTCACCTTCTGGTCTTTGGGAGTTCTGCTCCCAGCATCACCTATGGATGAGAAAAGCTTTGATGAATGTAAGAGACTTACACATAAGAAATTCCAAAAAACCAATAACTAAGCAACTTTTTATTTTCATTGAGGGATTTTATTTGCATGTATTATATATAACTAAGCTACTTAAAAACATTACCATGGAACTATTACTAATAACTACTGGCAACCACATAAAAATATATATGTAAAAGTACTAAATGGTACAGAAAGATACACAGAAAACAGATGACAGTGCTTACCTGAGGATAAAGTACGGTGACAGGTGGTAGTCTATAGGATTTGGGTTTTTTACTGTATATTTAAATTTTTTTTAAAAGATTTTATTTATTTGAGAGAGAGAGAGAGAATGAGAGAGCATGAACAGAGGGTGGGTGGGGCGAGGGGCAGAGAGAGAGGGAGAAGAAGACTCCACACTGAGCATGGAGCCTAACACAGGACTCGATCCCAGGACCCCAGGATCATGACCTGAGCCAAAGGCAGACACTTGAAAGACTGAGCCACCCAGGCGCCCTTGTATATTTAAAATTTTATAACAACAATTTGCTTATGGATTATTTGAATGATTTGAAAAATGAAATGTGGTCAATGAAGCAAAAATGTTTATTCTTGAGTAGCGCTGTCCAACAGAACTTCTTGCTGTGATAATATGCTCGTCAACACTTGTTACTGTCTCTTTTTGAATACAGCCATCCTAATTAATACAAAGGGGTTCTGACTGACATTTCCTTAATGACTAATGATGTCAAGCATCTTTCCATATACTTAGTGGTCATTTACACATCTTATTTGAAAAAATAACTATTCAAATATATTGCCCATTTTTAAACTGGGTTGTCTTTTTATCCTTGAGTTGCAACAGTTCTTTATATATTCTGGAAAATACTAGACCCTTCACATTTCAATGATTTAAATAGCTACAGCTAGATAGTGGTTAACTACTGTATTGGACAATGCAGTTTTAGAGATTTATAACACCTATTTAAAAATGGAGGGTTGCCTGGGTGGCTCAGTCAGTTAAGCGTCTGCCTTCAGCTCAGGTCATGATCCTGGGGTCCTGCGATCAAGCCCCACATTGGGCTCCTTGCTCAGTGGGGACCTTCTACTCCCTCTTCTTCTGCCCCTCCCCCTGCTCTTGCTCACTCTCTCTCTCCCCCCCCTCGAATAAATAAGTCTTAAAAAAAATGGAAAGCAATGGTGGTAATCATTTCACAATATATATGATATATATGGATATATATCAAATCACTGTTTTCACACCTTAAGCCAATACAATGTTGTATGTCAATTATATCTCAATAAAACCGGGAGAAAAAGGCAGCAAAAAAAACCAAAAAACCAAAAATGGAGAGGAACCTGTGTGGCTCAGTGGTTAAGCATCTGCCTTTGGCTCAGGACATGATCCCAGGGCCCTGGGATCGAGCCCCACGTCAGGCCCCCTGCTCAGCGGGGAGCCTGCTTTTCCCTCACCTCCCTGCTCATGCTCTCTCTTGCTATCTCTGTTGCTCTTTCTCTCTCTCTCTCTCTCAAATAAAATCTTAAAAAAAAAAAGAAAAAGGAAAGCAATGTACATGTCCTAAAAAAAAAGTCCATTTAATAAAATAGTTAAATAAACTGTAGTATCTCCAAATGAGGTTCCTAAAGAATCTTTAGTAACATGAGACTGCTAACAACACATTAAGTTTCAGAAGTTAGGATACATAGTAATTTATTTGACACGAACCAAACCTTAGAGAGAATAGAGACACACCCCTATGCATACACACACGTTCCTCAAAGAGCTGTGAATATAGTATACGACTAAATACCTGTTATCTTAGACCTCTACAACTATAAAAGTGCATTTTAAAAGTAAAAATATTCATTTGATAAAAAAATTCAAACATTATAAGAGGACACACAGTAAAACATCAATCTTCCTCAGACTCCTGCTTCTAGTTACTCTCCTCAGAAGCAACCAATGTATCAGTTTCTCTTGCAGCCAAAGATTCTGTAAACATGCATATGTACTTTTCCCCCTCTGCATCCTTTTACTCATATTCAACATGCAGTTTTTATGTTGCTTTTTATCCCCACACTTCAAATACCTAGGGAAAATATTCCCTCTCAGTAATCTATAAATCTGACTCTTTTCCCCCCAATTTTTTACTGTGGTAAAATACTCGTAACATAAAATATATGACCTTAAACCATTGTTAAGCGTACAGTTCAGTAGTATTAAGTACACTGATACCATTGTGCAACCATCAACTTTACTGAAAAATGTTAAGGACTAAATAAATTGTGTTTGTGTAGAAAAATTAAATAGTATGAAATGATCAGCTATCCCTAAATTGATCTTTTAATATTGTCAATAGTTTTTTTTGGCAGGGGGAGCAGGTGAGTGGGGAACATGACAAGCTGATTCTCAAATATATATAAAAGCATGACAGGTAAAAAGAACCAAGACATCCATAAAGAAGAAAACCAAAGGTTACCGGAACTAACAGATGGAAAACTTACAAAGCCCGGTTACACACAATATAGAATTTATGTAAGAAAAAACGACAGAGCAATCAAACAGAATAGAAAGTCCAGAAATAAACCCACAAATATATGAAAATAATTTATGACAAGCAAACAATGTAAATCAGTAAGAAGGGACTCATTTCAGTAAGTGGCACTGGAACATTAATAACCATATGAAAAAAATTCAGATCTTTACCTCAAATACTACACAAAAAATAAATTTCAGTTGGATTAAAGGCAAAGCTATGAAACTTTCAAAGGCAACATAAAAGATCTTTATAATAAAGTCCCAGCGCAGAAAGGCTATAAAAACCGATTATCATAAAAGAAAATGCTAAAATTATAACTTCTGTTAATCAACAAATAACATAAAAAGTAAATATCAATCAGAACCTGCAAATGATGTTTGCAACTCATAACTACAAAGTATTAGTATTTGTGACATATAAAGACTTCCTATGAATCAAGAAAAAGACAAACGATCACTGAACAAAAAGCAAGAACAGACATTTCAAAGAAAAACTAAAGGGGTGCCTGGGTGGCTCAGTCGGTTAAGAGCCTGCCTTTGGCTCAGGTTGTGATCCTGGGGTCCTGGAATTGAGCCCCACGTCGGGCTCCCTGCTTAGCAGGGAGACTGCTTCTCCCTCTCACTCTGTCTGCTGCTCCCCCTCCTTATGCTCTAATATATAAATAAAATCTTTTAAAAATAAAATTAAATTAAAAAACCACAATACCAAGTGTTGTCAAGGATGTGGAGCACAGGACACACTCATCCACTGGTAGTTACGAATATAAATTGGTACAACCACTTTGGAAAGCTGTCTGTTACTTATCCAGTAATGTTAGAATTCCCATACCCTAAGAACTAGCAACTCCAGTCTTACAGCATATACATCCTAAAAACTTAGTAAGACTGCCAAAAGAGAAAGATTCTTGCACACCATAAGAGACTCTTAATGACAGAGAATAAACTGAGGGTTGATGAAGGGAGGTGGGAGGGGGATGGGCCAGATGGGTGATGGGTATTAAAGAGGGCACTCGTGATGAGCACTGGGTGTTTTAAGTGATGAAGCACTGATTTCTACTCCAGAAGTCAACAGTGCACTGTTTGTTAACTAAAAAAATTTAAATTAAAAAATTATAAATAAAGAGAAAGTGGATTAGGAGTCATGTATAAGAATATTTAGAGTATTATTTGAACTGAAAACAAATGAAATGGCAACTGACAGGAGAAGAGATAGAGTGTGTCATATTCACAAGATGGAACAGTATACTGTAGTATTTACTGAACTAAGCATTGCAACATCAGCATGATGTTAAAGAAATGACTGAAAAATGCATATGCTAAGATTCCATTTATACAGTTGAAAAATAGGCACAACTATGGCACTTCTGATAATAGTGATATGAAAAGGATGATTCCCTTAACCAGAAAACAAGTATAAAACTAGAAAGAATTGTGAAAAACAATCAACTCAGGCCACTGGAAATTGACCAAAGGCAAACAACAAATTGAGAAGTATTTGTTCTTGAAAAACGGCTAAAATTCTGGCAAGGAAGGTGAAATCTGTGGAGCTCTTGCCTGGGGCAGGTCCCATCCCTACTCCCTCTCTAGTTGGGTGAGCGGAAACTACAGCTCGACCACTGAGGCGCTAGCCATGACAAGGAGCAGCCGTCAGTCTGAGGCTGCAGTTCTTGTTTAGTGTGAGCAGCAAACCGGTCAGATCCTGGAAATGAGAGCCACAGACAGGCCTAAATAAATTCTCCAGACATTCCTGAGTGACTGCTAAACTATGCCCACGCAGGGAAGACCCAGGAGAGTCAATGGAGACTTGAGAACTAGAAGCAACTCTGAACGCATTCTCCACACCTCTGTAAAACTCACTGGCTTGGGGCACCTGCGTGGCGCAGTCTGTTGAGCGTCTGACGCTTGACTTTGACTCAGGTCAAGATCTCGGGGTCATGGGACCAAGCCCCATGTTGGGCTCTATGTTCACTGCGGAGTCTGCTGAGGTCTCTCTCTCCTCTTCCTTTGCCCCCCACCCTCCCGGCACTCTCTCTAAAATAAATAAATCAATCTTTAAAAAAAACACCACAGAACTTACTGGCTAAACTATGCAAAAATAAGGGGGGAACTGTTAGGAGCCAAGCCATATATATATATGACTATATATACATACATATATATGTGTGTGTGTGTATATGTATACATACATGTATATATACAAACATATACGAATCTGTGGGTGACTGCTAAACTACGCACATACAGAAAAGATCCAAGAAACCCAAAAGAGACAAGAGAACTAAACACAAGTCTGAATGCATTCTCTATACTTCTGTATAACTCAATGGCTGAACTATTTTAAAAAAGGGGGCAACTGTTAGGAGCCAAGCTAATATATAGTTTAAATTTAAAAACCAAGCAGAGACATCAGCTGCACACTAAAGGGAAGAAAGAGTTGGCAGTATAAGAAAAATTACTTAAAAAAGAAAGAATGAAAAAGAAAACAGAGTGGTGCCTGGGTGGCTCAGTTGGTTAAGCGTCTGACTCTTGATTTCGGCTTAGGTCATGATCGCAGGGTCATGAGATTGAGTCCCGCATCAGGCTCCGTGCTGGGCATGAAGCCTGCCTAAGATTCTCTCTCTCAGGGCACCTGGGTGGCTCAGTCGTTAAGCGTCTGCCTTCGGCTCAGGTCATAATCCCGGGGTGGTAGGATCGAGCCCCGCACTGGGCTCCCTGCTTGGCGAGAAGCCTACTTTTCCCTCTCACACTCCCCTTGCTTGTGTTCCCTCTCTCGCTGTCTCTGTCAAATAATTAAATAATATCTTAAAAAAAAAAAAAAAGAAAAAAAAGATTCTCTCTCTCCCTCTGCCTTTCCCCCTCCCACCCGAGAAAGAAAACAGCAACTCTAAATTAAAATTCAGAGTTGCTACATTATCGAAAATGTCCACCTTCCAACAACAAAATATGATGAAATGTTCAAAGAAACAGGAAAGTGCAGCCTATACTCAGGGAAAAAACTGTGGCAACAGAAACTGACTTGCTGCCTGAGCCTAGATACTGGATTTATAAATATGCTCAAAGAGCTAAAAGAAACTACAAAGACTAAAAAAAAGAAAAATATGCTAATACTTAGTAAACAAAAGACCTGACTACAAAAAGAAGCAAATGGACATTCTGGAGTTGCAATTACAAAAACTGCAAAGAAACATTCATTAGAGAAGCTAAAAAAGCAAATTTAAAATGACAGAATAAGTAAACTAGAATATAGATTCCTATATAGAGAAACGCAAAGAGAAGACTGAAGAAAAATGAACAGAGCTTCAGAGACTTATGGGACAATGTGAGGCATTCTACCATATTGGTAACAGGGATCTCAGAGGGCAAGGGGAGAGAGAATGACTGGGGCACCTGGCTGGCTCACTTGGTAGAGTGTGCAACTTGATCTCAGGGTCGTTAAGTTTGAGCCCCACAATGGGTGTAGGGATTACTTAAAAATAAAATCTTAAAAAAATACATTGAAAAAAATACATATATTAAAAAAAAAGAAAGAAATAATGACTGAAACACTTCTAAATTTGATGAAAAACTTGAATCTACAGTCCAAATTCAATAAATCTCAAGTAGGACAAATACAGAGAGAATTACACCTAGACACATCGTAGTCAAACTACTAAAATCGAAAGAGAAAATCTTAAAAGCAGTAAGACAAAAATGACTCACAACCAGGATACAAACAACAATTTCATCTGACTTTCCAGCAGAAATAATGGAGACCAGAAGACACTGGGATGGCGTATCTAAAGTGCCAAAAGAATTCTATATCCCACAGGGCGCCTGGGGGGCTCAGTCAACTGGGCATCTGCCTTCGGCTCAGGTCATGATCCCAGGGTCCTGGGATCAAGCCCCACATTGGGCTCCTTGCTCAGTAGGGAGGCTGCTTCTCTGTCTCCCTCTGCCTGCCGCTCCCCCTGCTTGTGTACGAAGGCAGAGAATTCACTTTTAGCAGAACTACAAGAAATATTAAAGGAAATCTTTCCGGCTGGAAAAAGATGACACTAGATGGTAACTCAGATCCATAGGAAGGAATAAAAAGCAACGGAAGTGTAAACATCTGGGTAAATATATATATTTCTCTTTTCTTCCCCTAAGTTCTTTAAAAATAAGATTGGTCCTTGCAATAATTATAACACTAAAGTGTTGGCTTTAAACATATGTAGATGCAATATATTTGACAACAGTATCACCCAAGGAGAGAGTGAAAATGGAGCTATCCTGGGCAAAGTTGCTGTATTTTACCAGAATTAAGTCAGTATTAACTTGTAGTAGATAATGATCAGATAAGTATCAAACACTTTTTAAAAAGCTAAAAAAAAAATCAGAGGAATTAAAATGATTTACTGATATATTTGTCTGACATGAAGAAGGCAGTAAAAAAAACAAATATAAAAAATACGGGGGGAAAAGAGCAAAACGATTGATATAAATCCACCCATACGGATTCATATGAACTATGAATGTACTCAACACTATTTAAAGGCCAGAAACTGTGAGACTGGATTTAAAAAAACTATAAGATCTAACTATATATTGTCTGTAAGAGATACACTAAATTTAAAGAAATAGATTTTAATTTAAGTAAAAGGACAGAAAAAGACACAACACGCAAATGGTAATCATAATAAAAATGGAAATGCTATATTAATATCCGATACAATGGACTTTAAGAAAAGGGATATCACTTGACACAGAGATATCTTTTAATAATAAAAAATCAACTATAAATGTATACATAATAGACCCCCAAATGGAGGAAGCAAAAATTGAAGTAAATTGAAAGGACAAACAATTCAACAACTTTAGTTCAAGATTTCAAAACTCCTTTCCAAGTAACTGTTAAAACAACTACACAGAAAATTAATAAGGACACGAACTTGAACAGCACTATTGGCCAGCTTAACCTAACCGACATTTATAAAATACTCCATCCAACAGCAGCAGAATACAAATTCTTTTCAAGCACACATGGATCATTCTCCAGGACAGATAATATTTTAGGCCATTAAAAAAAATCTAAATAAATTTAAGAGGATTAAAATAATATGAAGTATATTTTCTGACCACAATGAAATTAAGTAAAAAACTCACAACACAAAGAAATCTAGGAAATTCCCAAATATTTGAAATAATCAATTGGTCGAAGAAAAATCACAAAGGAAATTAAAAATTATGAGTTAAATGAAAATACAACACACAGGGGCGCCTGGGTGGCGCAGGCGTTAAACGTCTGCCTTTGGCTCAGGGTGTGATCCCAGTGGATCGAGCCCCACATGGGGCTCTTCCGCTGGGAGCCTGCTTCTTCCTCTCCCACTCCCCCTGCTTGTGTTCCCTCTCTCGCTGGCTGTCTCTCTTTGTCAAATAAATAAATAAAATCTTAAAAAAAAAAAAAGAAAGAAAATACAACACACAAAAATTTAGGAGATGCAGTAAAGCAACATTTAAAGGGAAATTTATACCTTTAAGTATTAACGTTAGCAAGAAAAAAAGATGTAAAGTCAAGTCAATAATCTGTTTTAATTTTAAGAAACTAGAAAAAGAAGAACAAATCAAACCCAAGTACATGGAAGGAATAAAGATCAGAGTAGAAATCAGTGTAATAGAAAACAGGAAAACAGTAGAGAAAAATAAATTGATGAACCCAAAAACTGGTTGCTTGGAAAAAAGCATAAAAAATGACAATCCATTAGCCAGATTAACCAAGCAAAAAAAAAGAGGAGATCCAAATAACCAATATCAGGAATGAAAGAAGGGACATTATTACAGAACATACAGAAATTCAAAAGAATCATAAGGGAATACTATGAACTTTATGGCAATAATTTAGACAACTTACATGAAATGGAAAAATTTCTAGAAAGATACAAATTAATGAAAGGGACCTGAGAAGGAATAGAAAATCCAAATGGACATTATCAGGTAAAGAAAAGTAATTAGTAATTAAAAACCTTCCCACAGGGGCGCCTGGGTGGCACAGCGGTTAAGCGTCTGCCTTCGGCTCAGGGCATGATCCCTGTGTTGTGGGATCGAGCCCCATATCAGGCTCCTCTGCTGTGAGCCTGCTTCTTCCTCTCCCACTCCCCCTGCTTGTGTTCCCTCTCTCGCTGGCTGTCTCTATCTCTGTCGAATAAATAAATAAAATCTTTAAAAAAAAAACAAAAAAAAAACCTTCCCACAATAAATTCAATGTGGTATTCTGTAATGGAAAAAGCCCAGAAATCAAAAGTGTAGAGATTAGGTGAAAGTAATGCACCCATGTTTGCGTCTTACTTTTGACCAACGTACCATGGTAACATAAAATACTAACGTTAGAAGAAACTGAGGAAAAGTATGCAAGAACTCTCTATTATCTTTGCAATTTATAAAAAAATATAAAACTATTCCAAACTAATAAGCTTATTTAAAAAAAAAAAAACCTATCCACAAAGAAAAATCCAGGTCAAGATGGCCTCCCTGCTGAATTTATCAAACATTTAAGGAAGAGATAATTCTGTTTCATACAAATTCAGAGGAGGGAACATTTACCAATTCATTTTTATAAAGCCCATAATACCCTAACACCAAAGCCAAAAACACATATTACAATAAAACTACAACAGCTCTCATGAACACAGGTGCAAAAGTTCTTAACAAAATATTAGCAAATCTAATACAGAAACATATAAAAAGGATTATACACTAAGACAACAAGGCAAGGGTAGGGTGGGGGGTTATCCCAGGAATACAAAGTTTGTTTAACATCCAGAAAATCATTATTGTAATACTCCTTATTAATAAGAAAAAGGACAAAACCTCTATGATTATCTGAGAATGATACAGAAAAAGTAACTGGCAAAATCTAAAATCCAATCGAGCCATGATAAAAACTCTCAGCAAACTAGGAATAGAAGCAACTTCCTTCTACCTGACAAAGGATATCTACAAAAACCCTACAGCTCACGTTACAATTAATGCCTAAAGACGAAATGCTTTCCCCCTAAGATAAAGAGCAAGGAAAAGATGTCTGCTCTCAAGTCTTTCATTCAACATTGTACTGGAGGTTCTAGAGAGTACAATAAGGCAAGAAGAAGAAATAAAAGACATCTATATTAGAAAGGAAGAAGTAAAATTGACTTTATTAGCAGACAACATGAGGTAACATACAGAAAATCCAAAGGGATTCACAAAAAGCTTCTAGAAGTGAGCTTACTAAGGTCACAGGCTATAAGATTCATATACAAAAATCAACTAAATTTTCATATCCTAGCAACAAACAATCCTAAAATGAAATTAGGTAAATAATCTCACTCACATTAGCATTAAAAATAAAACATTTATGAGAGAATGCATTAGAAGACTGAGTATTTGTTTGTTTGTTTTTTAAAGATTTTATTTATTCGACTGAGATAGAGACAGCCAGCGAGAGAGGGAACACAAGCAGGGGGAGTGGGAGAGGAAGAAGCAGGCTCATAGAGGAGAAGCCTGATGTAGGGCTCGATCCCATAACGCTAGGATCACGCCCTGAGCCGAAGGCAGACGCTTAACTGCTGTGCCACCCAGGCGCCCCAGAAGACTGAGTATCTGTTAAAAGGTAATGCTCCTTATATTGACCTTTAGATTCAATATAGTTCCTATTAAAAACGCTAACAGGTTTAAAAAAATGTTTTTGATAGAAACTGACGAGCTGATCCCAAAATTTATTTGGAAGTTATATGAAATACAAATAAATATAGAGCACTTCCATCAAGTGATTTTAAAACATACCATAAAGTTACAGTAATAAAAGCAGTGTGGTGCTAGTATAAAGAGAGATATTTAGATCAATGTGACAAAACAGAATCTGGAAATAGACCCTCATATACATGGCCAGTTGATTTTTGACAAGGGTACCAAAACGACAGTCTTTTCGACAAATGGTGGTGGAACAACTGGATAGCCATAATCAAAATAAACAACCCGCCCTCAACCCTTACCTTGAGAAGTTTTACTCTTAAAAGACACCGTTAAGAAAATGAAAAGACCACATCTGAGAGAAAGTGTAAAATATATGATAAATGAATTGTACCTAAAACTTAAGTTCTCTACGTCAATAATAAAAAGACAACACAATTAAAAAAAAAAAAGACTAAAAATTTGAATAGATGTTTCCCCAAAGAACATACATAAATGGCAAATAAGTATGTGAAAAGATGCTCAACTTCCTTAGGGAAATGCAAACTACAATCGCAATTTGATATCACACACACACACTAGAATGGCTAAAAGACCGACAATCCCAAGCATTGGCAAGGATGTAAAGAAACTGGAACCCCATACTTGGCTAGTGGGAATGTAAAATGGTATAGCCACTTTTGATAACAGTAAGGCAGTTTCCTAAAAACCCAAACATACACTTACCCTAAAACCTAGTAAATTCTACTCCTAGGTGGAATATCCAAGAGACATGAAACATAATGCCCATATAAAGATTTATACAGAAATGTGTAATAGCAGCATTATTCCTAATAGCCCCCAAACTGGAAACAACCCAAATATTTATCAATTAAAGAATGGATAAAGCGCTCTTCCATAGCTCAGCTGGTAGAGCAGAGACTGCAGAGGGAAAGAATGGATAAAAACCTGTGGTATATCTATAAAATGAACTATTATTCAGCAAAAAGAGGGGAGCAAACTATGGATACCTGTAATAACATCGATTAATCTCAAAAACATTATGCTAAGTGACAGAAACCAGATACAAAAGACAATAAATTGAGATTCCATTTATATGAAATTTCTAGAAAAGGCAAAAAGGAAGCAAGCAGATCAGTAGTTACTTGGGGGGGTGAAAACGGACAATGTAGGCAAACAGGTATGAGGGATGTTTTTGGGGTAATGCCAAGTATTCTAAAACTGGACTGTGAAGACTGCACTACTATATAAATTTACGAAAACCCAAACTATATACTTAAAATGGGTGAATTTTATAGTACATAAATTACACCTAAAAAACCCCTCAAAAGTAGACAAAACCCAAAAATCTACCATTTGAGATACATACATACATAGGTGCTAATGCCACCTATAAAGAAAAGGAAGGGAATTCAGAATAGAGGTTACACAGAATGGGGAAAGGAAGGTCATTCCATCAGGAAGTAGTACATAGGGAACACATATGGTACTAAAACGTTCTATTTCTTCGGTAATAGACACGTCCAACAGTTTGGAATATGTAGTCAGTGACAATGGTTTCTTCTTTCTTTTATCTAATTAACTTCCGGTCTTTCAATTTCAATCCTGAGACTTTCTACCTGTAGCCTTATCTCTTACCTGAATCAATACTGAGGACATCATCATCTTCATCAGGAATCTCGATTATTTCTGTAGGCCGGGAAGCTTCATCCTCAGAGCTACTGTCCCGGTATTGCAGACCCAGTTTGGAATAAAAGTCCTTCACCAAAGACTCACAGTTAGTCACTGCCCTAATATTGGAACACATGTAGAAAAGGTCAAAGCCAGCAGAAATAGGTATAAAAGCCATCAGAATTTATACATATTTAAGTATACACTGACCTCAATTTAAACAGGCCAAGTTTCTTCATTTAGAATTCATTTTTATTTTTATTTTTTAAGTAGGCTCCACGCCCAGTGCGGGGCTTGAACTCACCACCCTGAGATCAACACCTGAGCTGAAGTCAAGAGTTGGACACTTAACCAACTGAGCCACCTAGGCACCAACCATTTAGAATTTAAAATGCTTTTCTCATAGAAAAATGTTTAAATAGTGGTTTCCAGGCTAGTTCCTCAAAAATCCAAAATAAGCCCTGAGTACAGTCCTCTCAACCACATCTCATCATTTACCTTGTGAACTGAAAATGTGTTCTAAGTGACAACTAAGGTGTCAGACACAAACCTTCTGGGGATTTAGGAGTAGATACAGGGCTCGTGCTCCACAGTTACACAAGACAGCAACACTTTACAATCTTCACTTCCCAGATCACCCCACTAAGAAAACAAAGCAATTGTTTGGAAGCAGGATAGAGGAGAAAAAAGGGGAAAGGACTCAAGAACTCCCCTGCTGCTGCCTATACATTAGCTTCTGATAGATGAATATTCTATATATGGGTGGTTGAGGTCAGATTTTGGATCCTAACCTATGAGGAAGAGGAAGGTTCTATACATTTGTACCTTGTAAAGTATAAAGTGCTTTATAAAGTGCACAATATCATGAACAATCATACTTCTGAAATGTCTGCCAAAGGGGAGATTTCCTATTTCCCACGTAGTCCTCACCTGGATGCATCATCAAAGAGCTGGTCAACATGGGCCACCTCAGATTCCTTCTGTATTACCCACGTTTCCAACTCTGCTAGTTGCTTCTTACGCTGTTGTACACAGTCCATCTTTTCTAGTTCTTCATCGATGAACTGCCGAAGTTCCTCCATCGAGATACCCAGCTCCTCAACCACAGCTTGTTGCAGCTCTGCAATCTCTTCAGACTCCACTGCAGCTGTTGCTGCATCCAAACCAATGCACCCAGGGAGGGAGGACATGCTGTTGTCCTCTACATGGAACAGAAAACTAAGATTACCTGTGGAGTCATAACCACCAAATATCAGTACCCCAATAAAACTCATTCCCACACTACTACTTGTTATTCAAATACGGTTAAGCTCGATTCTATGTTCTCTCTCTTCATTCTCCTGTATCTGACGCTAAGATTTTGTAGCATTCGTATCTTATCCTATAGACTACAGGCCTAAGATTTAAAAGTTTGAGGGCATGGAGAACATATATTATGCAGCAAGGAGCTACCGAAAATAATGTTTTAGGAAACGGAAGAGAACCAATTTGCTGAGGAAGGTATCTCTGTGACCTGTGTTCCTTAATTCACTGAAGAGATAAATCTTTGTTGCATGCTATGCCAGTTCGAACACTTATCTCCATCTGGAGGGTAGCGGTTAGTCTGTAACTCACTAAAACTCGTTGTTTCCTCTTTAACCACTTGTTCGCCTTACATTACTTTGCTTCCAAGTGGAAATTTACTTTTCAAAGTCTATTAACACCTAAGCATACAGAAGCAAAGAGGTTTCCCCAAAGTAAAGGGAACTTAAAGCAATCTGGGAATAAAATGTGGCTACATAAAAAGTACCATTCAAATAACCCATGCATTAGTGTTAACTGTTTTGATAAAACGGCTCAAGCAAAACTGATGCCAGAATGCCGTGCGAGCCCAAGGCCAGTTCTCACTGCCTCCATTTTTCCTTTGCCCGCACACCGCCCCACCCCCGCGCTACCCTTTTTGGGGGTGCGTCCCACCCACCCCGCAAACCCAGCTCAACCCCGCCCCGCTCGCCTCTCGAGGAAGACTTCCTTCTCACCCTCGCCCAACCTCCTCCCCCAAACAAAACATTCCAGACAGGCCCCTGGCCTCCAAATACCTCTATTTCCCACACCTCCCTGCTTCCAGCTACAACAGTTCTTTTTCACCAGCCAGACCCCAGACTCGAGACGCAGGGGTCAGCCTCGATGGGGGAGAACGAAACCGTAAGGGAAAGGGAGCAGGGGGAGGGGAAGAAGCGTGAGGGAGGGAGGGAAAGGGAAACGAAAGAGACGCCCGGAAGCAAACCTCAGGTGCCGTTCCGGTCGCCACGACGGTGGCCTGACGGGGTCAAACCCAAAGCCTCTGAGCGCCCCTCCAAGGCCAGGAAAACTCAGACAAGTACGCATGCGTCAAAGCAGACCCGTCCAGGACACACGTGGGCGGCAACTGGCCGGGTGAGGAGGCGTGGCCTGGAGTATAGTATAGAAGCTCCGCCTCTTCCGCCAACCCCAACTAATGGCAGCAATATTAGTTTATCGTGTAAAGACTCAGTAGGCAAACACTTAGGTTTAGATTTTCTATTTCACCCCGTTGGTTTTATTACACAAGTGGTATAAATTGTAACAAGTGGAGGAATATAGAATGTAACAGGAAAAACGTGATAATATCCTCTCCTCCCTCCATCACTTATTACTCCTGGGGCTTTGAGGTTAAAATAGCTTAGTTTTCTAGGCTTGTATGTACAAGGTCATGAATGTGGATTTTTTTTTTAAGATTTTATTTCTAAGTAAGTTTTATACCCAGTGTGGGGCTTGATCTCACAACCCTGAGAACAAGAGTCACATGCTCTGCCCGCTGAGACTGCCAGGCACCCCTGAATGTGGATTTTGTTTTGTTTTACTTTTATTTCACACGTGGACGTCCCTTGAAGTCAATAAAAACTGTAACATTTGCCTTTTTGACAATTGCATAATACTTCATAGTGTGGCTAAATCATACTTAGAAAGATGTTCTCAGTTTTTAGCTACTACAAATAGTACGACAATAAACATTAGCATCCTTCTGAAGTAGTACTTTTATTTCTGTGGAAGAGATTCCCCAAAATGGAATCTCAGGAAAAAGTATATATATGTACTCTTTTTTTTTTTCACTTTAATAGAATCTACTCTCAAATTACTATTCAAAAAGGTTGAAACAATTTTTACTCCCACTAGCAAATCTCTGAAAGCATGTTTCCCCACACCCTCATTAAGACTGGATGTTAACTATTTAATTTTTAAACATTTGATGGGTTTTAAAATAATAGCTGCATCAGGATAGACTAAGTTGTGTTGTGGAAACAAACAATTCCAAGAGTTTAAAACAAAAACCATGCATTTTTTGCTCGTGCTGCATAATCTTCTCTAGTAAATTGACATTGAAGCTCTGCGAGGATATCTACTCAGAAATCCAGGCTGATGAGTAAGCCATGCCAGAGGGAGAGACCGCTAAAGGCAGTTAAAGTGATTCAGGACACTTTCATTAACAACTCATTGTTCTGACTGAGTCATAAGGCCCTACCCAACCACAAGGGGGCCAGGAAGAACAGCCATGTCTCATATCTGGAAGGAGAGAGAACTGGGTGTGTTTGATGAACTAGCAGTATCGACTACTACATTATTTCGTTATTGCTTTAATTTGTTCAACTATCTTTACACTAACCGTACCTAACTTCATTTAAAAGGTATAAACCAGAACCTTCTGTGTAAGACTGGAAACAGGGCCAGGCAGCCCTGAAATCCTCTCCTTGTGACCACACTTCGTGCTCATTTCACCTGTCCACCAGTTTCCTGTAAGTCCCTGTTTCCAATTGTTAAGACACTAGGAATTGAGATACAGAGAAGTGAAAGGGTCCTCTAGGTATTTCAAATTCAGCATGTTCCTAACTCATCTTGTGGTATTATTTTCTAATGTGAGCTAGACATTTTAGACATGCTACTCCCTATAAAAGACACATGCACACACAACTGTATTTATTGAATGTTTTCTTCATACCAGGCACTGTTCTAAGCACTTTACAATTATTAATTTATTTAATCCTCACAATAGTCCTATAAGGTAGGAACTATTATTGTCTCTTTTATTATGAATAAGAAAACTGAGACACACAATTATATTAAGTGTCAGAGCCAGGCAGTTTGGCCCTAGAGCTTGTGGTCTTAAACCATTATCCAATACAGCTTTTTGGAAATGTTTATCATATGTTTTTCCTCCTTCCTTTTTAAATTTTACTGTTCTTGTTTGGCTCTTATTCTTTCCTGGACAAAATAGCCTCTTAATTGGTAGCCTTGTTGTGGGACTGCCCATATAGAGCTTTAAAATACCGTTCTGATCATGTCACTCGCCTGCTTTAAAACAATGTTTTCTTTACATCTATCAAATAAAGTTCAAACTTCACAGTATAAAATTTGAGGCTCTTCAAAATTTGCTCCTGACTTAGCTCTCTGGCCACGTTTCCCATTTTCGCCTTCGCACCCCTGGTTGAGTGCTATTTCCCCGACATGTTTACGCATTTCACTTTTACATCTCCATACCTTCTTTCATTGTGGTCTATCACCTGGAATGCCCCTTCTCTTCCTGCCTGCTATAATATGAATTCTCGAAGGTCCAACTCAAATGTCTCCTCTGTGAAGTTTTCATAGACCAGCAGTTGTCAAACTTCATCATGTATCAGAATCACCTGGACGGCTTGTTAAAATACAGATTGCCACCCCCACCCCACCCTTGGAGTAGTTTTGGGTGGAGTCTGAGAATCTGCATGTCTAACATTTTTCCAGTAGTACCTATGCTACTGGTAGGGGGACCAGAATTTAAGAAACACTGTCTTATCATATGATTTCATTTATATGTGCAATCTAAAAATCAAACAAAGAACAGAAACTGACTCATAAGTACAGAGAACGATCTGGCGGTTGCCAGACGAGGGGGACTGGAGGGCTATGGGCAAAACCGGTAAAGGGGATTTAGAAGTATGATCTACACAGTGGGCCTGACTGGCAGTGTTGGAAGAACATGTGACTCTTCATCTCAGGGTTGTGAGTTTGGGCCCCATATTGGCTGTAGAGATGACTTACGTAAGTAAACTAAAAAAAAAAAGAGGTATGAACTTCTAGTTCCAAAATAAATAAGTCGGGTGCTTGGGTGGCTTCGTCATTTAACTGTCTGCCTTTGGCTCGGGTCATGATCCCAGGGTCCTGGGTTCGAGTCCCTCATTGGGCTCCCTGCTCAGCGGAAGTCTGCTTCTCCCTCTGCCTCTGCCCCTCTCCCCTGCTCATGCTCTCTCTTGCTCTCTCAAATAAATAAATTCTTTTAAAAAAAATTAAAAAAATAAGTCAATAAGTCACGGGCATGGGGGCACCTGGGTGGTACAGCGGTTAAGCGTCTGCCTTCAGCTCAGGGCGTGATCCCGGCGTTATGGGATCGAGCCCCACATCAGGCTCCTCTGCTGGGAGCCTGCTTCTTCCTCTCCCACTCCCCCTGCTTGTGTTCCCTCTCTCGCTGGCTGTCTCTATCTCTGTCAAATAAATAAATAAAATCTTAAAAAAAAAAAAAAGTCACGGGCATGAAAGGTACAGTGTTGGGAATATAGTTTGTATCATGACAGATGGTAACTACACTTATGATAAGCATTTGGCAATGTATAGAACTGTGAAATCACTATGTTGTACATTTGGAACTAATACAATATTGTATGTCAATTATACATCAATTAAAGAAATCACTCACTAGATTATCCTAGACTATCCTAGACTATCCCTCACCCTCTGCACAGCTAACTCCTGTCTGTGTGCTTCCATGATCTTAGTTCCTTCCACTTGTGAGTTGTCTCTGTATGTACCTGTCTCCTTTGCTGGTTTGTGATCAACTTAAAGCTGAGGACCTGTCTGGATCATCTTTGTTTCCCCTAGCACCTGACATATTGCCCTGTACATGTCATGCTCTGTAATGTGTCATGAGTGAAGGGAAATCTGTTCTGCCCTGATTATGTTTCTGTTAGTTAGATTCCTTCAGCTTTCTTTTTTTTTTTTAAAGATTTTTTATTTATTTATTCGACAGAGATAGAGACAGCCAATGAGAGAGGGAACACAAGCAGGGGGAGTGGGAAGGAAGAAGCAGGCTCATAGCGGAGGAGCCTGATGTGGGGCTCCATCCCATAATGCCGGGATCACGCCCTGAGCCGAAGGCAGACGCTTAACCGCTGTGCCACCCAAGCGCCCCTCCTTCAGCTTTCTGATGTATGTGTGCATGTAGGGAGAGGGTGGGGGTGGGAATGAGTAATGGGCAATGTTGAAGAGAAATAGGAGCTATTTACGGCATCATATCCAGTCCGATTTCTTCAATGCCTTGAGAAGTCTGGTAGAAATCAGCAGTGGGACCCAGGAAGTATCTTCTAAGACCCTTGCTACTCAACACGCAGTCAAGGAGCTTGTTAGAGATTCTAAATCTCTGACCCTACTTGGGATGTACTAACTCAGAATCTGAATCTTAGTAAGATTTCCAGGTAATGTGTTTGCTTGCTAAAATTTGAGAAGCACTATAGGAAAGGCAAGTTTGAGCAGGGCCTCAATATTTAGGGAACCAAGCTCTGGCTTTTTCTTTTTTTTTTTTTTTAAAGATTATTCATTTATTTATTTGAGAGAGAGAGAGAGAGAGCACAACCTGGGGGCGGGTGGGTAGGGAAGACGGAGAGGGAGAAGCAGGTTCCCCAATGAGCAGGGAGCCCAGTACGGGCTTGATGCAGGGCTCAATGCAGGGCTAGATCCCAGGACCCTAAGATCATGACCTGAGCCAAAGGTAGACACTTAACCAACTGTGCCACCCAGGTGCCACTCTGGCTTTGTTTTTATTAAGGGCCGAAGACTGTCAGAAATGATCAGGTCCTGGTATAAATGACTCATGCTACTAAAATGTACAAACTATTGAGGTAGATAGCTTATTGCTAGTTGAGTAATAGAGAGTAATAAATAACTGATAAACTACTTGGAGTACTCACATTGGTGTGCTCAGCACAGTCATTCCTGTAATCCATTGTGATACATTGAAAAATCACAACCATGTGCTACTTAATACTTGACCATGAGAAGTCATAGCACAGGGGTCAAAACCTCGGAATGCCAAATGATCCTTTCCCTGCAGACAGACTGAAGGGAAATGAAATCATAATCTAAACATTGTTGAGTGATCTCAGAATCAAAATGAAAGAATTTGGGGATTAAAAATTCAAAGGGTCTTAGGCATCAGGAAAGTAAAGGAGCCAAATGGGGTGGGTGAGGACTGTGTTCACCTGAGAAATACGTATCTCATCTATAGGGAGAAGTTGCTACTTAATTCCAGCTAATTTTTGCCCTATGTGATACATACAATGTTTCCAGATTACTGATTTTTCAAATGAGCTTAAAAATCCATCTTTTAGTATGTAAGCTTCTGAATTTTGAGTATTGACAATTAATTTTAAAATGTTGCACACTCTGAAATACTGTTTAAATCAGGAATTCCATGTCTAGGAATTAAACTACATATCTTTGAAATTGCATTCATTTGAATATGCATACCTTTGATATGAGGTAAGCACTAAATTATTTTCTGCAACTTTGTATGAAATAGCAAAATATTTAGGAACAATATACATTTCCATCAGCAGGTGCTGGTTAAACAAATTATAACATGCCCGAAAATGGAATATTCTTCAACCATGGTTTTTAAAAAAGGAAGCTCTTTGTGCATTGATACGGAGTGATCTTTAAGAAACATTACTAAGGGGGGGCGCCTGGGTGGCACAGCAGTTGGGCGTCTGCCTTCAGCTCAGGGCGTGATCCCAGCGTTGTGGGATCGAGCCCCACATCAGGCTCTTCCGCTATGAGCCTGCTTCTTCCTCTCCCACTCCCCCTGCTTGTGTTCCCTCTCTCGCTGGCTGTCTCTATCTCTGTCAAATAAATAAATAAAATCTTAAAAAAAAAAAAAAAAAGAAACATTACTAAGGGACGCCTGGGTGGCTTAGTCAGTTAAGTATCTGCCTTCCACTCAGGTCATGATCCCGGGGTCCTCAGGCTTCTTGCTCAGCAGGAAGTCTGCTTCTCCTCTCCCTTGCCTGCCACTCTGCCGATTTGTGCTCTCTCTCTATCAAATGAATAAATAAAACCTTAAAAAAAGAAGAAACATTAAATGAGAAGAGTAGGCGTAGAACATGGTATACAGCTGCTGTTATTTGTGTAAATAATACGTTTTTAAACATTTTTTTCTTTGGGCACCTGGGTGGCTCAGTCTGTTAAGTGTCTGCCTCCAGCTCAGGTCATGATCTCAGGGTCCTGGCATCGAGTACCGGCTGAGCAGGGACTTCCTCTCTCTGCCCCTCCCCCAATTCGTGCACTCTCTTTTTCTCTCTCTCTCTCAAGTAAATAAATAAAATCTTTAAAAATAACGTTTTTTCTTACATATACAGAAAAGATCACTGGAAGGATACATAAGAGATTAATAGTGGTTGTCTGAGAAGAGGGCGAATGGAAGGTGGCAGACAAGAATGGGAGTAGGTGTTTTCACAGTACACTGTTTTACACCTTTTGCATTTTGAAACATGAAAATGGATAGTTTATTCAAAATTATTACATTAAAAATTAAAAGAAAAGGAACATGCGGGGAAAGATACACACTCATAAATGCAAAAACAAGCTACCGTAATAACAGTTACCTCTGGATAGAAGGATTGGGAAACATGACAGCATCTAGGAACTTTCTGCATTTTTACCCTTCCGTAATGTTTGAGAAATTTTTTTATTGTGTGCATTTATTCCTTTTATAATAATAATAATTTTAAAACATTGACTCAAAAAACACATACAGATCCCAACACACACGGACACACGCTTTGTAGATTTTAAACACTGGAAAGCGTCTGGCCAATAAAATTTCCCAGACTGATGGATCTGTAAGCTGCCAATTTAAGGTGAGTGAAAGGAATGTTTAAGGACATCAGATTAACAGAGATAACATGAGCAATAAAATCAGAGAGACCCTCCCCCGCCAAACAAAAACAAAAACAAAACTCAAAAACCAAAAAACAAAACAGATCCAAGGTATGTGGGTTGCAACTTCCGGAATCTACACACCAAGGACTGTCTAGCCACCGAGACTGGAAATAATCTACGGACCAATGGCTAAGCTGCCCTCTCCCCTGAACGGCATGCACATTGGCCCTGTGAGTTTGCCTTGGGTCATTCCTTCTTTTGTTTCTTCCACAGATAATCCACTTCTTCTGTCTGATGCATTTTTTCCTTCGATAGGTTACTGTGGAAAGTCAAACCCGTGACTGTCCAGTGGCTGCGTATTGATGCTCTCATTAATCATGTGTTTGCTTGCACTTTGTTTTAGGGGGTGGGGGAAAGGTGAGTTCCCCCTATCTGAGTTCCTCGGGGAATACACGGGAGCCTTCCACTACTGACATCAATCTTAACCTGCTTTCCTTTGACCCTGACCTGCACCTTGTCCTGAATTTCTTTTTATCAAAACAGTGTACAAATCATCTCTCTCCCTCTCTCTTGCTCTCTCTCTTTCCTCAGTTTAACCAGCATAGCACTAGAACAGAGTTCTGGTGAAGGCAAAGTCTAGTACCCCATTGCAAAGCTTTGGTTGCCCTGTGTCCATTTTCAAATAACCCTGGGGACTTACTCAGGCCAAGGAGGCGGCAGTCCTGTTTCCAAGAGTCAGAAACAGAGACAGTTATCAAGTCTCTGCTAACGGTGCATGGATAGGTTTATGTCTCTGTGCCATTTGGCATTGCTCTTAAAGCCTGGTTCAGCATGGTCCGTGAAAACGTGTCTCCTCCAAAATGACTGCATGCTGGTCCAAGTCCCTGCACAAGCGATGACCCACACTTAGATTCCAAGGTTATGGCTCTCTTAATTCTCATCCACATGCTAGGTCACTGTTGCCCAGAACATCTGGCCGGCATGGCTGAGCCAGAGAGCGTTTACAATCACTCTCCCTCTCACCTACTTAGGTGCCGGACTCAATCCTTCAGCCAAACCTGTGTTAGGTCTTGGTCAGTGGCCTAGCTGCCCTCTGTCCTTCCAGGGAATTCTCTTATGGACTTTCCTGCCAGTTGGCCATAGTCTACTCTACCAAATTTCCCTAACTTCAGACTTTGAAGAGTACAGATTATGATTTCTTTTTCTTTTCTTTTAAAAATCCCCGGGATGATGGTGATAACCACCACCATCACCACTACGTATTATATATAAGTTTCCAATGACCGCCATAATGAATGACCACAGACTCATTGGCTTAAAACTGCAGAAATTTATTCTCTCACAGTTCTAGAGGCTAGCAATCTAAAATCAAGGTGCTGGCAGGCCTGAGCTCCCTCCAAAGGCTCTGAGGAGAATCTTTCCTCGCCTCTTCCAGCATCTGCTGGTTCCACCTTTAGTCCTTAGTTTGTGGTTGCATGACTCCAATCTCTGCCTCTGTCTTCACATGGCCTTTTTCTCTGTCTCTGTATATCGTCTCTACTGTCTTTTATAAAAGACATTTGTCATTGGATTTAGGGCTCACCCAGATAATCCAGGATGAGTTTATCTTGAGATACTTAATTATATCTGTGAAGATCCTTTTACCAAATAAGGTCACATTCCTAGGTTTCAAGGGTGAGGACATGGACACACCTTTTGGAGGGTCCCTTTTCAATCTGCTAGATGTTCTTTTATAGATGAGGAACGGTGGGGTGAAAAAGATTGAGGGATTCACTAAAGGCAAATGACTCCCCCTCTGTCACAGAGCTCTGCCCCCTTGAGAAGGGCAGCAGATTTTACAAAACCACACACACTAGAAAGGTCCTGTTAGGGGCGCCTGGGTGAATCAGTCGGTTGGGCCTCCGACTCTTGGTTTCGGCTGGGGTCACGATCTCAGGGTCGTGGGATTGAGCCCCTTGAGGAGCCTGAGACTAGGGTAGGGTTCTTCACTCAGCACGGAGTCTGCTTGAGATTCTTTCTCCCTCCCCTTCTGCTCCCCCCACCCAGCCCTCTCTCTCAAATAAATGAATAAACTAAAAAAAATTTTTTTAAAAAGGTCCTGTTAGACTCTTATCATAGGACAATTGGTTCCTGCTGGCCTTATATTTGCACAACTAAAGGGATCTCCTAAGACTGCCTCTAGGAGTTCTAGCTTTAGGTGGGCCTCACCAAGCATCATTATATTACATTACATCATACAATTATGTCCAACTATCTTATCTTAAGGACATTTGATACTGGAGAATTGAAACCCATGGCCTTACTTTAATCAGTGAGTTCAACCTGTCTCGGTCTCATTTTGTAAGCATTTCCCTGAATAGCAACAAGCTAAACTGACTCGTGTTTCATCCTTTTTATTATCTGTGCCTATTGTGGAATGCAAGACTGAGAAGGCTGACATACAGAGAGGTGAAATAATATAAAGTCTGGGTCATGAATATCTGTATAGAAGATTTCAGACCTCCTTTGAGGGGGAGTCTATCAGGCTTTCTCATAGCTCAGCTCAGAGATGGTTCCGTGGTTGTGGAGCTGGCCTCGTAGGGATTCTTCACCAACTTGGCACACCGAAAAATCATCACAATCAGGAACAGAAACAAAAGGACAACAAAGGCAATGGCAAAGCCTTTGTCCACGTCAACACTGCTGGACAGGCTTGAATCATCCATGGGAACACAGGCCTCTTTACCCTTGTTCGGCTGTAGCTACCTTCTCAGGTGTATCTTCGGGCTTGTCATATTCCTGGACAAAAGAGGATCAAACAAGTTTATGGTTTGTATGTGTATATATGTGTTTTCTTTTTTTTTTTAAAGATTTTATTTATTTATTCGACAGAGATAGAGACAGCCAGCGAGAGAGGGAACACAAGCAGGGGGAGTGGGAGAGGAAGAAGCAGGCTCATAGCGGAGGAGCCTGATGTGGGGCTCGATCCCATAACGCCGGGATCACACCCTGAGCCGAAGGCAGACGCTTAACCACTGTGCCACCCAGGCGCCCCTATATATGTGTTTTCTTAATAAGATTATGTCAAAACCAAAGAAGGCTTAGAAAAGCAAAAACAAAACAGCAGGATTTATTTAAGAAGCACTCATGATACTGATAAAGTTAATATGGGTGATTTTCAAAATATATACACACATAAAGCATTAAATTGCTAGAAATTTACTCCAAAGCAAAACATGAGCAAACATGTATAACGCAGAAATCAACTGGGGCTTCCTGGCCCTGTAAGATCCAGGTAAAACTGTCTTAAACATCCCAATTCTGTGTTAAGTCTAAATCCCTCTTTATGATTTTTCAAAAATCTGAGTTCTTATTGTAACTAATTTGTTCTGGAGTCTTAACATAAAGACAATGTAAACATGAAATTATTTTTATTTTTTCTAATCACTACATTTAACTGTGCTATCATTGCCATCTCTCTCTTTTTTTTTTTAAAGATTATTTCTTTATTTATTTGACAGAGATAGAGACAGCCAGTGAGAGAGGGAACACAAGCAGGGGGAGTGGGAGAGGAAGAAGCAGCCTCCCAGTGGAGGAGCCCGATGTGGGACTCGACCCTGGAACGCCAGGATCACGCCCTGAGCCGAAGGCAGGTGCCTAACGACTGCGCCACCCAGGCGCCCCTATCATTGCCATCTCTTAATGAAAAATCCGGTACATCTCAGAAGGGATCGATTTTGGTTATTAAAACTTAGTTCACTAAAACAACACTGAAGAGAACAAAATCAGAGGACTCCTACTTCCCCATTTCAAAACTCACTAGAAAGTTACAGTTATTAAGACAGTGTGGCACTAGCATAAGGATAGGCATATAGATCAGTGAAATAGAATTAGGAGGCTAAAAATAAACTCATATACCTATTGTCAATTGATTTTTTAAAAAGATTTAAAAAATTTTTATCTATTTATTTGAGAGAGATAGGGAGAGCAAGAGCAAGGAGGAGAGGCAGAGGGAGAGGGAGAAGCAGGCTTCCTGCTGAGCAGGGAGCCTGATGCGGGACTCAATCCCAGGCCTCTGGGATCATGACCTGAGATGAAGGCAGCCACTTAACTAACTGAGCCATCCAGGCGCCCCTCAGCTGATTTTTGATGGGTGCCAACACCATTCAGTGAGGAAAGAAGACAAATGGTACTGTGACAGTGGGATAGCCATATGTACAAGAATGCAGTTGGGGGGCGCCTGGGTGGCTCAGTCGTTAAGCAGAAGACTGCTTCTCCCTCTCCCACTCCCCCTGCTTGTGTTCCCTCTCTCACTGTCTCTCTCTCTCTCTGTCAAATAAATAAATAAACTCTTTTTAAAAAATGCAGTTGGACCCTTATATAAAGACTAACTGAAAATAGATCAAAAACCTAAATGTAAGCACTAAAACTACAAAACTCTTAGAAGAAAACAAAAGATGAATCTTCATAACCTTGGATTTGGCAACGAATTTTTAACTATGATAACACAGGGGCACCTGGGTGGCTCAGTCTGTTAAACTTCTGCCTTCAGCTCAGGTCCCGGGATAGAGTCCTGCATCGGGCTCCCTGCTCAGTGGGGAGCCTGTTTCTCCCTCTCCCTCTGCCTGCCTCTGTGCCTATTTTGCTGGCTCTCTCTCTCTCTGTCAAATAAATAAATAAAATCTTAAAAAAAAAGAATTTTTAGCTATGACCTCACAAACACAAGAAACAGAAGAGAAAAAGATAAAGTGGACTTCATCAAAATTTAAGATGTTTTCAAGTGTCCATCAATAGATGAATCAATAAAGAAGATGTGGTGTATTTACGTATATAAGGTGGAATTTTATACTCAGCCTTAAAAAGGATGAGATCTTGCCATTACGACAACATGGGTGGACCTAGAGGGTATCACGCTAAGTGAAATAAGGAAGACAGAGAAAGACAAATAACACGATTTGTTATATGTGGAATCTAAACAATCTGAAAAACAAAGAATTAAACAAACAAAAAGCAGAAAGAGATCCATAAATATAGAGAACAATCTAATGATTGCAGGAGGGGGAGAGAGTTGGAGCATGGCAAAATGGGTGAAGGGGAGTGGGAAGTACAGGCTTTTAGTAATGGAATAAACACATCATAGGGATGACAGGTACAGGATAGGGAATATAATCCGCGGTATTGTAATAGCATTGTACGGTGACAGATGGTAGCTACGCTTGTGCTGAGCAAAGCACAAATATATAAATTTCGAATCACTACGTTGTACACCTGAAACTAATGTAACATTGTTGCACTGTGTATCAACTATACTTCAATTTAAAAAAAAGAATAAAGTTTAAAACTTTTGTGCTTCAGGGGCGCCTGGGTGGCACAGCGGTTAAGTGTCTGCCTTCGGCTCAGGGCGTGATCCCGGCGTTATGGGATCGAGCCCCACATCAGGCTCTTCCGCTATGAGCCTGCTTCTTCCTCTCCCACTCCCCCTGCTTGTGTTCCCTCTCTCGCTGGCTGTCTCTATCTCTATCGAATAAATAAATAAATAAAATCTTTAAAAAAAAAAAAAACTTTTGTGCTTCAAAGGACACTATTGAGAACGTATAAAGACAACCCACAGAATGAGAGAAAATATTTGCAAATTATATATCCAATAAGGGACTTACATCTAGAATATATAAAGAATTCTTACAACTAAATAATAAGAAGACAAATAACCTAATTAAAAATTGGGCAAAGGGGTGCCTGGGTGGCTCAGTTGTTAAGTGTCTGCCTTCGGCTCAGGGCGTGATCCCGGCGTTGTGGGATCGAGCCCCACATCAGGCTCCTCTGCTGGGAGCCTGCTTCTTCCTCTCCCACTCCCCCTGCTTGTGTTCCCTCTCTCGCTGGCTGTCTTTCTCTCTGTCAAATAAATAAATAAAATCTTTAAAAAAAAATTGGGCAAAGAATCTGAATAGATACCCCTCTAAGGAAGATACACAACCAGCCAATAAGCACGTGAAAAGATGTTCAACGTCACTAGTCGTGGGGAGTTACTAATCAACAGGCATACAATTTTAGTTAAGGAAGATGAATAAGTTCTAGAAATCTGCCGTATGACATTGTATCTATAGTCAGTGGTAATGTATGGCATATTTAAAAACTCGTTAAGAGGGTATCTCCTGTTAAGCGCTCTTACCCTATTAACATGAAATTAAAAAGAAAGAGGGGCACCTGGGTGGCACAGCGGTTAAGCTTCTGCCTTCGGCTCAGAGCGTGATCCCGGCGTTATGGGATCGAGCCCCACATCAGGTTTCTCTGCTATGAGCCTGCTTCTTCCTCTCCCACTCCCCCTGCTTGTGTTCCCTCTCTCACTGGATGTCTCTATCTCTGTCAATAAAGAATAAATAAATTCTTTAAAAAAAAAGAAATTAAAAAGAAAGAAAGGAAGAAGAGGTTGGCTGAAGCAGGCTGTAGCAACAGAAAAGAAGACAGAATTGAGATTGATCAAGGAGGATTTTTTCCCTGAGGGCCAGATAAATGACCCTAGAGATAGGGACCAGTCAAGGGGATAATATGAAAAAGGATCTCGCCCAAGAGGGATTCCTGCTAGAAGGAAGTTACCTTAACAGAAAGTGGCTGGAAGTGGACTTGGATTCAGCACTATTAAGCCAGCGGAGGGACATGATTCTGAGGGATCTGCCGTTAGATAACCCTAGTGAGGGAATTTCTGAGGAACCCATGAGAAACACATTGGGAGAGAAAGAGCCCTGCATATCCTCCAACCCTAGAGAGAAAAAAAATGGCAATAGATTTAGTTTGAAAAATGGTTTAATGAGTCTTTTGGGAACATGGAGAGAACACTTGTTTCATAAAAGATTAGTTTGGGCTAGCCAGGAACTAAACAGCTCCGTGAAACATTACCAGTAAGTGTCGTCATGTGGCTCAAAAAAGTCTCCAAACATTTTAATGGGGTTCTAAGGCTCTCCATAATTTAGCAACCTTGCTTCTTTTTCTTTTCTTTTTTTAAGATTTTATTTATTTGAGAGAGAGAGAGAGCGTGCCATGACTGGGGGAAGGGGCAGGTGCAGAGGGAGAGGGAGAGGGAGAAGCAGACTCCTTGTTGAGTAGGGAGCCCAACATGGGGCTTGATCCCAGGGTCCTGGGATCATGACCTGAGCTAAAGGCAGACGCTTAACCGATTAAGCCACCCAGGCACCCCAGGGAACCTTGCTTTTTGCCACTCACTCTCTCCCTTGTACTTTTTCACCCAGTAATGCTGGACTTCTCACAGTTCCATGAGTTTTGCATGATGCTCCTTTGTGTCTAAGCGTTTTCATTAACATTCTCCATTTATTATTTCCCACCTTCTATATTCAACTTCTAGGCTTTAGCTTAAATGTTAATTTCCCAGGGAGATATTCTAGTAACATTCACTATAGCTGACTGCAATTACTTGAGTGTCTTCTCTGATAAAATAATAATCTGACATGAGAATAGAGACCATATCTAATTTGTTTGTTTTTTATCCTAAAAGTTTAGGATATATTGGCTGTTCAATAAATATATGTTTAATGAATGAATGTAGCACTACACTTTGCTAAGGTGGGCATGTAAAAAATGTTTGCTGAATGAATAAATGACTTTGAGAATGTGGCATTGAATTAAGACAGGAGAAGACAATTGGTTGTCTAAAAGAAAATAGTGTCAGCAAAGTGGTAAAGAAGGACTTTAGTGGATTAAGCAGGAAAGGGCAGTGAGGAAATGAAGACACTAAGATTTTAAATCATTTATAAATTCAACTAGGAAAGAAAAAAGTCAAATAGCAGCTAAAAACCTATTGCAGAATCTAGCAAAGGATTCCTTTTTAAAAAAAATTTTTTTTAAAGAAAGGTTTTATTTATTTATTTGTCAGAGAGACAGAGAGAGAACAAGCAGGGGGAGCGGCAGGCAGAGAGAGAAGCAGGCTCCCCGCTGAGCAAGAAGCCCAATGCTGGACTCGATCCCCAGACCCTGGATCATGACCTGAGCCGAAGGTAGCCAGTTAACCGACTGAGCCACCCAGGCGTCCCAAGGATTTCTTTTCAAAGGCAGAATGAAAAGGCATCAGGTCAGATGCATTTGGTTGCAAGTGACAGAAAAGTCCACTTCAGTGATAGTAAACAATATGTGCAATTTACTAACTTATGAGGCTGAAGCCCGGAGTAAGGTTTAACTTTAGGTATCATTGGATCCAGAGATTTAAGGTGTTATCAGGGTTCTGACTTTATATTCTATGATTTTTCACATTCCCACCTTTCTTCTATTTTTTTTAAGATTATTTATTTATTTATTTGACAGAGAGAGCATGAACAGGGGGAGCAGCAGAGGAAGAGGGAGAAGCAGGCTCTGCGCCAAGCACAGAGCCCGATGTGGGACTCAATCCCAGGACCCTGGGATCATGACCTGAGCCAAAGGCAGATGCTTAACTGAATGAGCCCCCCAGGCGTCCCTCTTCTATGTTGTTTTTATACACAGGCTGACTTCCCTATGGTAGCAAGAATGGCTCCAACAACTCCTCTCCTATTCCCCCTTCAGAGTATCTCCTCCTCCTCCCTAACTCCAGAGAAAGAAAGAATACTTTTGTATTGGTCAAGATCCTTGTTTGCAAGCAATAGAAACAATCTCCCTCACCTAAGCATACAAGTATTTATTGAGAAGAGACCATGTCGCTTCCAGAATTAAGTAGAACTGGTCTTACAAAATAGGCAGAAACCAAGGGAGAAGAGGCATTGGGAACGGCAGCCAAGGTCAGCACGGGAAAAATCTGGTTAAGGGCACTGCTGGCATGGGATGACTTTGCTGAGCACCCCTGCTACCGTCATTGGATACCACTGCCTCTGCCCTGCCTGAATTATAAACTGTGTCATCTTTGCATTGCTCAATATTCCAGTCCCTGGCTGGTGCATCTGACCGGTCAAGTCTGAGTTATGCACCAGCGCCTCAGCCACCGAGGGGTGGAAGAGAGAATATTTGTCTTCTCTAGGCTTCTGTAAGTGGGAATAAGGTTCTGTCTCTTACTAACTCACATAAAGGAAGATTTTCCTCAAATAAGAGGGTTTTTGGATGTTGGGTAGAGAAAAAAATAATAAACATCTATTTTTTGGTCTTGGCCCCAATCTAGCTATATGCTGCTTATGAGACTCACCTAAAATTTAAAGGCATGGAAAGGTTGAAAGTAAAAAGTATACTAGATAAATACTAACTAAAAGAAAACTGAGACGTTATGTTAATATCAGACAAAATAGACCTTAAGATAGAAAGCATTCTTGGGGTGCAGGGTTGCTCAGTCAGTTAGGCATCCGACTCTTGATTTCAGCTCAGGTTATGATCTCTGGGTCTTAGGATACCAGCGTCAAGACTGGCGCCGGGCTCTGTGCTTAGCAAGGAGTCTGCTTGAGGTTTTCTCTCTCCCTCTCCCTCTGCCTCTCCCCACCCCCATCCCCGCCCCCGGCCTGGCTGCACACAGTCTCTCTCTCTCTCTCTCAAATAAATAAATGAATCTTAAAAAAAAAAAAAGAAAGCATTCTCAGGGATAGAGAAGATTAATAGGTTATGATAAAGGGTAAAATTCAGCAGGAAGATGTAACAATTCTAAATTGTGTGTACCTAATAAAATAGCCTCAAGATAAATAAGAAAACAATAAGACTGTATGGAGAAATTGATTAAAAAATTGCTAGGTCAACCAGGCAATAATCAGCAAAGATACAGAACATTTGAATAATATAAGTAACAAGATTGATTTATTGAACGTCTATAGAACTCTGCATCCAACACTTAGCAAATCTATACTTTTCCATGTATTGTTTAATCCCATTTGAATTGAGTTTTTTGGGGGGTTTTTGGTCATGTAATACTAAAGGCATCCTAATTCTGTGTATTAAATCTCTTTCTAGAGGCGCCTGGGTGGCTCAGTCGTTAAGCGTCCTCTGCCTTCGGCTCAGGGCGTGATCCCGGTGTTAGGGGTTCGAGCCCCACATCAGGCTCCTCTGCTGGGAGCCTGCTTCTTCCTCTCCCACTCCCCCTGCTTGTGTTCCTTCCCTCACTGGCTGTCTCTCTGTCAAATAAATAAATAAAATCTTTTAAAAAAAATAAATCTCTCTCTACTTGAAAAACCTAGAATGGTTTCTGCTCTCTGAAATAAACCTTGTTGGATACAAATACCAAGTTGAGTTTGAGTTTATCCCGGGACTGCAAGTATAATTTACATTAGAAAATCTATAAATGACATTACATATATCATATATATATGTATATGTATATATATATATATATATATATATATATATATATATATATATATGAGAGAGGAACCATAGGAATATCTCAGTGGTTGCAAAAAAGTATTTGATAAAATTCAAAATTCAATACTAATATAAAATACTTATATTAATATTAGCAAAATAGGGATAGAACGGAACACCTTTAACCTGATAAAGGGTATTAACCAAAAATGTATAGCAGACAGTCTACTTAATGGCCAAATATTGAAAAATTTCATTTATTTATTTATTTTAAAGAATATTTATTTACTTTTTTAAAAAGAATTTATTTATTTATTTGACACACAGAGAGAAAGAAAACACGAGTGAGCACAGCAGAGGGAGAGGGAGAAGCAGACTCCCAGCTGAGCAGGAAGCCCGACTTAGGGCTGATCCCAGGACCCTGAGATCTTGACCTGAGCCGAAGTCAGATGCTTAACTGACTGAGCCACCCAGGCGCTCTGAAAGATTTCTTTTAAAATCAGGAATAATACCAAAAAAAATTAGTAATGAGACAAAAATATTTACTATCTTCACTTTTATTCAACATCATTCTGTAGGTTCTAGCCAGCACAGTAAAATAAGATTTTTTTTAAAAAAAGCATAAAGATTTAAAAAGAAAAAACAAAAATAGTCATTATACACAGATGTCATTGCCTATAGAATAGCCCAAGGAAAATATGAGAAATAAGCACAAGAATCTGGATAAGACACGTAAGTCAATTGCATTTATAAATGCCAGCAACAAACAATAAGAAACTGTAATTTTAGAAAAGCCATTATTTACAATGACATAAAATACATAAAGTACTTAAAAATAAGTCTAAGAAAAGTTGAGCAGGACATGTGTGGAAGAAATTATCAAACTTTACTAAAAGTCATTAAAGACCATCTAAATAAATGAAGGGATATACCATGTTTATGGATTCAACATGGTGAAATTGTTAACTCTCCCCAACTTTATCTTTAGATATAATGCAATTCCACCAAAAATCCATTAGGGTTTTTTGAGAAAACTGGCAAACTAATTTTCTTAAGTGTATATGGGAACTCACAGGCCAAAAAATAAAGACATTCTGAAGAAAAGTTTAGGGTGGGGACATTTCCCATATCAGTTATTAAAACTTATTATAGAGCCATAGTATTTTTGACAGCAGAGTGTATATGTAGGCATACGTAATAAGCCATTTGAGCAGACTAGAAAGAGCCTGGAAACAAATCACACATTTGGGGAAATTTGAATCATACCAGAAATGGCATTGTTGATCACAGGAAAAGAATGGACTGTTTCATAAGTGATACTGGAAAAGAGCTGTCCTTAAAAAAAAACCCAAATTTATAGTTATATGTCAAAAACAAACTTAAAAACCTTTTGAAGAAAATATAGAAAATTTTATGACCTCAGGATAGGAAAAGATCTCTTAAACAAGACACAAATAGTACAACATATATAAAAAAAGTTGACAAATTTTACTTCACAATTAAGAACTTCTGATCACTACAGCTGCTGCAAGATAAGGAAAAATACAAACCACTACCTTGGAGAAGATATTTGCCATACATGTTTCTAACAAAGGAATAGTATCCAAAATTAGAAAAAAACTCATCCAACATAATTTTAAAAAGACAAATAACTCAACAAGTAAATTAGCAAAAGACATGAACGGGCATTTCACCAAAAAAGAAACATAAATGGTCCATAAATACATGAAAAGGTGTTCAATTGCACCAGTAATCACGGAAATACAGATACCATTTTTTTATCCACTAGATTGCTAAATATTATGAAGTCTGATAACAAAAAGTGTTGGCAAGAATGGGAGTATCGGGGTGCCTTCGTGGCTTAGTGGGTTGGGTTGGTGACTCTTGATTTCGGCTCAGGTCATGATCTTGGGGTCCTGGGAACAAGCCCCACCTCAGGCTCCATGCTCAGTGGGAATTCTGCTTGAGGATTCTCTCTCCCTCTACCTACCTCCACCCCCCGCGCTTACTCTCTCTCTCTCAAATAAATAAAATCTTCAAAAAAAAAAAAAAAAAAGAATGTGAGTCATCTGAAATTCTTTAAAAAATTTTTTAAAAGATTTTATTTATTTATTTGAGAGAGGAGGAGAGCATATGTGCATGCGGGGGGCGGGGGCAGAGGGAGAAGAAGCAGCAGACTCCCCGCTGAGCAGGGAGCCTCACTCGGGCCAGATCCCAGGACTCTGAGATGGTGACCTGAGCCGAAGGCAGACGCTTAACCAACTGAGCCACCCAGGCGCCTCTGAAACTCTTACATGCCGCCTACCAGCAGAACCAGAGTATCCCCTATGGAAAACCCTTTAGCATTACTTGGTAAGGTTGACTTTACAAATTCTCCATAACCCAACAATTCCACTCCCGTATATACACCAGGAAAAATATAAAACATTGCTATTTGTGGGGGCACCGGGGCGGCTCAGTCAGTTTAGCATCAGACTCTTGATTTTGGCTCAGGTCATGATCTCAGGGCCATGAGATGGAGCCCCACGTCAGGCCCCACACTCAGGCGAGTCTGCTTCTCTTCCTTTCCCTCTGCCCCTCTCCCTGCAAGCACGCGCACTCTATCTCTCTCAAATAAATAAATAAACAAATTTTAAAAAAGAAACAATGCTATTGTACATTGTCTGTACAGGCAAAAAACAGACAACTCAAGTGACGACTCTCTGGAGAATTTTATGTATATTGCAACATAGTCCACAGCCGAATATTATAAGCAGTGAAAAAAATTAGTGAACAAACAGAGTTTGCATCTGAGAACATGGGTGAATCTTGGAAATATGTTATTAAGTGAAGAAAGCAAATTACAGAAAAGTGTGTACATCATTATTTTTATAAATCTCACAACAAGCAAAACTATTTTATTTAAAGGTACATATGTATGTGATAAATCTATTTTTTGAGAAACAAAGGTGTGATGCAGAAAATTCATGGTGATGGTTACTTCCAGGAGAGAGGTAGGGAGATGATCTAAAGGAAAGAGCACACAGGTAGATGATAATTGTAACGGTAGGGCTCCTGGGTGGCTCCGTTGGTTAAGCATCAGCCTTTGGCTGAGGTCATGATGCTAGGGTCCTGGGATCGAGTCCCGCATCGGGCTCCTTGCTCAGAGGGAGCCTGCTTCTCCCTCTGCCTGCCACTCCCCCTGCTCGCGCTCTCTCTCTGTCAAATAAGTAAGTAAAGATCTTAAAATAATAGTAATAATGGTAATGGTATAGGGGCGCCTGGGTGGCTTGGTGAGTTAAGCATCTGACTCTTGGTTTGGCTCCAGTCATGATCTCAGGGTCGTGATCTTTGGGTTGTGGAATTGAGCCCCGCATTGGGCTCCACCCTCAGCAGGGAGTCTGCTTGAAATTCTCTCCCTCTCCCTCTGTCCCTCCTCCACTTGCACTCACGCATGCAGGCCCTCTCACTAAAATAAATAAATCTTTAAAAAAAATAATAGTAAGTGTGTAATTCTTAAAATGGGTCATGGATTCACAGCAGCTCATTTATTACTATGTTTCATAACTTAAATATGTGGTGTAACTTCTTTTGAATTATCAAGTATTACAAAATTTTTAAAAAAAGGAATAGGCTTAAGGGAGGACGGGAAAAGAACAGTTTCCCTGCACTGCAAATATTTTATCATGGATCAGAAAGTTCTTTGGGGGGGATGCCTGGCTGGTTCAGTGGGTAGAGCATGAAACTCTTGATCTCAGGGTTGTGAGTTTGAGCCCCACGTTGGGTGTAGAGGTGAATTAAAAAATAAAATCTTAAAAAAAAATAAATTAGGGGCGCCTGGGTGGCTCAGTCGTTAAACGTCTGCCTTCAGCTCAGGGCGTGATCCTGGAGTTCTGGGATCAAGCCCCATGTCAGGCTCTTCTGCTGGGAGCCTGCTTCTTCCTTTCCCACTCCCCCTGCTTCTGTTCCTTCTCTTGCTGGTTGTCTCTCTCCCTGTCAAATAAATAAAATAAATCTTTAAAAAAAATAATAAATTAAAAAAAATTGAATAAAGTGCTCATTGGCTCCAGAGATCACTGTGTGTTTCTGTGTTTACGGTGGGGATGAGGGGGGTCCAGTATAGAGTCAAAGAAAAAACGGCTTATAGAGAGCTCATTGGAAATTTGTGCTTGTCCACACAATTCTTGGGTTTTTGTGGACAAACAATCCCAAGGACAAACAAAGGGCAAAGGGGATTCCTTCCAGATAAGTTAACCCCAATGAGAACAATTCAGTGGCAATCACTAAATATAACATGATGGTGGAGAACACGGATTCTGGCGCCAATCTCTCCGGCTCTGATAAAACTTGGCGATCCTAAGCAAGTTACTTTACCTTTCGGAGCCTTGGTTTCCTCATCTGTAAAATTAAGATAATAATAGAAAAATCCTATGAGGTAGATGTTGAAGTTAAAGAAATAACTGCACGTGGAACACACATGAGCCTTGCACGTTACAACTGCTATGTTTAGTGTTTGCTATTATTATCCTCCTTGAATTTACGTTCCTCTTTTCTTTTCTTTTAAGATTTTATTTATTTATTCGACAGAGAGAGAGACAGCCAGCGAGAGAGGGAACACAGCAGGGGGAGTGGGAGAGGAAGAAGCAGGCTCCCCGTGGAGCAGGGAGCCCGATGTGGGGCTCGATCCCATAACGCCGGGATCACGCCCTGAGCCGAAGGCAGATGCTCAACAACTGAGCCACTCCGACGCCCCACGTTCCTCATTTCTTGCACTTTTTCTCTTGCTATGGAGTGTCTGGAAGTCAATGCTGCTTTACTTTTTCATTTAGGTGGAGTGCCGGAGCGTATTCTTCGCATGTCACAGTTGTGCAGTATTGAGAGTGTCTAACATCAACAGAAAGGGAGGGTAAAAAGGCCTGGAACCCATAGTTCAAAACATTGACAAGTACTCCAGATTTCAGTTCATTTGGTGCTAGGAGTGCAATAGATATCCAATGTATGGTAGAACCTGAAGGAAGAATTCCATTTTGAGCTTAGGCTGTATGTATCCCGGAATTTAACTGTCAAAGCCAGTCTTTATGATAACAGGAAATGCGTCTTGCAGCCATTTGGTTTATTTCTAACTAGAGATGTTCTTGATGAAAATTTCACCCTAAGCGCAAAAACAGTCTGGGTTCCTGGGTCTGATGGGGTTCTGATCTGAGAAAAGGTTCTGCTAATACTATATCTATGAGGCAGTGTTGTTTGACCCACCTCCCCTGGCCTCACTGAAACCTGAGTCCCAGGGGCGTAAATAAATACTCCTTTATAGCTCCTCTTGTCATTTTATTTTACCTACATACTTGTGTGGTTTGGAAAATGGAGATTACAACCAGCTCTCCCGCCGATACTATTTGAACTCTATCAACTTTAATATGAATGCACCTTTTACCATTTAATAAGTATAATACAAAAACCAGGTCCTATAGGCATAACACAATACATAAGGTCTGGTTTCTGTCTTTAGGAAGCTTACAGTCTGGTATGGGAGGTAAGACATATCCACAAACTATGACATAGGTATAAAGTGGTAAATGTCAAAACAGAAAGCAGTGGATCTCTCTGAAATTGTCTACCCCACACTTCCCCTCCTGTCCATCCATATGGCTGTTGTGGAAGATGCCATATTCTGACATGGCCCCACTATGTTGGCTGCCACAGTTCAATGGTCTGGGGTAGGTAGAAGTTAGGCTGAAGCTCTTCTCTTGAATTTTTGTAACTGGAATGGAAAAGTCATCCTGGGACATACTAGGTGTTTAATACACACTTGCTGATAATTGAGTTGTAATGAGAAAAGCAATTTCATTGCAAATTTAATAACCTGCTTTATCAATCTGTGTACACCTCAGATGCCACTTTCTGGATATAGTTCTTTTTTTTTTTAAGATTTTTATTTATTTATTTGTTAGGTGGGGGCACAAGCTGGGGGACCAGCAGGCAGAGGGAGAAGCAGGCTCCCCACTGAGCAGGGAGCCTGATGCGGAACTCGATCCCAGAACCCTAGGATCATGACCTGAGCTGAAGGCAGACGCTTAACCGACTGAGTCACCCAGGCGTCCCTGGATATATTTCTTTAATATCTCATTATATGTGCCAGCACATATATTCCTTTTATTCATTACTACACTTTCTCAAAAAGATCATATTATTTTACCCTGGCACCTACATATCTCACTAGACTTGTTACAACCTGAATATTTCATTGATTTTTCCACTTCTCCTCTTAATTATTGCATTTCAAGAGACTTGCATCTTTCTTTAATTTTCTTTCATTTATTCTCTTTATCACGGCTTTCTGGGTATAGTTTTATACTATGTAAACTTTCTTGGTTTTATATTAAGTTGCAGAGAAAAATAAACAAAAATAAGTACTTCCTGAGTGAAAACAAATAATCCCATGGCAATCTGTTGGTAAAAGTGGGGAAGGAACCCAAAGGGAAGAGTCAAGGAAGATTTTACTGAAGAGGCAAATACATGAACTGAACCGAGGGCTGAGAATGAGTGGAGATTACCAGGCAGATAAAGGTGGTAAAGAGGAGAAGGTGGAGAAGATATTTCAAGTACAAACACGAGGGCTTCAGGGAGGACAGTATAGTATGTTTGAGAAACACTGAGTGTTCAGCAAGTATTGGGAATGTATTCTATCGAAGAATAGGCAGGAGCCATAGCCTAGGCCAGTTTGTTAGAGCCATTGTATGGCACGTTAAAGACTCTGGACTCAACTTTGCAATCAGTGGGGAGCCATTGGAAAGCTTTTAAACGTGGAAATTATACCATTAGATATTTGTGTTAGAAATATCAGACTGGCAGGAACGTGGAAGATGCACGAGACAACAACTAATCTGATATTCTTCCACAAATAGGAGCTTTGAAGGGATTCAGGACAGCCCCCCTCACCCCGCCTCAATGTGTCACCTTGGCAAGTGGATCATTCAGAGCTGAGGCCCTTGAAACCCTGTGGGCTCAAGAGAAACTTTCGTCTCTCTCTTAACCACACAGAAAAATCTAAACTGGAAGTCTTTCCCAAAATAAGGGTCATCTGCTCTTCTTACCACCTTCTGAAGTACATTCCTTTCCTCTGAAATCCCAGACCCCTAGCCCCTTCTCTGTAGTTCAGAATGACATATATATCTCATCTTTCCTGCCTTTGGAATTTCCATGTCTATGGGGAGTCCCCTACATACACCTGTTAAATTTGATTTTCTCCTGTTAATCTGTCCCATTTTGGTTCTTAGTCCAGCTACAAGGACCTTTGAGAGGACAGGAATTCTTGCTCCCCAACAGCTTCTAGAGGGCAAAAATCTAAATGTTTGGATTTTTTAAACTTCTCACAGCATAGATTAGCACAGTGCTTGAACTCAGTAGGAAATGTTTGTTGATGTGGAGACCGGTGTCAGAAGGAACGCTTCTCATGGGTATAGAGAATGGACAGTATGGCCCTCGTCTGATGACCGAACTCAGATGGGGTAGTCTTTCTAGAAGTCATAGTAGTCTTTCTAAAAGTGATGGCTGAGCTCAATCTGGAATAAGGAGAGAACACTTCAATGAAGAAAGAGTGAGGGAGTCAAAGAAGCATGAGAACTTTTGGGGAAATACTGCTTGGTCCAGTATGGTAGAGCTCACAATGCATGAAAGTGAAAGGTATAAAATCATAGAATCTCATAGTTGGAAGGAACCTTTAAAAGTCATGTTGTGGAATTAGCTTTCTAATCATTCCTGCAAAGTTTCTGCTTTAACTACTTGGGTGAGTTCCTCAGCGGCCTTCAGGGACCAGAAGTGACTATCTTCCAAAGTGGCCCATTCTTTAAAAGTACTTCTTTTTTTTTTTTTTTTTAAAGATTTTATTTATTTATTCAACAGAGATAGAGACAGCCAGCGAGAGAGGGAACACAAGCAGGGGGAGTGGGAGAGGAAGAAGCAGACTCCCAGCGGAGGAGCCTGATGTGGGGCTCGATCCCATAACGCCGGGATCACGCCCTGAGCCGAAGGCAGACGCCCAACCGCTGTGCCACCCAGGCGCCCCCTTTTTTCTTTTTTTTTAATTGAAATATAGTTGACACACAATGGTATTACTTTGAGGTATACAATGTAGTGATTCAACGATTCTATATGTATGCTATGCTCACCCCAAGGGTAGTCACCATCTGTCACCATACGACACGATCATAATACCGTTGACTATATTCCCCGTGCTGTGCCTTTCATCCCCATGACTTATTCATTCCATAACTGGAAGCCTGGACCTCCCACTCCACTTCACCCATTCTGACTTTCCCCGACCCCCTCCTGGCAACCACCAGTTTATTCTTGTATTTATGGGTCTGTTTCTGCTTTTTGTTTGTTTTGTTTTTTTTTAGATCCCACATATAAGTGAAATCATATCGTATTTGTTTTTCTCCGACTTACTTCACTCCGCATAATATCCTCTAGGTCTATCCATGCTGTTGCAAATGGCAAGATTTCATTATTTTTCATGGCTGAGTAATATTTGATTATATATGTATGTGTGTGCGTACATACACACAACACACGACATCTTCTTTATCCACTCAACACTTGGGTTGCTTCCATATCTTGGCTAGTGTAAACAATGCTACAATAATAAAAGTAGTCCTTCACATTGAGCCAAACCTGTCTCCTTAGCACTGCTCCACTTTTAACTTAGGACCTTACAGAATAACACCTATCTTTTCCGTACACAAGATTTTCAGGATATGAAGATAGCTATCAAGTACTTGTTGACTCATTTCTTCAGTCATTTCATAATTTAATCATTTCTCAGAGAATATGGTCTTTCTATCACTCTAGTCTTTTTCCACTGAAAAGAATCTAGTGTGTCTATATCTCCTTTAAAATGTGGTGCCCAATTAAACTCAAGATTATTCATCTAGGTACTATACTTCTATTGCTTGAGATAAGATCATAATGAGCCTTGTGCTAAAATTGGAATGATACGGAGAAGATTAGCATGGCCCCTGCACAAAGATGACACACAAATTCATGAATCATTCCATATTTTTAGCTAACTGGAATTTAAATAAAAACTTGGAAGAAAATAATCATAATGAGCCTTGAAAGTCAGCATAAAGAATTTGAATTTTAGGTGTGCCTCAGTGGCTCAGTCAGTTAAGCGTCTGCCTTCAGCTCAGATCATGATCCTGGAGTCCTGGGATGGAATCCCGCATCGGGCTCCCTGCTCAGCCAGGAATCTGCTTCTCCCTCTGCCCCTCATTCTCGCTCTCTCTCTCGCTCTCTCTCCCTCAAATAAATAAATAAAATCCTTAAAAAAAGAATTTGAATTTTATTCAAATGGGGGAACCATTGAAGGATTTTGAGCAGATAAATGAGAGTAGCAGCCATATCACACTGGGCATTCCACTAACTCTAACTGGAATGTAAGCTCTAAGCCTTAGGTCTGTGTCCCATTGGTGGCATAGCTTCAGTGCCTAGGCAGGGCTAGTACATTGTAGATGTTTAGTATACCTACATAAATGAATTAATACCTATATCAGTGCCTGGCATATTAAGCATACACAATTCATGCTTGTTGAAGGAAGGTAAATCATCAAAGCCATACTTTAGGAAGATAACTGGCAACAGTGTGTAAAAAATATTGGAGACAGGAAATAGACACGATAGGGTGAAAAACAATTAGAAGGAGTGGCAGCAGTCTTGGTAAGAGGCAACAAAAGGACAAACTAGGATGATATAGTAACAAAAAGGAATGGGTGTGAAGGGAGATTTGACATGATTTATAAATTAAATGGACATATTGTGGGAGGAAGAAGGAAACGATAAAAAAAATTCTGGGGTTTGACTTTTTTTTTATTTTTTAGATTTTATTTATTTATTTGACGGAGAAAGAGACAGCCAGCGAGAGAGGGAACACAGGCAGGGGGAGTGGGAGAGGAAGAAGCAGTCTCCCAGCAGAGGAGCCTGATGGGGGGCTCGATCCCATAATGCCGGGATCACGCCCTGAGCCGAAGGCAGACGTTTAATGACTGAGCCACCCAGGCACCCCTCTGGGGTTTGACTTTGGATGGCTGAAAGAAAAATGTTGCCATTTATAGAATTATTTATTTTATTTTATTTTATTTTTTTTAAAGATTTTATTTATTTATGTGACAGAGAGACAGCCAGCGAGAGAGGGAACACAGCAGGGGGAGTGGGAGAGGAAGTAGCAGGCTCATAGCGGAGGAGCCCGATGTGGGGCTTGATCCCAGAACGCCGGGATCACGCCCTGAGCCGAAGGCAGACGTTTTAACGACTGCGCTACCCAGGCGCCCCTAGAATTATTTATTTTAGGAATTAGCAGATGTTTTAAGGGACTATGATGCATTCAGTTTGGAGTAGGTTGAATTTAAAGGTACTGGTATGATATGCTCATGAGGCAGAAATGTGGGACCGAAGTTTAGGAGTGAAGAAAAGCAAGATCTTTAGAGCTGAGCCATCTTACGCAGGGTAGCTGAAATCGTAGAAGTAGATAAGATGGCCAAAGGAGAATTCGAAACAAGGGAATGCCTGCTTTTATGTCGGTGGAAAGAGATCAAGAAACCACAGATGGAATAGTAAGTAGGAAAACCTGAAGAGTGTAGAGTCATGAAATTGAACAGATGAGAGAATTTCAAGGAGGGGTATCGCCGACAGCCTCAAATACTGCAGAGCGATGGAAACCTTCAGTATCTGGAAATTGGAAAACATCAAGTCATCTGTGATTCTCCTTCTCCTTATCTAGTTAAATCTGAATTTCTGAACTTTGAATGAAAGGTCTCTAGTTTACATATTTAAACTTCTCACTCATGGCTGCCAAATTCCAGTAAGCTAATTTTGCTGCTGTTAGGCTGATATCTTTCCTCTCTCCACCTCGAAAAAGTAAAATACATTCTTATTGAAAAAGGAAAAGAAAAGGAGAAGACTGATGTTGTTTTGGTTCCAAGTATGATATGTATGTTCTTGGCTCCTATTTTCATATGCAGGGATCAGATCTAGGTTTTATAGGTCCTGAAAGTTTATACAAGTTGGAGCTCTCTTTTTCAGAAAAAGAATGCAAGATTTTGAATGCAAAATTAGGTAAAAAGTTTTTTAAAATGGAAAAAAAAAATCACAAATCATTGGAGCCTTGGATATTGTTTCCTTTCTTCTAAGACCTCTTAGGCAAAAATCACTTTTCCTGACAGATTCAAGTGACAGATACCATGGTAAATCTAAAATCTGTTTTCCAAAGTGAAGACCTGCCCTAGAATTTTTTTAGTGGTTCCTAAGATTCTTGTTTTGGGGACACCTGGGTGGCTCAGTTGGTTAAGCATCTGCTTTCAGTTCAGGTCATGATCCCAGAGTCCTGGGATCGAGTCCTGCATTGGGCTCCTTGCTCGGCGGGGAGCCTGCTTCTCCCTCTGCCTGCCACCGCCCCTCCTTCACTCCCCTCCCCCCCATTTGTACTCTCCCTCTCTCTCTTTCTGACAAATAAATAAATAAATAACATCTTTTTAAAAAGGCTCCTGTTTTGTTTGAGATGAACAGCAGCACTGCTTAGGACTAGAAAAGGGAACAGGAGGAGGGGCATGAATCTATTGGTTTATGTAAAATCGGATACTGCTAAAATAGGACACAGAATAATAGCATTTACAACTCTGCAGCAGAAGTTAGTTCGCTTTCACTTAATATTTCCCAGAAAGACCAATCCCTTCTTCCTTTCCTGTGTTCCCTTCCCAAATCACTTCATTTTTCCTATCTGTTGCCCTATATTTCTTAAAGACAAATAAACAAAAAACAAAACAGGACAACAACAAAAACCACCTAAAAAGACCCAGCTTTTCTCTCCCGGCCATAAGTTCACTCTAAAGGGAGAGGTGATGGGGAGCTCTCTTCCTATAATCCCTAAAATCAAAGATATCCTGTAGGCAATGGGACCAACACAGGTTCCCCCAGTTTGCCTCAAAACAACACCGTGACTCTTACTCAAAGTTTCACTTTTCCAGAAAACCTCTAAGGAAAGAAAGAGTTCTTTACTTTCCTCAGGCATTTCCCTAAGTACTTCCCAAGCTTGTAGAGAAGTGCTATGACACTCAGAAGAATTGTTGGAATTATTCCCATAAAAACTTCACCAGAAAGACAATACGGACAGTTATTTACCTTTTGAGAGAGTGATATGCAAGGCTGACTGTTGGCAGGGCGGTCTCCTCCAGCTCAGGCACATCTCTTGGCAGCCTCTCCCCTTTTTATCCACTCACTCGTACAGAAAGGAAAGGGGTTGGTAGCTCTGTCCCTTCCCACTCCCACGCTGAACTCAGAAGCTTCATGAATAGTTCAAGGAAAACAGGATCAAGTTTCAGACACTCCCATAGTGAGTGAGAAAATGATCCCACTAGATTAAATTGGAGCCCAGGTCAGTAGAAGAATATTTCCACAGCTCTGCCAGGGCTGGGGCAGCCAAGGTTAATAGCTCAAGTAATACCTTGTAAGTGGATCACACGAGTGGTAGAAGATGGGTCAGGAGCCAGCTTTTTGGTCTATGCAATGGTTCTCTGGATTAGTGGCACCACATGGAAAATGGTTAGAAATGCTAATTCTTGGACCTGTAACCCTGACTTAATGAACCCGAAACTTTGGGATGTCCGTATCTGCGCTTTTACCCGTCCCTCTAGGGGACTGTGATGTATGCTCAAATTTGAGAACTATTAGTCAACAAGATCAGTGAAGCTCTAAAACCTCTTGTCTTCAAAAAGAATTTACTTAGAACATTTGAATCAGAAAAGTCAAAACTATTTCACTCTGTGTTAGGTATTACGCATGCTCATATATACCTTGAATGCAAAATTTATTACCATTTCCTCTAAGGTTTTTGTTTTTGTTTTTAAAGATTTTACTTATTTATTTGAGAGAGAGAGATTGGGAGAGCACAGAGGGAGAGTGAACAGAAGAAGCAGACTTCCCGCTGAGCAGAGGGCCCAAATTGGGGCTCAATCCCAGGACCCAGAGATCATGACCTGAGCGGAAGGCAGACACTTAACCTACTGAGCCAACCAGGTGTCCCTCCTCTAAGGTTTTATGTGGTTCAAAAAAGAAAAAATTCTATAGGACATATGTGTGTCTGTGCGTGTACACACCCTTTCCTGTCTATATGTACGTATGTTTTATAAATATACAGAACATTTCTGGAGAGACATACTCCAGGGCTCCAAGATGAGGAATCGGGTGGCTCGTATTGTACCATGTACATATAATCTACTCAAAACATTTTTTTGAATACTAGATACATATTCAAAATATGATCACACTTTAAAAAAGTAACTCTCCTGAAAGAGGTTCTATATTTAATAAATTTTACCTCATGCTAGTTATGTGTCACTGTACTAGATGCTGGGGACAGAATGGAGAATGTGGTACGGTGCCAGTTCTCACATTTATTTTCCAAAATAATATGAAATGCAGCAATTTATTTATTTTTATTTTTTATTTTTTTTAAATATTTTATTTATTTACTTATTTGACAGAGAGAGAGACAGCCAGCGAGAGAGGGAACACAAGCAGGGGGAGTGGGAGAGGAAGAAGCAGGCTCCCAGCGGAGGAGCCTGATGTGGGGCTCGATCCCAGGACTCCGGGATCACGCCCTGAGCCGAAGGCAGACGCTTAATGACTGAGCCACCCAGGCGCCCCGAAATGCAGCAATTTAAATATATTTTCAGTTTCTAAATTTTTCCTGCCCCTGACCATATAATCACAAATTGTGTGGAAGAGATGAGGGTAGTATCTCTTTGTTTTCAGGGTAGGAAAAACTAGGCTAAACAAAACCAGGCTTTGCGGCTCATTATAATAGCTACCATTTGTTTAGTGACAACCCTTAAAATAAAATTGTTTTATACTTCTGTTTTTTATAATTATAGATATAATACAAAGTCATATCACATTAAAATTACAGAAATATGAAAAGATAGAAATCTCCTATTAATCCCACTCTTCAGAGATATACTATTAACAATTTGGCAGGTTTCTCCAGCTCTAATTTTTATACTTGTTATAATTACTATTATTTATAAGATAATACTTATTTTATGCTTTTTTAAATTTAATCGTATACCTTGGACATCTTCCCATTTTAATACTTTTAGATCCACTTCATTCATTTCAACAGCTGCTAAGTATGCAAGTTCTATATTACATACATATCCCTGATTTATTTTCATTATTAGTGGGCATTTGGGTTGTTTCAAATTTCTTATTAGTATCCCAACATTGCAATGGATATCCTTGCACATATTTCTCTGAGCCTTTGTGGAAATGTTTTTATGAGATAAATTCCTCAAAATATTAAAAATATAAATGCTGGTTGAAGGATATAAACATTTTATATTTTAATAACTTTTATTAATTTATATAATAAATTAATTTTATTAGGTACTGCCCAATTTTAATTTTAATAGGTACCCGCCAAATTACGCACTAAAAAGGTTATTGCAATGGGCAAAATAGGTATGAAAGTGCCTGTTTTTCATAGTGCCACCAATATAAGTTACTTTTAATCTTCTAAATATTTGTCCAGCTAATAGACAAAAATAACATCTCAATTTTTAAAATCTTGCATTTCTCTAATTTCTATGGTATTTGAATTTTTATTGTTTATGCATCTTTTCAGATTTCCTATACCTATTCTTTCCCTTCTTTTCATTGGGCTATTCATCTCTTATTTATTTATTTATTTTTATTTATTTATTTTTTTTAAAGATTTTATTTATTTATTCGACAGAGATAGAGACAACCAGCAAGAGAGGGAACACAAGCAGGGAGAGTGGGAGAGGAAGAAGCAGGCTCATAGCGGAGGAGCCTGATGTGGGGCTCGATCCCACAACGCCGGGATCACGCCCTGAGCCGAAGGCAGACGCCTAACCGCTGTGCCACCCAGGCGCCCCTCATCTTTTATTTATTTATTTAAAAAGATTTTATTTCTTTATTTGAGAGAGAGAGAAAGATCACAAGCAGTGGGAGGGGCAGAGGGAGAGGGAGAAGCAGACTCCCCACTGAGCAGGGAGCCCAACATGGGGCTCGATCCCAGTACCCCAGGATCAGGACCTGAGCTGAAGGCAGATGCTTAACCAACTGAGCCATTCAGGCTCCCCCATCTCTTATTTATTGATTTGAAGATTATATATATACATATACATATATACATACACATACACACAAATATATCAACTATCTATATATTTTAAAGATTTTATTTATTTATTTGAGAGAAAGCAAGCTTCAGAGAAAGAGAGAGCGAGCACAGGAGCAGGGGGGAGGGGCAGAGGGAGAGGGAGAAGCAGGGAGCCTGATGTGGGACTTGATCCCAGGACCCTGGGATCATGACCTGAGCCGAAGGCAGATGCTTAACTGACTGAGCCACCCAGGCGTCCCAACAATATATTTTTACTTATAATTTTTTGTGATACATGTTCTCATTTCCTATCCTTTGCCACTCCCACTCCCTCACTTTTAAGCTGCTCTCTGTCAACATCAGCCTCCAGAATTCAACCTCTCTTCTCAGCCCAATAACCTCCTTCTCACGTCTCTTGTTTCCCTGTCTCATCTCCTTCTGCAGCTCTAGAATCTTCCATACCAAGATACTGATCTAATTTGTCAATCAGTACTCCAATTCTGGGTAAATTCCTCTGATTACGTCCTTTCCTTTAGCTTCTGAGTGTTGGCAGAGCAAGTCCTAACAATGCTCTGTAGTTTCACGAACATTTATACCCTCTCACTTTGGGGTCTCAGAACATCAGACAGTCTTTTTATTTATACAATTTTATTTTATTTTATTTTTTTTTAAAGATTTTATTTATTTATGTGACAGAGAGACAGCCAGCGAGAGAGGGAACACAGCAGGGGAGTGGGAGAGGAAGAAGCAGGCTCATAGCGGAGGAGCCTGATGTGGGGCTCGATCCCGGAACGCTGGGATCACGCCCTGAGCCGAAGGCAGACGCTCAACGACTGCGCTACCCAGGCGCCCCTATTTATACAATTTTAGTCACACACTTCCCCAAATTACCCGCGGCACTATAGCTAGAACCAACACCATCACTACCTCTTGTTTTCAGCAGTTTGACATATTATTACTCTTTGAGAATCAAAGCCACTGCATGAGTTGTCAATTTCTCTTTCTTCCACTTCAAAATGTCTACACATTTTCTGTAAAAAGGTCCCTTGGTTTTTCTCAGAGTAATACTTCCACAAACAGCCCCAACCAGTCCCCATGTGTCCCCCAGCACCAGTCTTACTTGTTTTCTTGGGCATATATATTTCTTCATCTTTAATTTGCCCCTTTTCACAAGTTCAGTCTGTAGACATATTTTTCTATTCCCACCCCATCCTATCCCCCATCCCAGTTACCATTTGATTACTTTTTCTTCATTGGCATATTTCTTGAAAAAGTGCTGTATGCTAACTATTTGCCTATATTTACTCACTTTCTATACGCTTTTCACTCGCTTGAACCATGGTTTCCACTCCATCTACTCTCCTTAGATTTGTTCCTCATCTCTGAACATGTGATGCTGCTGCCCAAACTCTTATATCTTTTTTTTTTTTTAAAGATTTTATTTATTTATGTGACAGAGAGACAGCCAGCGAGAGAGGGAACACAGCAGGGGAGTGGGAGAGGAAGAAGCAGGCTCCCAGCGGAGGAGCCCGATGTGGGACTCGATCCCAGAACGCTGGGATCACACCCCGAGCCGAAGGCAGACGCTTAACGACTGCGCTCCCCAGGCGCTCCCCAAACTCTTTTATCTTGAAACTCCTTTGGCTTCCATTGTCCTCCTGCTCTTTCCAGATTGCCTCTTTCTTCTTCCATCATCTGAAACAGGTATTTCTCTCTTTCTTTTTTTCTTTCTATCCTTTAATTTCCAAAGCATGTCCATTCACATTTGACTGACTGATAGCACATAAATATTCTTTTCAATAGACGGGGACATTTATGTTATCTCAATTACATAAAAACAGATGCAAAATAGTGTTAAGAAACTTTCTTGCCTGAAATTCTAAGACTACACGTGTGTGCATATATTTTAAAAGTCCCTTTATTCCCATTTCATCCTTTTGGCTGAACTTTATTAATTAATATCTGCCCTTTTTGTACCTCCCTCTCTTGCGGAAGGCATCGACTATCTAGTCACTCAGCCAAATCTCCTTTTCCTTCACCATCCCCCCACCTCTAGTCATCAAGTGCTAACAAGACACCTTCCTAAATTTTTCTGGGATGGATCTCTTCTCCACAAGAGCTCTCTTTTGCAAGTCCATTTCTCAATAAGTCTTACACGTGAGATTTTAATTGCTCTACTGCAGTTTTCTCTTCTTTAGTCTGCGGTGATAGCCGCAGGTCTGTTTGCTTTTGTAGTTTTTGTATCATGGTCATTAAGAACAGTAGCACAAACACAGCTCTTAGTCTCTTTCTGCTTCACAGCAATTGGTTTAAAGCGTGCATGCAAAGCTTGATATTGAGACTTTATTGCCAACTGGATTTTTCTTGCCTGCTGAATCAAGGTGATTAGTCTTGATTTCATATTCCAGCCTGTACTGAATGTAATCCAGATCAGAGTCAGCCTTCTGGAACATGAGTTCCATTTTACTGACCTCTGCCTCCATCTTGAATAGTTGACATTCCTCAGACGCCTGAAACAGGCATTTCATGAAGCATTCTTTGTGTCCTTTTGCTTATCTCTTTTAACTATGGTGCTCCCATTTTCTGCAGCCACAGTCTCTTGCAGTTGATGCACAAGTTTAGGTCTAGATCCCAACCTGTCTCTTGGGCAGATGCCCTATAATTCATATGCTTAATAAGCATTTTTACCTGGCTATCCCTCCAACCAATCCAACAAATAAATTTCAACCAAACAAACCTGAACTTCCGGTTAGGAAAAGACATTAGGGTTCAAAGCTGATGGCTAAGAAAGAATTCTTGAGACGTCTTTGGTGCAAAGGGTGGTTTTTATTAAAGCACAGGGACCGGACCTATGGGCAGAAAGAGCTGCACCTGGGTCATGAGGAGTGGCCCATTATAAACTTGCAAGTTGGGAGGGGGTTAGGGATAGCATAAGTCTCTAAGGAATTTTGGAAGCAAGGTTTCCAGGACCTTTATGGGGCTAGCTATTGTTGGGAAAAAGTTATTTATTACTGTCTAGTAAAACTCAAGTCATGAGACCCTTCAGATGTATATCGGTGGGTCATATACTTGGGGGATGATTGCCAACATGTATCTTGGTGGGTAGAGATAAAAGACGTTTCCACAGGAATTTTTATATGTTAAAGTAGACTTACAGGGTCCTGAGGGTTGGGCTAAGATTGCCTTTCGCCCTTAGTGAAGTATTAACATGGAGGCAGCTGAGTTCCTAGAGGAATGTCACTCTGCCCGTTTCAAGGACTTGTCAATGGGCTGTAGGCAGTAAGGAAATTTAATAATTTTTCTTCTGCCTTTGTTTCCCACATCACCAGTCTCTGATATTTATATCATCCAAAAGCCTTCTTTGACATCACAACTTCCATATGCATAGAATTTCATGGCAAACTTTGTTATTTTGTCACAACAGTATTTATGGCAATCATTATGTTTTCAGTTTCATTGACCTATGTCTGATCCTTGTAATTGCTCCCCTGGATTTCTGCAGTAGTTATTTACCTAAGTGGATTTTTTGCTTCTAGTCTCTGCTCACCCCCCAAATAACCTGGATCACTGTTCCTTAAAATTTTAACCTCCAGAAATAGGGTTTCCAGATAAAAGATGACTTTTTATTTATTTATTTTTATTTTTAAAGATTTTATTTATTTATTTGAGAGAGAGAGAGAAAGAGCACAAGCAGGGGGAGGGGCAGAGGGAGAGGGAGAAACAGACACCCCCCTCCCCCAGGGAGCCTAACACAGGGCTCCATCCCAGGACTCCAGGATCATGACCTGAGCTGAAGGCAGACGCTTAACTGACTGAGCCACTCAGGTGCCCCAAAAGATGACTTTTTAAAAAATGGAAATATTTCCTATGCAATATTTGGAACATACTTATACTAAAAAAGTCATTTGTTGTTTATCTGAAGTTTAAATTGACTGGGCAACCTATATATATATTTTTAAAGATTTTATTTATTTATTTTTCAGAGAGAGAGAGAAAGCGGGAGAGCGGCAGGCAGAGGGAGAAGCAGGCTCCCCGGTGAGCAAGGAGCCCAATGCGGGGCTCCATCCCAGGACCCTGGGATCGTGACCTGAGCCAAAGGTAGAAACTTAACTGACTGAGCCACCCAGGCCTCCCACCAACCTGTATTTTTATTTGCTAAATCTGGCAACTCTATCTGGAGACATTAAACAGGTGCATCTGCAGACCACCATTTCAAATAATTAAAAAACTGCCTTACCATCATGATTACAGTAAGGAAACAACTTGTAATCGTTTAAAAATTAATAGCAGTAATATTAACTTTAATATTGGTAAGCTGAAAACATGCAATAGACCATTTCTTGTGTTTTTTTTTTTTTTTAAGATTTTATTTATGTGAGAGAGAGCATGAGCAGGGGGAGGGGAAGGGCAGAGGGAGAGGGAGAAGCAGACTCCCTGTTCAGCAGGGAGCCCAATGTGACCTTGGCTTGATCCCAGGATCCTAGGATCATGACCTGAGCTGAAGGCAGCTGCTCAACCAACTGAGCCACCCAAGCCGCCCACAGTAGGTCATTTGTTAATCAACTTCTTAATTTTCATTTCTACTAAAATTAGAAAATCTGAATTCACAGTGGCTTTGTCAGATACTGCAGTGAGTGATGGCTATCACTCATTCAGATCATTCTGAATAGTTGGATCTAACATGGACCTAGTATTATAGAGAGGTTTTAATTGAAGGCAGCTTTCAGTAGTTTGTTAGATGTTATGCAGAAGGGCATAGAGCAACCTCAAAAGTTGCATGTTTCAACGTGGGAGGGAGCAGGCATTGTACGCCATTGCATGGGTTATATTCAGCTCTGACAGCGTTTCTCCCCCATTCAACTGCACCATCTTGATGTGGTTTAAAATACGTTCAATAACATGTCATTCATTTGTTTTTCTCTGGTGAAGAAATAAAATTATCACGTATTGGGAAATAATAAACTCTTGGCAGTCAAGGCATTTGCATAACAGTCTGGTTTTCTTACAAAATCCTGATACTTTGTTCTTAAGATTAAAAATCATGGCATTTATCAGAATTGGCAGCACAAAAGAAAAGTTCTCTCCTGACCTGTATCAAGGCAGTTTCAACACCCCTAGAAAATAGTGCCAAAGAGTTTAGAAAACAAATAAACAAGAAAAGTAAACGAACACACGGCAAACTTCAGGTAACTATTTTGGATTGCAAAGGAGGATAAATTTAATGTTCAAACAATCTGATAAAATCACCATTTGGAAACAAAAAAAAATCATGTCATTTAGAATTTGAAGTAATAAATTCAAGTTAATAAAAAGAATGAAAACAGTGCTCAGATAAATCTACTTGAAAATACGGTTTTTGTTAGTATCATCTTATAGTAGAAAAGGGATCTTTTTTTAAAAAAGATTTTATTTATTTATATGTCAGAGAGAGAGAGAGAGAGAGAGCAAAAGCAGGGGAAGCGGCAGGCAGAGAAGGCAGAGTGGGCAGAGGGAGAAGCAGGCTCCCTGCTGAGCAAGGAGCCTGACGTAGGACTTGATCCCAGCACCCGGGGATCATGACCTGAGCCTGAGGCAGAGGCGTCCCAAAAGGGGATCTTTTACTCCAGTCCTTATTAAAAAATTTGTGAGAGCATCTTCCTCAGTACTTATCTCCTCACTTCACTGCAGAAAAAGCTGTCTTCTAATATTTATCTATTTCTTCTCAAAGATTATGCTTACTGGCTGCTATTTTATATATTTACAGTTTGTACTAATTTGTTCTATGCTTGATCAGAATCAGGAGGAATGCTGTTTGGCTACCAACTCTTCTCTGAATAAAACAGAAAGTGGACGGACATTTTGTTTATTACAGGATATAATGACACCAAGACTACAACTCCTTCAGTGCTGATCCCAAGATATCTTTCAGACTTTCTCATACCTCACAAAATAATTATTTTTTAAATGAAATTTTTTTCTGAGTGAAAATGTCCTCTTTGCAACTTCAATTTTTTTCCTGTGTCAATATTTTTATTTCTCTTGGCATTCTCCCAACCTACATATAAGGTTTTTACCTTTTGAAATATTACAAACATTATGGGTATCAGTGGTGTCCACTGTTAGCAAGTACAGGGCTAATATTGCCTTTTCATGTTGTATACCATGCATGATTCTATGTGGTATTTGATCAGGGATTTTTGCCAATAGCTTGTTATACTTTCTCCAAGCAAAACATTTGTGATTGACTTTGTAGCTAGTTATACAAGCATCACTGAAACAAAATGACTTTTGCCATTTTTTTTTTAAAGATTTTATTTATTTATTTGACAGAGACAGCCAGTGAGAGAGGGAACACAAGCAGGGGGAGTGGGAGAGGAAGAAGCAGGCTCCTAGCGGAGGAGCCTGATGTGGGGCTCGATCCCAGAACGCTGGGATCACGCCCTGAGCCGAAGGCAGACGCTTAACGACTGTGCCACCCAGGCGCCCCTACTTTTGCCATTTTTTAACCAGGGATGTAACTTGATCTTTTTTTATCCACAAATTCATTTCATACTGGAAAACATTATTTTACACTCACTCTGGAAAAATACACTTTACAAGGCAATGAGGTTTTTATATTTGGTTCAAAAATGACTTGTAAGCTTTGATGGCTTTTTGAGTCACTGTTAGGCAAAAGTTCCTAACAGCCAAGGTGTAGTGGGCAATGGACAAATAGATTGTTGGTCCAATAAAATCCAACTTTTAGATATCCACAGTTGTACTTTCTTTTCTTTTTCTTTTTTTCTTTTTTTAGATTTTATTTATTTACTTGAGATAGAGAGCAGCACAAGTGGGGGGAGAGGCAGTGGGAGAAGGAGAAGCAGGCTCTCCACTGAACAGGGAGCCTGACATGGGGCTTGATTCCGGGACCCTGAGATCACGACCTGAGCTGAAAGGAAGACACTTAACTGCTTAACCGACTGAGCCACCCAGGTGACCTATAGATATTCGTACTTGCACTTTCTATCTAAATTTTTATTTATTCATTTATTTATCGCTGCTTGGATGAACGTACCTAAAGGCACAAAACTTGCAGTCTATATCTAAACAGCAGTCTTGTTTTATAGCTAGCTACCTTTACTACATCATTTTGAACTGAAATTCCGCACTTGTTACTTTCTTCATCACTACTTCTTATGTGTCAACATCTTTTGAGTGATTTTTCTCTTTTGGTGAATTGGAAATACAACACAACAAAATAGCAATAAAGGAAAAATAATTTTAACAATGTAAATAATAATATACAAATTATGTTAATACCTCAGCAGAGATAAACTGTACTGTTAACTAATGAGAGGAATGGATCAATGTAATCTTTATAGTACATATTTAACCTATAAGAATGTGAACATGTTCAATAGTGTAATGGAATTTGTTAAAATTCGAATTAAATTTATATTAAACAATTTGTGAAATATATGTAAGGTGGTAGTATCTTGTAGCGCTAAAACATGTTCTTACAATCAGACTTCTTCAGTTTGCGTCACACACCATTACTTACTAGTTGGTTATCACTTGCTTAATCTCTTTGCTTTTTTCCTTATCTGCAAAATGGAAATAGTAATAGAATCTACATTACAGTGTTGGGAGGATTAAATGAGTCAACACACAAAGCAGTTTGGATAGCGTCTGGCCCGAACGCTCAGTGCTTCCTATTATTAAAAAATCCGTTCATTCCTCATCTTATCACTTCCCTACTAAAAACCCACTATTATGTGTCCCTTTCATTGACCAAAGGAAGTCATTCCACTCTTGATTAAAATACCTTCTTCATACATAGCCTTCTGTTTCGGCTCTCGGTATCTCCCTCACCAGACCTTAAGCGCCCAGATTGTTTTACACGACCAGTGTAAAGCACTCAAAAATTAGTTATTGAATTTTTTTTCACCAGGGTCCTGAAAGCAGGAACAAATCTAGAAAAGATTACAAATCGCTGTGTAAAGTTGAAGCATTAGAGCACCTAAAGACGATTTACGAAACAATTCGTCTGCACAGTTGTCCGCCGAGCGAACGCACCACCCAGCCAAGCTTTTTAGTAAAATTTTTTTCACTTACGTCACTCGATCACTGACCTCTGACGCACAGGAGGCGGGATTAGAGAGACAGCTGGCCTTCTTTTTTGCCCTCCCTCCTCCAATGGACCGGCAGGCGCAGTGGCCAGCCCCACCTCTTGGCGTTTTCATTGGCCAGTTTCCCAGAGCAGGCGGGCCGAGGGGGGAATGACTCCACCCACTCTATGGGCGGGGTCTGTCCTCCGTAGGGGCTGGGGCCGGTGGGGGGTTGCCGCAGCCGCCATCTTTGACTCCGCGGTAGCGGTGGCGGCTGTAGCGGTGGCGGCTGTAGGGCCTCGCGTCTGGGGAGTGGCTCTCCCCTCCCCCTCCCCCGGCTCGGTGGCGGCGGCTCCTCCCACAGGGGGGTGGCGCGACGGCAGTGGCATCTACGGCCATGGCGGCGACTGCTGCTAACCCCGGTGAGTAGAAGGAGGACTGGGGCGCCTCTAAAGGAGGAGGGGCTGAAGGGGTTGGCAGCTGAGGAGACCCAGGGCTCAGGGGCAGTAGTTGGGGCTGAGGGCCCAAGGACGAGCGGGGGTGGCTGAGGGTTGTGGGGGAGGGGAGTGGCGGTGGGGGGGAGGGGCCGACCCGAGGGAACTGGGGGGACCTGGGGTGGAGGGAGGGAGCGGGCGGGTGGGAGTTCTTTAGGGCGAGTTCTGTTGCAGCGGCTCTCCGCTCTGGGCTTGGCCTGCCTCCACTCTCCTGGCGGCTTTCTGGTGTGTGATGTGGTCCTCTTTCAGCTCTGCCCACTGGAGCTGCTTGATGCAGAATAACTGGGCAGAATGGCTCGTTTTACTTTAAAAGTAATTTGAATTTACAAACACTGGACCACGTTGCTGTTCGGCTGAGGTGTTGAACTTCCAAACGTTACATGTTTAAAATTTAATTTTAATTTAAAAATCTTTGAATATATACTTTCTCTAGGCTGTACCTCCCCCCACCCCCGCTGTCCTTTGAAACTTGAGTTTATGTATTAAGTGCCTCTAGTGTCTTCAGCTGCTGAGGACAGAAGTTTGTGTAATGGTTGGTGTTCAGAGCGGGTCTTGCCAACAGCTAGCGTCCAGAACCCGAGGTTTAAAATCTTGTTGGGTGTAGATCGAGGCAGTTCCCATTCTTTAAGAAAAGTTCAGGGGGCGCCTGGGTGGCTCAGTCGGTTAAGTGGTTAAGCTTCTGCCTTCGGGTCGGGTCATGATCCCTGTCCCTTTGCCTGCCACTCCCCCTGCTTGTGCTCTCTGTCAAATAAATAAATAAAATCTTTAAAAAATTAAAAAGAAAAGTTTGAGGGTTCTTTTGAAAGAAAAGTTGTTTCATGTCATTTTTCAGTGAACATCTCTTCAAAAGGGGAAGCTTGAATATTAAAAAATCCAGCCAGTCATATCTAAGCAATGGAGTGGGATGTATTGGGGCAGGTCTACACAGATCAAGTCTCCAAATTCCTAGCCCTAGCCCTCTTTCCATTGTATTACAGTTATTTTTCTCAGGGAAGTATTTCATTTTACGGATCCTAGTTTACCTTGCAGACCTCAGCCATTCTCTTGTGAAATAAAATCCTTTTTCAGAAATCCCTGTCTTCGGTAGGCTTAAATAAGAAGCCAGAAGCTGGGGCTGAATTACTTGAGAATACAGCAGTGAAAGGGATTCACGGGTGTTCCCGTGTTGAAACTGACATTGGATTTTTTCCATGTCTCTGAAATGAGTATTATTTTGTGGTACCCAAGTTTTGCTATAACAGTTGAATAACTATGAAATTTACTGTCTTTACTACCCTATTTCTGGGAACAGAGCTGTTTAAAGAAGTTAATTTGTCACATGTCAATATATTGTAAAATCTGTTAAATTTTTTGAGAGGAAAAGTAGATAAAATTAATGGCTAAAGTTCTTTTGCAGAAGTGCTGATGATGGAATAAAATAGAAAGATGCTATTATTATGGCAAACCTGACCTTGTAGTAAAATAACCTTTGTGTTAAAACTAGGGAGTGAATAAACACAATTTTAAACTGATAACACATTGCAAAATAGTTACATAACCGTAGTCAAGTTGCGAAGCATTTCTCTTATTAAGAGGTGGCCTGGGTAAACAAGTTCAGTGCATATGTCGGAAGCTTTTTTCCAGCAGTGTGGGTGGGGCTGCTTTATTTTGTTTTTTCAACAACAGTGACCAGAATGACCGTTTCTTTACCACATTTCATTAGTTGATTCATAGCAGCTTAAATCTGAAGCAGAAAATGGCATTTGTGTAGAATCCTTGCTGATGAAACATTTGATTTTGTTTATTATCCTTTGACAGCCTGCTTCTGCAATTTTTAGATTTCCTTTTTGATGTTGAAAAATTCTCACATCTCTCCCAAGTTGTTGATACAACATTCAACACCTGGTAACTAGAAAATGTATTTTTTCCCTTCATTTCTTCTTTTGACTCTCTATCAAAGGAAGTGATCATAGATGCATGGTGGACTTCTATAGCCTGTTGGGTTTTGGGAAATGTGGACTATGAATGGAGGGTCACAGGGTGGACGTGTACTGTGTTCAGTGAAAAGAAAATAAATGTTTTTGGTGCATCTGGGTGGTGCATTTCGTTGAGCCTCGGACTCTTGCTGAGGTCATGATCTCAGGGTCCTGGGATCAAGCCCTCAGCAGGCTCTGCCCTCAGTGGGGAGTCTGCTTGAGATTCTCTCTCTTCCTCTCCCTTTGCCTCCCCGCCTTCCCCACTTGCTAGCTGCACGCTTGTGTGCTCTCTCTCTGAAATAAATTAATTTAAAAAAAGAAAGTAAATGGTTTTCAGGTCAGAATTCTTTGTTGAATGGTCAGACATTTCCTTAGAGCCATTTTAGGGACTAGAAACATACATATTTTGTTGAATTTTTTCTACTTTATCTTTTTGCTGGTTAAGATTCCCTGTAGTTCTGGGGTGCCTGGGTGGCTCAGTTGTTAAGCATCTGCCTTTGGCTCAGGGCGTGATCCCAGCGTTCTGGGATCGAGCCCCGCATCAGGCTCCTCCATTGGGAGCCTGCTTCTTCCTCTCCCACTCCCCCTGCTTGTGTTCCCTCTCTCGCTGGCTGTCTCTCTCTCTGTCAAATAAATAAATAAAATCTTAAAAAAAAAAAAAAGATTCCCTATAGTTCTTGTTAATTCTATCTTCACAAATGTCTGCAAAAGATTTTTGTAATCATTTAGCTTATCTCTCTTAAGCTCCGTATAAGTTAATCTTCAGTGTTAATAATAATGCTTGATGATTATGTTAACTGTACTTAGAGTGTAGTTTAGAGACTTTTGGTGGCCCTTCAGTATCTTGTAGGGGACCTGGTTCCTTTGCATTTTCACTATGTCTTAACATGGTGCTGGATCAAAAGTAGAGTAAGATGTGGCTTATTCTCTACTCTCTAAGAGTTATGTTGAAGTAATTGGTCTAATGTGATAAGGGCCTTTTCTCTGCATGATTGATAATTCCCCATATTCTATTATTTTTCATTAATTCTACATACCATTGGCAAGTAGAAGTGGGTGATAGGTGGTTCATGAAGTGTTAGGCTGTCTTTTTTATCCATGAAATACTAACAGTCTTGAGGAACACTTTTTAATTTGCATGTATGATTCATAATGCATTGGCTAAGGCACTGGTTGGGAAGAGATTAGGTACTTGACTTCCAATTCAGTATTCAAACCAGAGATTTGAATGAATTTGTAGGAGTGTAGGTATTTCTTCCTTTCATTCTGGTAGTCTCATCTCACCTCTTTTTGTGCTAGTAGGTACCACTAATTGTGGATGGAGAATGTGGCAGAAGGTAAAGGAAGGAACACTGGGTTCGGGAAGCTGACTTTTAGGAAAAATTTTTCTTCTTACATAAACTTCACCTATGTAAATTATAGTTTTGAAAGCATTAGTTAACAATATTCTTACCCATTACTTTTCCTTTTTTCAGATATGGGAAAAATAGGAATTTATGTGGTGTAAAAGTTAGATGTCAAGATACTTTACTGCAAAAACTTTTTTGAAAAGTATATTAAATATAATTTACTAATTCAACAATTGAAATACAATTAACATTTTGAAAAGGAACTTTGATCTGCATATTAGATCTGTGTAGATCTATGCATTAGATTTGTGGTACCAACCTCACTTGTCTCTATTTTCTTAGACACTAGGAAGTAGATACTTACGCATTATTGGAACTCTAGCTTTCTTATTTTTATGAAATAGTGGTCTCTAATTTTAGTTTTTTGCATTATAGCCCTACCCCTCTACTCCGATAGTCCACTAACAGATGAGAATACCGTGTTTCCTGGATGTTTTATGAAAGCCTTTTGTGGTTCTCTGTGATAGAGGAATTTCTTCTAAAGAAATAACAGTAGGTTATTGGTCGCGACGTAGTGCCAAGTGGTGGTTAATCTTCAAAAACTAAATCGTAACAGTCAAGGAAACAAACCCTTTTTTCCTGTATTTTACTTAGGCCATGACATATTGTGGGTATTTCATTCCAAAACTAGTAAAATTTGAATCCTTGATTGTGGCAACTGTTTTTGGAACCATCTTTTTTTTTTTCCCTTCAAGCTATTCACTCAAGTATTCATTCATTTATTACTATTATTTTTTTTAGTAGGCTCCATGCCCAGCGTGGAGCCCAGTGTGGTGCTTAAAGTCACAACCCCAAGATCAAGACCTGAGCTGAGATCAAAAGTCAGACACTTAACTGACTGAACCACCGAGGCGCCCCCACAATATTTATTTTAAAGGTTAATTCCCTGGTGGTACTGTTTTATCTGAGGGGTGTAGAGTTGATTTTATGTATGTATGTATGTATGTATGTATGTATTTAATAACTTTTTTTTTAAAGATTTTATTTTTGAGTAATCTCTACACCCAAAGTGGGGCTCAGACTTAAAACCCCCAAATCAAGGGTCACATACTCTACCAGCTGAGCCAGGCAGGTGCCCTTAGCTGATTTCATTTAGATGTAACAGTAAAAGAATACATTTAAGGCCTTTCTGAAATATAAGGCTTGAGCTCATGGGAGTGTATCTGGGCCCATGATCCACACCCAGTGATAGGCCCTGCTTCTAGAGCCATCTGTTTTTAAGAATGATTAAACATTTATTAAGTTCCTACTTATGCCAAGTTGCACTTTCCTGTTTTGGCTATTCTGTATGTTAGAAACCATCTCTCACTTTCCAAATTAATTTTCTAAACTTTTACATCTCTTCATCATTTTTAAAAAATATTTTATTTTTAAGTAATCTCTACACCCAACATCGGCCTCAGACTTAGAACTCTGAGATCAAGAGTTGCTTGCTCTACCACCTGAGCCAGCCAGGTGCCCCTCTTCATCATTTCTTCATTTTGTATTTTCTCCTCTACATTTTCACTGTAGTTGAATGGACAGACTAGGTTTAGGATTTTAACAATGTAATTAGAATTTAAGTTTCATGAGAGCAGGACTTTTAGCTTCCTTTTTCACCACAGTACTCCACTGCTCACAGTGGTGCCAAGGATGTAGGACTAGAGTTCAATAAGGGTTGGTTGAGTAAGTGAATAATGGGGGTTCATATCTTTATGCGTGGTTAACATAAAAATACCTCTGAAAGAGTAATACTGATTAAGCCATTGACATGAATTAATTTATAATAGCTAGCATTATTAATAAAATTATGTCAGCTATTATTCCAAATACATTATTTCATTTAATCCTCATATGTATTGTTTAATTTTTACAACAGACTTATGAAGTATGTATTAATATTATTGTTTTACAAATGAGGAAACTAAGGTACAGAGTGAATAGTTTGTCTGAAATCTCATAGCTAGTGGGAGTAGAGACAATTTGATTGTTGGCAGTCTGTCTACACAGTCAACATTCTTTTATTTTAAATTTTTTTATTTTTTAGAGAGAGAGAGAGTAGGAGAGGGGCAGAGGGAGAAGAAGAGAGAAACTGTCAGGCAGGCTCCATGCCCAGTGCAGAGCCTAACTCAGGGCCCAATCTCAGGACCCTGAGATCATGACCTGAGCCAAAATCAAGACTTGAATGCTTAACCAACTGAGCCACTGAAGCACTCCTTTGAGAGAGCACAAACACTAGCATGCCTGTGTAGGGGGAGGGGCAGAGAGAGGGAGACAGAATCTCAAGCAGACTCAACACTGAGTCCATCTGGAGGCTGGATCTCACAACCCTGAGACCGTAACCTGAGCTGAAATCAAGAATCTGACACTCAACTGAGTAAGCCACCCAGGTGCCCCCATAGTCAATATTCTTTTTTTTTTTTTTTTAAGAGATAGTGTGTTTTTTTTTTTTTTTTAAAGATTTTATTTATTTGAGAGAGAGAGAGAGCACGTGAGCATGCACACGGACGGGGGAGGAGCAGAGGGAGAGGAAGAAGCAGGCTCCCTGCTGAGCAGGAAGCCTGATTTGGGACTCTATCCCAGGAGCCCAGGATCATGACCTGAGCTGAAGGCAGACGCTTAACTCACTGAGCCACCCAGATGCCCTCCCCTGTTTCTCAGCTCTTTAAATAACTTTTAGGCATCTTACTGGAATTGGTCTCCTAGTTCTTCATATCCCATAATTGTGCCTTTTCGATGAGCCTCTTGGAGATACTGCTCTGCTTTTTTTTTTTTTCCCCCACTGACGACTCTTTGTCTCTTTTGCCTGCTCATTTTCTTTTTCTCGTTCATTATACTTCTTTTCTAGTCTCATTGCTGGGGCTGGAACTTACAACTAATAAACTTCCTTCATTTGTATTTGCTCACCTACTTGCTTTCCCACCTTAAATATCTGTTTGCTAGCTACTATATCCTATTTCCTTCATTTATCTTACATGTATTAAAGATTCTCCAAAAAAAAAAGATTCTCTAAAATTTGTCATTCCTGTCTTCTCACATAGCTTCTTTGCCATATTTTCATCTGTTTAAAACACATCTCTATTTGAATAATCTTTAACATACAATTTATATATATGCTCACGGGTATCTCCTTCCTAACTTTTCTGTATCTTCCATGACTATCACAGTTTTTCCGGTTCCCCAGGCTAAGCAACTGGAAGTGTTTGGATTCTTTCATGTATTTATCTGATTGGTTATCACATCTTTTCTTTTCCCCACTAAAACATGTTTATGTTTAAACATATAAAATGTTTTGATTATGTAAAAGTATACATAATACATATACATATACAAAGTGAGCTATTTATTGACATGACATACCTTCAAATTTTTTGTTTTATGGAAAAAACAAAAGATTGAGAATAAATATAATATCTCTCCCTTTCTTATGTAAAAATCACCAAAAAACCTGTGATATATGGTGTACAGAAAAAGATCTGGAAAGATTCATATCAAAATGTTAATAGCAATTACCCATAAGGGAAACGTGGGATTGGAGTATGTGTGTAGAGGATCTTCCTTTTGATTATTTTCTTCTGTATTGTTGAATATTTTTAGAGACTTTTACATTTGGTTTTCTGTATGTCCGTATTTTAATATATTACTTTTGTAATGAAAAAAATTAATATCAAAATCAATTAACATTTTCGTGTTTGATATATTTTTATAAAGCTACTATTTAAGGAGTACTTTCAGGGTGTCAAGTGCTATGCTAAGTACTTTTCACATGCGGTATCTAATATAATCTTCGGAAAAAGTCAGTACTATTATTACCTACATTTTATAGATAAACTCAGATTAAGTCATACAGGTGGTAAGTGGTAATGCTAGGATTAGAATCCAGATTTATCTAATTTTAAAGTTTAAGCTTTGTTCTCTCAGATTTTCAGTGTGTGCCGTCTCCCCCGACTCCCATTTTCTTTTTTAAAAATTGGGATCATGCATTTCCCAGTTGTAAAAGTAATACATGCTTAATGTAAAAGGCAAAATAATAAGGGTATACAGAAAATCAAATGTAGAAGTTTCTAAATGCCATCCCAGAGATAACCACGGTTAGTTTATTGTGTAACATTGGCTCACTCCATTCTAGCCATGATGTCATCCACACTATTTGTAGAACTTAACAGGCATGTTCTCACCTCTGGATCTTTGCACTCTGCCTAGAATGCATTTCCCCCAGATACCTGCATGGTTTATTCCCTTATCTTTTTCTTATCTCTTGTCTCCTATTCCTATCTCCTTTTACCTTTTCAGTGATGTCTTTCCTCACTATCTAAAATTGCTATCCTCCTATCCTTTAACTTTTATATACTTTTTTTCCCCCTAAGGAGTGAGAGAGAGAATCTCAAGCAGACTCAGTGCTGAGCATGGACTCTGATGCAGGGCTTGATCTCACAATCCTGAGATCATGATCTGAGCTGAAAACAAGAGTCAGATGCTTAACCGACAGAGCCACCCAGGTGCCCTTAACCATTATAGACTTGTGATTTTACTTCCCCTGGTTTATTTTTCTCCACAGTTATCACTATATAACGTATTATTAGGTTGAATCATATGAAATTTGATTTTGAAATTTGATATTTATCCATTTTTTACCTATAAAATGTCACTTTCAAATTATCATCCCAGTTTATGTTTTAATTCTTTTTCTTGTTGATCTCTCTCTCCCACTAGCATGTAAAGTTTGTAAGGGTTAGGATTTTTGTCTTTTCTTTTTATTGCTTTATCTCTAGGATCTGCAACAGTGCCCAGCATATAGTAGGTATACAATTAATATTAAATGAATTCTTTCAGGATTTTGTTATGCATATAAACTTAAAAAAGGAATATATTATATATTTTTTCTGTAGCTTATTTTTCCATAATCATATATGGTGGATAACTTTCCATTTCAATGATATAGATCCACCTCAAAATTTTTCCGATATATCACAGTTTTTTTTTTTTATTGTGGCCCAATGCACATAACATAAAATTTGCCATTTTAACATTTTTAAGTGTACAGTACAGTGGCCTTATAATGTTTGCATTGTTGTGGAGCCATCATCACCTTCTACCTCCAAAACTTCTTTCATCTTGCAAAACTGAAACTCTGTACCCAGTAAATAATAACTCCGCATTCTCCAAATCCCTCCCAGCCCCTGGAAATGACCATTCTATGCTCTGTCTCAATGAATTTGACTATTCTAGGTACCTCATTTAAGTAGAGTCATATAGTATTTCTCCTTTTGTGACTAGCTTATTTCACTTAGCTAATATCTTCAGGGTTCATCAGTATTGTATGTTATTGCAGAATTCCTTTTTTTTAAAAAGCCAAGGAGTATTCCATTGGATGTACATGCCCCAATTTTTTATCCATTCATCTGTCAGTGGACGCTTGGCTTGCTTCCACCTCTTGGCTATTGTGAATAATGCTGCTATGAACGTGGATGTTGTCTAAGTATCTCTTTGAGACTCTGCTTTCAATTATTTTGAGTATATATCCAGAAGTAGAATTGTTGGATCATAAAGTAGTTCTGTTTCTGATTTTTTTAGGACTCTCCATACTGTTTTCCGTGGGGGCTGCACCATTTTATATTCCCACCAACAGCGTACAAGAGTTCCAGTTTCCCCCCATCCTCATCAATACTTTTTCTTTATTTTTAAAGATTATTTATTTGAGAGAGAGAGATAGCAAGAAAAAGCATGAGCGGGGGGAGGGGTGAAGGGGTGGGGGGAGAGGGAGAAGCTGAGCAAGGAGCTGATGCAGGGCTCCATGCCAGGACTCCAGGATCGTGACCTGAGCCGAAGGCAAACGCTTAACCGACAGAGCCATCCATGTGCCCCAGTACTTGTTATTTTTTAATTTAAAGAAGTTTTAAGTATGCCCTGTGCCCAACATGGGGCCAGAACCCACGACCCCGAGATCAAGAGTCATGTACTCTACCAACTGAGCCAACTGGCACCCATTTATTTTTTATTATTTTAAATTTTTAAAAAAATAATTTTGAAATTTTTTTGATGGTGGCCATTGTAATGGGTGTGAAGTGATGTCTCATTGTAGTTTTGATTTGCATTTCTTTAATGACTGGTTATGGTTGAGCATCTTTTCATATGCTTATTGGCTATTTGTGTATCTTCTTTGAAGAAATGTCTGTTCAAGTCTTTTGGACATTTTAAGATCAGGTTATGTTTTTTGTTGTTGTTGAGTTGTAGGAGTTACATATTCTCGATATTCATTCCGTGTCAGATATATAATTTGCAAATTTTTTCTCCTATTCCATGTGTTGCCTTTTTACTCTGTTGATAGTGTGGTGTTTTTTAAAGATTTTATTTTTTAGTAATCTCTACACCTAACATGGGGCTTGAACCCACAATCCCGAGGTCAAGAGTCGCATGTTGTACCTGTTGAGTAGCCAGGCACCCCAATAGTGTTCTTTGATGCACAGAGTTTCTAATGATAAAGTCCAATTTATCGATTTTTTACTTTTGTTGCTTGTGCTTTTGATATATTCAAGAAATTGCCAAATTCATTGTCATGAAGTTTTCCTCTTATGCTTTCTTCTAACTGTTAACTAGTTTTAGTTCTTACATTTAGGAGTTTGATCTATTTTGAGGTAATTTTTATGTATGATGTAAAGTAAGGGTACAACTTCATTCTTTTGCTTGTGGATATACAGTTTTCCCTGTACCACTTGTTGAAAAAAACTGTCCATTCTCCACTGAATTGTCTTGAAACCCTTGTTAAATCATTTAACTATACATGTGAGGATTTATTTCTAGGCTCTCTGTTTTATTCCATTGGTCTGTGTGTCTGTCTTTGTGCCGGTACCATACTGTTTTGGTTACTATAGTTTGTGATGTTGCATCATCATTTTAATGATGAGTACTTAAGTCCATTCTTTATCCAGTATTATTAAAGGCAGTTATAAATGCTTGAGCTTGTGATAAAAGACATGCATAAAAGAGGTTTTGTGTATTTAGGTTAGCTGCAATTTATTACTAATATAATTTGGAGGTAGATTTTAGGAATAATAAATAAAACATTAAAAACCCATCCAAAGTTCATATTTCAGACATTAAGAATATGATGAATTATTGTTCCCAAGGTTTCTTTTTGAACATTTTATTATCCAAATTTTTTAAAAAATATTTTTGTTTATTTATTTATTGGAGAGGGAGAGGGTGAGTGTGTGTCAGGGGAGGGGCAGAGGGAGAGCGAACATCTTAAGCAGACTCCACGCTGAGCACTGAGCCCAATGCGGGGCTTGATCTCATGACCCTGAGATCATGACCTGAACTGAAATCAAGAGTTGGACAGACACTTCACCGACTGAGCCACCCGGGCCCCCGCCCAACTTTTAATGCTTCCTTTATCACTCCTGTTTTCCTCTGTTGTGTGTTTTCAGTGACTTATTTTTGTATTATTTCTCCTATTTCAGGAAAGGAAGTTACATGTAGAAATAACTTTTCTGTAAATTTGAGAGATTATGTTGACTAAATATGACTAAAATACGTTGTATTTACTATTTTTTCTGTAACTTCTGTGAAATTGTGATTTTTTTTTTCTTACTTCCATACATTTCACTGTTTCTGAGATGTAAAGCTAACATAGGACTAAAGAATTTAGAGTAGGAAAGGGAGAGAAGCCACCCACAAATTTGAGTGAACTAGAAAGGTACATAAATCTTTGGGTTGGAATTGAGGGAAAAAGCTGTTCAGAGTTGAAGGGAGATCCTTAGTTTCTAACAAAAATCTCCTGAAGCCTCTATTAATACCAGGGTCAGTTTATGGAAAAACTCCCGAATTGCATAAAACCTCGCTAGGCAGGAGAAATGGGCTGTGGGGGCAGCTGGTCTGCTTCAGGGATGGCTGGGCTGGAGGCCGCGGCTTGGGCCCAGGACCTGGAGGCCCAGGACCCAGGCTGGAAGAACTCTAGAGGCAGAGGTTAGTGACTTCACCCAAATCCCTGGCTTTCCATTTGGTCTCTAGGATGTGGATGCTTTCCTCTGGCAAGGCTGTGAAATTGTGATTTTAATAGAAGGTACTGGATTTCAGTGCAATAAGAATACTCCTTAACTATGCTACCCTAAGTTCTTCCATTTGAAAGGATCTAATATTAGTGATTCAAATCCAGAGTATATTAAAAGAATCGTACATCGTTATTGTGTTAGTTTCCCAGGCATGCTGTGACAAATTAACAAACTGGGGAGTTTAAAACAACAGAAATGTATTCTTTCATAGTTCTGGAGGCTCAGAATCTGAAATGAAGGTGTTAGCAGCTTTGGTTTCTTCTGGAGGCTCTGTGGGAGAAATCTCTCCCTCTTTTCTAGCTCATGCATGTAAATCTGTGTGTCTCTGTATCCAATGTGTCTCTCCTTCCTCTTATAAAGAAAGCAGTCAGGGACACCTGCGTGGTGCAGTGGGTTCAGTGTCTGACTCTTGTTTTCTGCTCAGGTTCTGATCTCAGTGCTGAATGCTCCGTGCTGAGCGCTAGTTGGCTTGAGACTTTCTCTCCTCTCCCTTTCCCCCTCCTCCTGCCTGGCATGTGCCTATTTGTGCACTCTTGCTCTCTCTCAAATCTTTAAAAAAAAAAACAAAACCCACAAAAAGCAGTCATTGTATTTGTAACCGACTCTAACCCATTATGACCTCATTCTTAGCTATTTATATCTTCAGCAACCCTATTTCCAAGTAAGGACACATTCAGAGATTCTGTGTGGACATGCATTTTTATATTATTCAATCTACCGCAGCTATCAAGTAGGGTTTATTCCAGAAACTCAAAGATGGTTCAACCTGAGAAAACTTGTAATTCATGCCTTTAACAAACTAAAAGAAAGGACTCCGGGCTTGGTCCCAGGACCCTGAGATCTTGACCTGAACTGAAGTCAGGTGCTTAGCCGACTGAGCCACCCAGGCGTCCTAAGTTTTTTAAAAAACTTCCAGACTATTTTCTGAAGTGGCTGTACTGTATTACATCTACCAGCAATGTATAAGTGATCTACTTTTTCTGTATCCTTCCCAGCATTTGGTATTTTTTATTTATTTTTTTAATGTTAGCCATTCTGATAGGTATGTAGTGCATCTCAGTGTGGCTTGAATTTGCATTTCCTTCATAGCTAATGGTGTTGACCATGTTTTCATATGCTTATTTACCATTTTTATATCTTTGGTTAACTGTCTCTTCATGTCTTGCCCCTGTTGTAGTCAGACCGCATTTTTAATGTTGAGTTTTGACTGTTCTTTTTATATTCTGGATGTAAGTCCTCTCCTTCAGTGTTTTCTTCCACTGTTACTTGGCTTTTCATCTTCTGGCAGTCATTCACAGACTAAAAGTTTTTAATTTTAATGAAATCCAATTTATCAGTTTTACTGTTCATGGATCATGCTTTTGGTGCCAAATCTAGGTACTCTGCCTAGACCTAGATCCTGGATTTTCTCCTTTTTTCCCCCTAAACATTACATAGTTTTTTCATTTACATAGTGATCCGTTCTGTTTAATTTTTATATAAAGGGCAAAGCTTAGGTTGAGGTTCAGTTTTTTTCATCTACAGTTGTCCAGTTGCTCTAGCACTATTTGTTGAAAAGACAGTCTTTCCTCTATTAAATCGTTTTTGCACTTTTGTCAGAAATCATTTGGGCATATTTTTGTGGGTCTCTTTCTGGATTCCATTGCTCTGTGTCTGTCCCTCTGCTAAGATTCCATACTTTTGATTACCTAGATATATAATAAGCCTTGAAATTGGGTAGACTGATTCCTCCCACTTTTCTTTGTCAAAATTGTTTTAGCTATTACAGTTCTTTTACCTTTCCTTAAAAATTTTAGAATTATCTTGTTTATAAAAACATCTTGGTAGAATTTTGATAGGAATCACATTAAACTTGTATATCAATTTGAAGAGAATTGACATCTTTATGTTGAGTCTTTGAAATAATGAGCATGGTATATCTATTTATTTAGATCTTTTGATTTCTTTCCATCAGTGTTGTGTTGTTTTCAGCATACAGGTCCTGTGATGTTTGTTGTATTTATACTTATTTTTTTCTTTTTTTAAGTGATTGCAAATAGCTTTTTAAAAAAGATTTATTTTATTTTATATTTTCTTAAAGATTTTATTTATTTGAGAGAGCGAGCGAGGGAGAGCACGATTGGGGGGAGGGACAGAGGGAGAAGCAGGGTCCCTGCAGAGCAGTGAGCCTGATGTGGGGCTTGATCCTGGGCCTCTAGGATCAGGACCTGAGCCAAAGGCAGATGTCTAACCAACTGAGCCACCCAGGCGCCCCATGATTTATTTATTTATTTTAGAGAAAGAGACAGCGAGTGTGAGCAGGGGGAAGAGGAGAAGGAGAGAGAGAATCCTCAAGCAGATTCCCTGCTGAGTGCAGAGCCTGATGCAGAGCTTGATCCCAGGACCCAGAAATCACAATCTGAGTCAAAACTAAGAGTTGGCTGCTTAACTGACTGAGCCACCCAGGCGTGCCTGTAGATACCTTTGTATTTTTAATTTTGGTGTCTATTAGTTGTTAATGTATAGAAGCAGTTTATTCTTGTATACTTACCTTGTATCCTGCAATTTTGCTGGATTCACTTACTTGCTATGTGAGTTTTTTTGTTAGATGCCTTAGAATTTTCTACAAAGACAGCCATGCCATCTGTGAATGGGGACAGTTTTATTTCTTCCTTTTTGATCTTTATGCCTTTTGTTTCCTTTTCTTGCATTTTTTTTGCACTGGCTAGGGTTTCCCACACTATGTTTGAATAAATGATAAGAGGGAACATTCTTGCTTACTTCCCAATCATGAAAGTGTTGTCTTTCACCATTAAGTATAATATGAGGTTTAGGCCTTTTTGTTGTTGTTGTTATTGTTATTGTTTTGGGAGGGGTATATTCTTTTTTCAAGTTAAAGACATTTCCCTCTATTTTTATTTTCCTAATTTTTTTTTTTTTTAGTTAGGAATGAGTGTTGGATTTTATCAAATGCTTTCTTGTGTAAGTTGATCATTGGTTCCTTTTTTTTTTTTTACCTTATTAATATGGTGGATTATGTTGATTGATTATTAAATATTGAACCCGTCTTCTTCCCTGGAGTAAATCACATTTAGTCATGTTATATAATTCTTTTGCATATTGCTGAATTTTATTTGCTATATTAAGAATTTTTGTATCTGTTTTCATGAGAAATATTGATCTCTAGTTATTTGTCAGTTTGTTTGCTTTGTTTTTGTACTGACTGACCTTTTCTGGTGTTGGTATCAAGGTAATTCTAGCTTTGTAAGATGAATTGGTAAGTGTCGCCTTTCTCAACCAGTTTCTGGTTAATTTTTTAAATGTTTGGTAGAGTTCTCCATCTGGACCTGGAGATTTCTTTTTTGAGAGCTTTTAAATTATGGATTCAATTTCCTAATATTTATGGGGCCATTCAAGTCATCTGTTTTGTATTGGGTCTGTGTTTTTTTTCAAGGAATTGGTCCATTTTGTCTAAGTTGTGAAATTTATGTTTGTAAGTTATTCCTAGTATTACCACTTCTTTCTCATTTCTTTGAGGTCTGTAGTGATATCCCTCTTTTCATATTTTTTCTCTTTTCATTTCTGATATTGGTTGTTTTTTGGTTTTTGTTTTTATTTTTGTTTTTCCCTGTCTTGCTAAGCCTTGTCCGTTTTTGGGATCTATTTAAAGAACCAGCTTTTGATTTTATTTTTTAAAGTATTTTTCTCTTTTCAAATTCATTGATTTACGTTGTCTCTTACTTCCTTTTGCTTGCTTTGCGTTTATTTTGCCCTTTTTCTAGGTTCTTGAAGTGGAAGCTTAGATGATTGACTTGACTTTTCCTCTTTTCCAATGTAAGCATTTTAGTGCTACAAAATTTTCTCTTAGTATAACTTTTGCTATGTTCCACAAATTTTACTATCTTGTATTTTAATTGCATTTTAGTTCTATGTTTTTTTTTAATTTCACTTGAGACTTCTTTTTTAACTCACTGATTATTTAGAAATGTGTCATTTAGTGTCCAGGTATATGGTGATTTTCTTGTTCTCCGTTACTGAGTTCTAATTTAATTCCATTGTAGTTGGAGAATATAATCTATGATTTCATTTTCGTAAATTTGTTGAGGTTTAATGACCCAGGATATATCTATCTTGATTTATACTCTGGGGACACTTGAAAAGAATGTGTACCTGCTATTGTGGGGTAGAGTGTTTCAGTAAATGTTAATTAGATCCTGTTGGTTGAGGGTGTCATTGAGATCTTTTATATCTTTGCTGATTTTCTAATTGTTCTGGCAGTTGAATGAGGGGTGTTGAAATCTCCAGCTATAATTATTTTCTCCTTTCTGTTTTATCAGTTTTTGTTTAACAGATTTTGCAGCTCTGTTGTTTGGTGCATAGCTGCCAAGAGTCTTGGTGGCTTGAATATTATATAATGTGCTTTGTCTCTGGTCATTTTATTTGCTTTGGAGTTTATCTGATTATTATTAATACAGCTAGCTACTCTTGCTTTCCTTTGATCAGTGTTTATATGATATATCTTTTTTCATCCTTTTACTTTCAACCTGTCTCTATTGTTACATTTGAAGCAACTTTCTTGTAGACTGTGTCATGTTTTTTTATTTGTTCTGCTGATCTCTTTTTATTAATTGGTGTATTTAGACCGTTTACATTTAATAAAATTGATATGTTAGGGCTTAAGTCTGTGTTGTTGTTTTTTCCTCGTTTGTTTGGGTTTCTGTTTCTCTATTTTTTTCTCTGCCTTCCTGTAGGTTATTTCAACGTTTTTTTAGAATTCCATTTTGAGGAGCACCTGGCTGGCTCAGTTGGAAGAGTGTGTGACTCCTGATGTTGAGGTTGTGGGTTTGAGCCCCACATTGGGTGTAGGCATTACCAAAAAATATATATAAACTTAAAAAAAATAAAATAAAAGTAAAATCTTAAAAAGAATTGCATTTTGATTTATCTGTAATGTTTGCTGGTGTATCTCCTTGTATAGCTTTTCTGGTAGTTGCTGGGCATTGCATTATATATCATAACATCACAGTCTATGGGTGGTATCATTTTATCACTTTAAGTGTTAACATCTTACCTCCCTTTAGTATCCCCATTCTTAATTTGTCATAAATATTTCCTCTGTATATGTTCAGAAACATAGTAGCAGACAGTGTTGTATTTTTTGCTTCAACCACCAAATGTAATTCAGAAAACTCAAAAGGAGAAGGAAAGCCTATGGATTTTACCCATATTTTTGCATACTGTGTTCTTTTTTATTTCTTGATATATGTTGATATGTTCCAGAATTCCTTGTTTTATAATTTCTTCCCTGTTTAGAGAATTTTGTTTAGCCATTTTTTAAGGGTAGGTCTGCTGGTTGCAAGTTCTCCTTAGTTTTACATCATCAGAGAGTGTTGATTTCCCTTTCACTCCTGAATGATAGTTTCGCTATCATTGGTTGTAGGATTCTGGTTTGACAGTTCTTTTCCCAAAACTTAAAAGATATCATGCCACAGTATTTTTGCCTCCATGGTTTCAGATGAAAAACCTGCTGCTGTTTGAATTATTTTTCTTCTGTAGGTAAGGTGTTATTTTTCTCTAGCTACTTACAAAACTTTATCTTTAGTTTTTAGAAGTTTAATTGTGATGTGTGTTGGAATACATTTGTTTAGTTTTATCCTTTTGGAGTTTACTCAACTTCTTGAATGTGTAGGTTACATCTCTTGCCAAATTTGGGAAATTTTCAGACATCAGTTTTGCCCTCTTTTCTCTTCTCTTTCCCAGTACTCTAATGGGTAATTTCTAGTGTTCTGTCTTCCATTTCACTGATTCTTCTATTCTCTCCATTCTGCTGTTGAATCAATCCACTTAACTTTTTATTTCAGTTATTTTTCAGTTCTAAAATTTCTATTTGATTCTTCTTTATATCGTATGTCTTTGTTGAGCTTTCTTTGCTGAGGCTTTCGATTGATTTGTTTCACCTGTGTTAATGTTGAAGCATTTTTATCATGACTGCTTTTAAAATCTTTGTCAGATAATTCTAACAGCTATGACATATCATTGTTATTTTTCATTCAATTTGAGATCTTCTTGGTTCTTGGTATAATGAGTGATTTTCTTTCTTAAAATTGAAGTTTGAATAATTTTGTATTATGTGATATTGGATCTTATTTTTTTTTAAAGATTTTATTTGTGAGAGAGTGAGAGTGAGCGAGAGAGCGAGAACGAGTGTGCACACAAGCAGGGGAAGCGGCAGGCAGAGGGAGAAGCAGGTTCCCTGCTGAGCAAGAAGTCTGATGTGGGACTTGATCCCAGGACCCTAGGATCATGACCTGAGCTGAAGGCAGATGCTTAACCGGCTGAGCCACCCAGGTGTCCCAGATATTAGATCTTATTTAAACCTGTTTTAGCTGGCTTTCACTGACACCACTTTGGGAGAGGAAAGGAGAGTGCTGCTTTGTTATTGCTAGGTGGAGTTAGACTTCCAGTTATTTTGGGTTCTTCTCTATATTTTCTAAATAAATAAAAGGATCTAAGTTATGTATGTTTGTTGCATGAGTAAAATGTGTAAACTGATTGTGTATGTGTGTGTGTGTGTTTTCGATTAGCGTTATGTTACTATCACAAGCTTTTAAAAGTGAAGGCAGCAGATAGAATATAGTACTCCCTCTTCCAAACTCTGGGAATGTACACTTTCACCAGTGTAAGAATTCAAGAAGAGCAATCTGGATATAAGCATATGGGTTTTCTAGCAAGCTACTGGGATTTCATCCATACCATGAAGCTTTCTTCTAGTGAAATTGGTGATGATGATGATGATGATGATGATGATGATGATGATAAGAAAGGACTATCTTTCTTAAATGTATATTTCCATTTTTCTCTGATAGAAATGACATCAGATGTGCCGTCACTGGGTCCAGCCATTGCCTCAGGAAACCCTGGGCCTGGGATTCAAGGTGGAGGAGCCATTGTCCACAGGGCTATTAAGCGGCGACCAGGGTGAGTTTGGGTATCGTGTCATGAATGGCTCTCCTATAAGCAAGCCTGATTTAGTTAGTGGCTGAATCCTTCCTGCTATGCCCAACCCTCTCATTTCAAGTGGTTACTAACTACACTGCTGTCAGATACTGCTCTTCAATCCCTGGAATTTTATCCTTTTACAGAATTGTTTTTATCTAAATTTCTTATGTGCAGGGTTTTTAAAAAAAATTATTTATTCTTAATTTTATTTTTTATTAAGATTTTTACTTTAATTACTGTATAATTAACATACAGTGTTATATTAGTTTCAGGTGTACAATATAGTGACTCAGTGATTCTGTACATCGTTACTCACGTGCTCATCATGACAAGTGTATTCTTATCCCCTTCATCTGTTTCACCCATCCCCCGCACCTTCCCTCTGATATGTTTTATTTTAAATGAGTACCCTCAGTTAAAGTTTTTTTTTTCTTCAACAAGAGTATTTCTTATTTGAATCATACTTCAGAATATGTGGTTCTAAAAGATATATGTAAAACATTCCATTCAAGAAAAACAGAATACACATTTTCTTCAGGTACACACAGAAGAATCCCCTGGTTAAATCACATAAAAAGAAGCGTAACAAATATTACAAATTTAAGAAGACTGAAATCATATCAAGTGTATTTTCCAACCACAAGAGTACAAAACTGAAGATCAACAATAAAGCTGGAAAATGTGCAGTGTAAATATTAAATATTTAGTACGTAAAAATTAAATAACACACTATGACACAAGCAGTGGGCCAAATAAGAAATCAAATGGCAAATCAAAATATGCCTCAAAACAAAAGAAAACAATATTCTAAAACCTGTGGGATGCAGTGAAAACAGATGTTAGAATGAAATTTATACTATAAATGCCTGTATTAAAAAACTCAAGGAACACAAGGAATTAGAAAATGAAGAAACAGCTGACATTTAGTAGAGGAGGGAAATAAAAATCAGAAATAAATAAGAGAACAGAATAAACAATAGCATAACACTGAAAGTAGTGACAAGTTTTTACAAAAAAAAAAAAAAATTGGCAATGCTTTAACTACATTCAGGGAAAAAAGGAGACTCAAAAACCAGAATGAGAACCAAAATGGAAGGGAAACCGTACAATAGATAACCACAGAAATACATAGTGTGAGAACAGATTACTCTGAATAATTATGTAAGAACAAATCCGATAACTTAGGAAAAAACCATAATTTTTAAAAATGCACAAGTTACCAAGATTGAATCATGAATCTTGAATCTAAGAAGTAGAAAATCTTTTTAAACCAATAACGTGAATGAAAGTTGAATTAGGAATCAAAAATCTCCCAACACAAAAGAACCCAAGGCACATGGCTTCATTGGCGAACCCCACAAAAATTTAAAAAATAGTAATGACAGTCTTTATCAGAATCTTAGAAGTAACGGAATAGGGTGATCACATTCACAGTCATTCCATGAGGCCAGTACTACCCTGATACCAAAGCAGGTCTAAAACAATACAAGAACCTAGAAGTCTACGTTGTCTTTGTATTGCTCCTCCAACTTTCTTTGACATCTATTTGTGTGATGTTTTTCCACCCCCTCACTTTCAATCTGCAGGTGTTTTTGGGTCTAAAATGAGTCTCTTGTAGGCAGCATATAGTTGGGTCTTGTTTTTTTAATCCATTCTGACACCCTGTTTCTTTTTATTGGAGTGTTTAGTCCATTTTCATTCAAAGTAATCATTGATAGATATGTATTTATAACTGTTTTATTACTTGTTCTGTTGTTGTTTCTGGAGATTTTCTCTGATCCTTTCTTGTCTTTTTCACTTTTGGTCTCTCCTTTGCACTCAGGGTCCACTTTAATATTTCTTGCAGGCCTGGTTTAGTGGTCACGAACTCCTTTAGTTTTTGTTTGGGAAATTCTTTATCTCTCCTTCTCTTCTGAATGATAGCCTTGCTGGATAGAGAGTATTCTTGGCTGCAGATTTTCCCCATTCAACACTTTGAATATATCATGCCACTCTTTTGGCTTGCCAAGTTTCTGTTGAGAAATCTCTAGTAGCCTTATGGGTTTTCCCTTGTAAGTTAAGGACCTCTTTTGTCTTGCTGCTTTTAAGATTTTTTTCTTTATTAGTATAGTTTGTGTATTACTCTTTAGAAAAAAAGATTTATTTATTTAGGAGAGAGGGAGTGCCTGTGTGTGGGGGGAGGGGCATAGGGAGAGAATCTTCTCTGATGAGCTCAGAGCCTGATTCAGGGCTCCATCCCATGACCCATAGCCTGAGCTGAAACCAAGAGTCAGACACCCAAGCGACTGAGCCACCCAGGTGCCCCAAGTAAGTAAATAAATCTTAAAAAAGAAAAAAAAAGCCTGGGAGAATGGGTAGTGTTTTGTCTGTTTTTTTGTTGTTAAATTTCTGTTTTTGCTTTCTTTTTAAAAATTGTGTAGCTAAGGGGCACCTGGGTGGCTCAGTTGGTTGAATGTCCAGCTTGATTTCATCTCGGGTCATGATTTCAGGGTCATGAGATGGAGCCCTGCATCGGGCTCCATGCTGGGCCTAGAGCCTGCTTAAGGTTCTGTTTCCCTCTGTCTCCTCCCCCGACTCACACATGCACACTAGCTTTATCTCTCTCTTTCAAAAAGAAAAATTGTGTAGCTAATATAGCTAATCTTTAAATTTCACCAGCTAATAATAATGCTAGAGTGATCATTGGGTTTAGGTGGTAACATGAGTAACATATTAAGACTTGCTATGTCTCCAAGAGTTTTACACATTTTAACTCATTGAATAAGTAGCTTACTCAAGGTTCTAAAGCCAGTAAGTGGAAGATCTTTGATATTAACCTTGGAAGGTTAGCTTTAGAGTTCACTCTTTTAAACACAGTGTAAATGGTTACGTATAATAGCAAACAATTAGAAGCACTATAAGTATCAAAATTAGAGGATTGGTTGAGTATATTATATATGAAATGGAATACTGTACAGCTATTGGAGGTGACAAGTATGTATCAGTACAGAAAAAAGTTCACAATATGTTGGGAGGTTATAGTTTATGTAACATACCACTTACTGTGTCAGAAAGAAATATGTGTAATGTGTGCATAGCAAAACTGAAAGGATACTCATCAGATTTCTGGATGATGAGATTATGGGAGACTTGTTTTTATTTTCACATTTTCTGAAATGAATGGGTATTATTGATAATCAGGAAAATATATTAAAAGAATTACTACACATTCTTTTATTTATTTTTAATTTAATTTATTTTTATTTAAATTCAGTTAATTAGCATATAATGTATTATTGGTTTCAGAGATAGTGGTCTGTGATTCATCAGTCTAATATAATACCCAGTGTTCATTACAGGACATGCCCTCCTTAATGTCCATCACCCAGTTACCCCATTCCCCCACCCCTCCAACAGCCCTCTGTTTCCTATGATTAAGAGTCTCTTATGGCTTGTCCCCCTCTCTGATTTTGTCTTGTTTTATTTTTTCCTCCCTTCCCCTATGATCCTGTTTTGTTTCTTAAATTCCACATATCAGTGAGATCATATGATAATTGTCTTTCTCTGATTGACTTATTTCGCTTGGCATAATACTGTCTGGTTCCATCCATGTCATTGCAAATGGCAAGATTTCTTTTTTTTTTGATGGCTGAATAGTATTCCATTGTATATATATACCACATCTTCATCCGTTCATCTGTTGATGGACGTCTGGGCTCTTTCCATAGTTTGGCTATTGTGGACATTGCTGCTATAAACATTGGGGTGCAGGTGCCCCTTCAGGTCACTACATTTGTATCTTTGCACCCAGCAATGCAATTGCTGGGTCTTGGGTAGCTCTAGTTTCACCTTTTTGAGGAACCTCCATACTGTTTTCCGGAGTTCACAGCATAAGTTTGCATTCCCACCAACAGTTTAAGAGGGTTCCCCTTTCTCTGCATCATCGGCAACATCTGTCATTTCCTGACTTGTTAATTTTAGCCATTCTGACTGGTGTGAAGTGGTATCTCGTGGTTTTGATTTGTATTTCCCTGATGCTGAGTGATGTTGAGCATTTTTTCGTGTGTCTGTTGGCCATTTGTATGTCTTCTTTGAAGAAATGTCTGTTCATGTCTTCTGCCCATTTCTTGATTGGATTATTTGTTCTTTGGGTGTTAAGTTTGACAAGTTCTTTATAGATTTTGGATCCTAGCTCTTTATCTGATATGTCATTTGCAAATATCTTCTCCCATTCTGTTGGTTGTCTTTTGGTTTTTTGACTGTTTCCTTTGCTGTGCAAAAGCTTTTTATTTTGATGAAGTCCCAATAGTTCATTTTTGCCTTTGTTTTCCTTGCCTTTGGAGATGTGTCTAGCAAGAAGTTGTTGTGGCCGAGGTCACAGAGGTTGCTGCCTGTGTTCTCCTCTAGGATTTTGATGGATTCCTATCTCACATTTAGGTCTTTCATCCATTTTTAATTCATTTTTGTGTATGGTGTAAGGAATGGTCCAGTTTCATTCTTCTGCATGTGCTTGTCCAATTTTCCCAACACCATTTGCTGAAGAGACTGTCTTTTTTCTTGTGGGTATTCTTTCCTGCTTTGTCAAAGATCAGTTGACCATAGAGTTGAGGGTCCATTTCTGGGTTCTCTATTCTGTTCCATTGATCTATGTGTCTGTTTTTGTGCCAGTATGATGCTGTCTTGATTACAGCTTTGTAATAGAGCTTGAAGTCCAGAATTGTGATGCTACCAGTTTTGGTTTTCTTTTTCATCATATCTTTGGCTGTGTGGGGTCTTTTCTGGTTCCATACAAATTTTAGGATTATTTGTTCCAGCTCTGTGAAAAAAGTTGATGGTATTTTGATAGGGATTGTATTGAATGAATAGATTGCTCTAGGTAGCATAGACATTTTTTTTTTAAAGATTTTATTTATTTATTTGACAGAGATAGAGACAGCCAGCGAGAGAGGGAACACAAGCAGGGGGAGTGGGAGAGGAAGAAGCAGGCTCATAGCAGAAGAGCCTGATGTGGGGCTCGATCCCACAACGCCGGGATCACGCCCTAAGCCGAAGGCAGACCCTTAACCGCTGTGCCACCCAGGCGCACCGGTAGCATAGACATTTTAACAATATTTGTTCTTCCAATCCATGAGCATGGAACGTTTTTCCATTTCTTTGTGTCTTTCTCAATTTCTTTCATGCATGTTCTGTAGTTTTCTGAGTACAGATCCTTTGCCTCTTTGGTTAGGTTTATTCCTAGGTATTTTATGGTTTTGGGTGCAGTTGTAAGTGGGATTAACTCCTTAACTTCTCTTTCTTCTGTCTCATTAATACACATTCTTTTAAATAAAGATTGGAAAATAGAAACAAAGAAAGAATAGCAATAATCCTACTACTCCGTTATCACCTATCAGTTTTTTAGTATAATTTCATTCTTTATATTTAGATCTTTTTAGTAGTTGTAATCTATAATTATATAGTTTTATATAGCCTGGTCTTTTTACCTAACCATATGTAACCTTTTTCTCATATTGTTAAATATTTTTTAAAAACATGATTTTTAAGTTACATAAATGGATGTACTAAGTTCCTATTTTGGGACATTTAAGTTGTTTTGAAGATTTTGCTATTATATGTAGTGCTCAATGAACATCTTTGTACATAAATTTTTTCTCTTATTTTCTTTAGGGTAGATTCTTAGAAATGGAGTTATTATGTAGATTTTGACAAGTAGTTAGGGGACTACAGGGGGGAAGAGGAATGAACACTTTCAGTATTAACACTGTGTACTTCATATATAATCCATCTAGAGGCTCATAATGTGAGGTTATGAGGCTAGTAGAGTTGCCAGGTTATGAGGCTACTAGAGATGCCAAGAGTGATCACCGGGTTAAGGTGGTAACATTTTAGTTTAATAGAGTACAGAGATTAATAGGAGATTGGCCTACCTTGTTACCTATAATCTTCCCTAATCCCTTGAAATGAAAGTCACTGCTGCTTTCATTAAATGTCTCATAGCATATTGCTTGTGCTCCTCACATGGCACCTTCCTATTCTCATTTGTTTTATATTTGTAGAGGATCCCTTGAGGGCAAGTCTCTTGTTTTCCTCTCATCTAGCATTGTCTTGACTGTAGCATATATTACATGTTTATTCAATGTGTGATGTAAAGAAGCATTAATTAATAATCTTCTGAGACCTTAAATTGCTCCATTATGTAACATCACTCTTTTGGAATATGTTTCAGAAATCTAATAACATAGCTTAGACTATAGAATTGAAAAATGGACCTGACTTACTCATATTAATTTTTTATTTTCATTTTTGAGTGGATGCCTATTCCTTTGGTAGAGGTTCTTATTCTCTGATACAAAACTTTGGCAAAGGTGGACTGCCAACTTAGGAAAATGTAAGGTAGCAGTGGGTGCTCTTTTGATTGCCGAGTTTGGTACAAGGGGGAAGTCACATATCTTCATTTGACTTCTGTCCTCTTGCTCTTTTCCTATTCCATTTGGGTGGGTGTTCAGATAGCTTGTGGGTTGAGAATTTGTAATTTCTTAGTGTTCTTTTTTTTTTTTTTTTAAGATTTTATTTATTTATTTGACCAAGAGAGAGACAGCCAGCGAGAGAGGGAACACAAGCAGGGGGAGTGGGAGAGGAAGAAGCAGGCTCCCAGCGGAGGAGCCCGATGCAGGGCTTGATCCTGGAACGCCGGGATCACGCCCTGAGCCGAAGGCAGACGCTTAATGACTGCGCTACCCAGGTGCCCCAAGAATTTGTAATTTCTTAGTGTTCTGTATTGTCAGTGGGCTTATAATATTTATTGTTGGCTTTACCCAGGTTGGATTTTGATGATGATGGAGAAGGGAACAGTAAATTTTTGAGGTAAGATTTTAAATTTTTTCTCTAGATTTCTGATATTAAAAATTAGTTCATGATCTTTATATTTCTGACCTGTAATATTTTTGTCCTTAGGCCTAAGGTGAGTGCTTTATCCTAAAACTAAAGTTTTCTATTGTATTATACCTCATAAATTTTTTAAGCATTTTGTTAATGGCTCCAGAGGAAGAAGCTCAGTGAAGAGAGGTCAGAGAATTTCCAAGACCCTCTGTTACAGTTAGTTGCTGTGTGGTTTAAAAACAACAACAACTTACTATTTCTCACAATGCTGTGGATTGGTTGGATGGTTGTTCTGTTTTCTTTGTGGTCTTTTATCCTTGAGGTCAAACTGAGTTTCTTTACATGCTGATGGCTACAATCTGAAGGGCAAGTCCCGGTCTAAGTGCTTATCAAGCCTCTGCTTTGTATTGACATTTGCTGTTGTTCCATTGGCCAAAGCAAATTTTATGTCCATGTCCTGAGCCAGTGTGTTGGGAGGCTAAGGTATAATTCATTGGGGGGGGGGGGTCATTAATGTATCTTCCATACTTTCTGATACCCGTTGACTTCTACAGAGCAGGAATTGGAATTTGTATCCTTGAATAATGAATCTTCTGGAGCACTGAAAATGGACTTCTTGATATATTGATGGAGGAGTTCTTTCAAAGAAGGGAAATATTTATTTCTGCTAAAGATAAATTATTTGGCTTTGTTTTTAAGTAAGAAAAGCAGTAAGAGTCAAAGAAAGAAAGATAACCTTGACTGCAACCTGCCGTTTTTCCTTTTCAAAGTTGAAAATATTACCTAGGTGGGTCTACTTTGTTGAGTAACAAATATTTAATAAGTAAAGGAGCCCTGTTAAAAAAAAAAGCCATTATTTTATTATGTGATTGTCCAGATTTCATTTGTCTTACTAACTAGATGTTAAAAAATAATATATTTTGTAAGTTTTTAAACAGCGCAAAGTTGTGTGTAGTTCAGGTATGTCTTCTTTCACTTCAGACCCTTCCCCTTAGACAACTACAGTTTCCAGTTTATTGAGTATCCTTCTAGACATATTCAGTACATATGTAAGTGTATTTAAATGTATATGTGTGTACATACATTCATAATGTCCTCAGTTTTTGTTTTTGCAAGGAGAATGTCCATATTGTAAATTCCTTGCCATTGTTTAGTTTTATAATGCTTAAGTTCTGTCAGAGACATCTTTTTTTTTTCATTTTGGTAATTTTTATTTAGGCTTATACTTCTCACTACTAACTAGTTGCTGAACCCTTCCAGATATTCTTGAAAACAACAACCGTAACTTGGCTACCATGAAGAAATAGTTGCAGAACATTGCAGAAAATAATTCTCCAAAAGAGCTCTTGAGACTTCATGAGTATTAATAAATGTGAAGAGGGGATGATATTTCAATTTTGGGGGGAGGATAGACTTTTTTTTTTTAAAAGACTTTATTAATTTGACAGAGAGAGACAGCGAGAGAGGAAACACAAGCAGGGGGAGTGGGAGAGGGAGAAGCAGGCTCCCTGCAGAGCAGGGAGGCTGATGCGGGACTCCATCCCAGGACCCTGGGATCATGACCTGAGCCGAAGGCAGATGCTTAATGACTGAGCCACCCAGGTGCCCCACTAGTAGACTTATTTATACTTCTCAGTTAGTTCTGGCCCTGAGTCATTGTCTTCATTTCCACAAAATTTAGTAGTCACAAACTATATGCAGATCCAGAAAGGTTCATTTGTTCTTTCCCCAACCATAAAAAAAGACTGTCACAATTCATTTTACCTAGTGGGTCATTATGTCTGAGAGAGGCATCACCAAGTTTCTTTATCTTTTTTTTTTTTTTAAAACAATTGGAATTTTCCACTCTGGTCAGTGTGTGAAAGTCTTCCTTGCATTGTATCCATAAGTCACTAAATCTCCTTGGTGGATGCTACTTTTGAAAGTTGTAATTTATCATCTGTTTTCATTGATTTGTTCAAATGTCATTTTGTTATATTCTCTAGACACCTATAAAATCCTTTCTAATAATATCAAGGCTTTGAAACTCCAGGTACAATGTCAGAGTTTACTAGTATCCACAGTAGTGCTTCTCAGACTTTACTGTGTATGCAAAGCCACCTGGGGTTTCCTATTAAGGTGAAGATTCTAATTCAGTTGGTCTGGGTTGGCTCAGTTGGTAGAACATGCGTCTTTTGATCTTAGGGTTGTGAGTTCAAGACCCATATTGGGTCTAGAGATTACTTAAAAAAAAAAAGTAATTCAGTAGGCCTCGAGTAGGGCCCAGGGTTCTGTGTTCTGATTCATTTTTGGAATCTGCTTCCAGGCACTGACCATACTTTCAGTAGTAAGGATCTAGAAAACTCACTCTTGAGATTCAAAGTTAATATGTAAATGATAGGTCTCTCATTTCAGTTTAGGTTACATGTTTTCACTAGGAATTAGCAGCATCTGATTTAAAACATATTCTGTGTCCTAGGAACAGACCATTTGTACTTGAGCTGGAATTCAGTTACATCTCCATGTTTGTCCATTCTTCTGCTGTCCTGCTATTTTCAAAAACTGAAAATTCTTGGGGTTGGATTAGTTGAGGATTTACAGCCTGTGAAGGAGCAGTATAAATTTTGGCTCTAATTTAATATGCTGGTTTAACTGCAAATTTTGTGAGACTTACCTGTCTCCCAAAAGCACTTTCTTTTTTTTTTCTTTTCTTTTCTTTTTTTTTTTTTTTAAAGATTTTATTTATTTATTTGACAGAGAGAGACAGCCAGCGAGAGAGGGAACACAAGCAGGGAGAGTGGGAGAGGAAGAAGCAGGCTCCTAGCGGAGGAGCCTGATGTGGGACTCGATCCCAGAACGCTGGGATCACGCCCTGAGCTGAAGTCAGACGCTTAATGACTCTGCCATCCAGGCGCCCCCCAAAAGCACTTTCTGCCCAAAGTTGATAGATCTTTGTTAATATCTTGTGGCAGTGAGAAGAGGAAAATTTAGATCATCCAGAGAGTAGTGTTTTTAAAGTTAGGTTTTCCTCCCTCAACAAATCCTGTAGTTTCTGTATTTAGCAGATATGATTTATTGGCTTATTAAGTAGAAGTTGTTGGGATGAATGGATTGTGTTTCCTTGATCAGAGAAATAAAGAACATTGTTTATGTCATAATTTACAACTATCTCTGAAAAATTTCTGTGCATGAAAGAAAACAGTGAAAAGATAACGCATATAATGGGAGAAAATATTTGCAAATCATGTATCTGATAAGAGGTTAATACCTATAATATATGAAGAACTACCACAACTCAATAATTAAAACAACAACCTGATTAAAAATTGGCAAAGGACTTGAATAGACATTTTTCCAAAGAAGGTATGCAAAAGGCCAACAAGCATATGAAAAGATGTTCAACATCACTAATCATTAGAGAAATGCAAATTGAAACTGCATTGAGATACCACCTCACACTCATGATGATGGCCACCATCAAAGAAACAGAAAATAAGTGTTGGGTAAGGATGTGAAAAAGAGGGAACTCTTGTGCACTGTTGGTTGGAATGTAAATTGTAAATTTAACCCTGTGGAAAACAGTATGGAGATTCCTCAAAAAATTAAAAACAGAATCATCGTATGGTTCAGCAGCCCCACTTCTGGTTCTAAATATCCAAAGTAACTGAAAGCAGGGTCTTAGGTATTTGCACACTCCTGTGCACTGCCCCATTTTCACAATAGCCAAGAGGTGGAAGCAACCCAGATATCCATTGACAGATGAATGCATAAAGAAAATGTGGCATATATGTCCAATGGAATATTGTTCAGCATTAAAAAGGAAGGAAATCCTGGCATATGCTACAACATGGATGAATGTTGAGGACATTATACTAAGTAAAATAAGCCAGTCACAAGAAGACTATATGATCTCACTTATATGAAGTATCTAAAGTAGTCAAAATTAGAGACAGAAAGTACAGTGATGGTTACCAGGAGCTGGGGGTTTGGTGGGGAGCAGGTGGGAAGATGATGGCTAGTGTACATAGAGTTTCAGTTTTGCAAGATTAGAAAGTTCTATAGATATGAATGTGAATATAGTTAGCACTACTGAATTGTACTCTAAAATTGGTTAAGATGGTAAATTTTATGTTTCATGTTTTTTTGTCATAATTAAAACAAAACTATCCCTAACTTCAGAGAGGTGGTGACAGGGCAGTCATCTGTGCCCTCATGAGATCATCATCTGTTTTTGGAGTTTCTGATAAGTAAGGGTAAAGGAGAACATCGGAAACCTGACAAATAACAGTCATGAGTTTCTTAAATTCTTTGGGATGGTATTACTATCTCTATTGCTTTGTGATGCTTTTCCATTGGCTTTTTTTTTTTTTTCTGTTGAATATTTTTACTCCTTTCTAGTTTTTATTTCAGATGTAACAAGTATAATGCTTTGGGCTAATCTTATTTTTCTTCTTTAGGTGTGATGATGATCAGATGTCTAATGATAAGGAGCGGTTTGCCAGGTAATGTAGTAGAGCATCTTGGGCCATGTTTTGGGACCAGGCAGTTCAAGTGTATTGAGTTTAATTTGATCTCATTAGGAGTTAAATTCTCTGTCCAGTCGTCATCCTACTCTGAAAACTGACAAAATTTAGTATGACAGTTACTGTTTATGTTCAGATAACATGGCTTCAAACTGATGATACAGTTTACGCAGTGTTTTTCTGTATATGATAAGCAGCTATACAGTGTGCTTGCTGGGTGTCCACAGGAACACAGTTAGGATTTCTTGATTGCATTTATTAAATGGGTCCACAAAATATGTACAGATAATAGTTTTCCTTTAAAAATGGCAACAGAAACAATTTTTGTGGAGATGAATTTTGATTGTAACAAATTTATTTAAATTTTGTTAAGATTATGAAAAATACTTTTTTTATTCATAAATCCTTCTCAGCTAAACCATATGAGTTGAGAAGGATTTATGAATAAAAAGCAAAGTATTTGTTTTTAGAAAGTTCATTCTGTATATTTTAAACAGTAAATTAGTTTGTTTTTTAAAAATTCAGTTTGCAGCCACCTCAGCAAAATGAATAATCAAAAATCCAGAGCTTAACTTTATTGTGGATGTTGCTAGTCTGGGGACCATACCTTGAGAAGCACTGATGTAGAAGGCTAAGAAATACCAGTCATAGTAGCTTATAACTATCTGCAGCAGTAAGATGCCATCATGGGCTTTGAATAAGAGATTTTAATAAATAAAATGCACATGGGATTTTTCTCTAGTAGCAATGTACAGGATTGATTAAAGAGAAGCACTATAGTCAGGGAGGTAGATGAGAGGGTGAATAATAAGATAGCTATAGAATCATGAGTGTCTGGGCTAGAGTGGAGGCAATGGCAATAGGAAAGGAGTGAACTTAAGAGATTTTCAAATAATTTACTTATTGAAATAGATACTTATAAATACTTTAGGGTTTAAACCATCTGTAAAATGAGAAGTTAATTATAGATATCTGGGGAATAGGTTTTCAAGCTGCATTGGAAAGTCAAGCCATCATGGGCACCTGGCTGGCTTAGTCAGTAGAGCCTGCAGCTCCTGTTCTTAGGGTCCTGAATTCAAGCCCCACATTAGGTGTAGAGATTGCTTAAATAAGAAAAAAAAAAAAAAAAAAAAAAAGAATGAAAGTCAAGCCATCAAACAGTACTGGTCATACAGGTTAACAGTCTCTTGATTGAAATTCCAAAAAGCTATGAAGACATGACCTGAATTATTTTAGTCTTCATTTGTCCTACTTAATATGAATATTTATACATTCACATATTTCATTCAGAGTTACTTGAGTTGTTAAGGGATTATCGATTTGTAGTAGTAGGAGTAGTAATAGTAGGAATTTCAGATATTTAACTTTCTTTCAAACAACTTATTCCTGTAAGAGATGATTTGTTGTGCCAGTTCACCTCACATATTCTCCTTGGGAATTCAGTAGAAGGTCTGTAAAGCTGAAAATGTATGTATTTTCTCAATTCTTTGAAAAAAGGATTTGTAGTTTGTTAAGGAACCATGATAACCAATGAACATGAAACTTTACTGAATATAAGGCAGTTCTCTATGTTTCTCATCAATATACGTAAATTTCATATTTTTGTTCCTACTACTGTGTTATTTTGAGTCTCTTTTTTTCCCTGTTGCGCATTTCGTAGAAACTTTCCCACGTATTGCCAGTTATTGTATATGTCACTTTTTTTTTTTTTTTGAGATTTATTTATTTGAGAGAGAGAGAGAGAACAAATGAGTCAGTGAGCATGGGAGGGAGGGGCTGGGAGAGAGAGAGAGAGAGAATCCCAAGCAGGCTCCACACCAAGCACAGAGCTGTCGTGGGGCTCCATCTCACCATCCTGAGATCATGACCTGAGCCAAAGGCAGATGCTTAACCAGCTGAGCCACTTAACCAACTGAGCCACTCAGGTGCCCCATGTACATGTCACTTTTAGTAATGAAATAGTGTTTTAGCCTGTTAATATGTCATACGTACTTAGACATTTTATTTGAGGCTTCTTAATCTATATCTGTATTTATATCTATATATATTGTTTTTAATGGAACGGAACTGATTACTGATATACTGGCCTACCAACACCTTGATGTTTCTTCAGTTGCCACCAACCCTTACTATTTTCAGTTTTCCAGAAAAACGTAGTGGTAATCCTTTGTAGCCCCCTCCAGGGGAGGGGGAGTTGGCACTGGGGATCAGCACTGCAAAGAAATGGGAGAGTGAATACATAGAAATTTACTACTTCAGTATCAAATCAATGATAGGGGATGTGCCAGAAACCTAATTCTTCAGTTTTATTTATGTAATTTCTCCAGTGAAGCCTGTTTGGTTATTTTGTCTGTGAGTGCATGTGTGTGTGTCTGCATCTTACAGAGAGATTCTATTTGTAATCATTTGTTTGACATTCTTATCATGATTTACTGATTGATTTTTTCTTTATTATAGAATAACATGTGGGGGCGCCTGGGTGGCTCAGTTGGTTAAGCTACCAACTCTTGATTTCGGCTTAGGATGTGATCGCGGGGTCCTGGAAATGAGCCCCACATCAGGCTCTGTGCTTAGTGGGGAGTCTGCTCTCCCTCTCCCTCTGCACCTTCCCCCTCCCCCAAATAAATAAATCTTAAAAAAATAGCGTATTGGATATAATTTTATTTCCAGATTGGGAGCAGTGTGTGAGAATGATATTCCATTGTTTGGTTCTTGTTCAGACTATATATCGTTGATCTCTACAGAGATTGATTGGCAAAATGCTTTCTGTTGTTCAGACTATGTTAATTTATAATGAATGTTGGCCTTGCTTTTGTGTCAGCCTTTGTCCTGTAAGTTTCTTTTTCTTTATCCTAACAAATGGTTTTGTAGAGTTACAGGCAAGGTTCCTGTCCATATTTTAATTTTCCCTTCTCTGCATCTATTTTGTTCTATTTCCTATTTCCTTTCCTTTCCCCTCTACTTCCTTCCATCAATTCATCCATCCATCCATCCTTCTTTTTTTCTTTCTTTTTATTTTAATTTTAGCTTAGTTCATTAATTCTATTTTTAGGTCGGATGATGAGCAGAGCTCTGCGGATAAAGAGAGACTCGCCAGGTAGGAGAACAGTGTCTTTCAGCATGATGAAGCAGATGATGCTGCTTTTTCCTTTTTCTTACTCTGCTCTTTTCTTCCCCTTTCTCTTTGTGTTTTTCCTTATCTGTGGCAAGAGAGGACAAGATTTTTTAGAAGTTTGTGTGTAACAGGAACTTTGGCCTCCCCCATCAGAAAGTGGGTGAGTTGAGGGAACTTTACTAAGGAATTTAAGACATTGCTATTAGTTTTATAGTTTTCTCTTTTCTTCTTTATCTCGGCACTGTTTCACAGAATAAAAGGCTTCAGAAGCAGGGCAGTGGTGCCAGTTGGTGCTTTAGCAGGGGCATACTTTTTATCAAAAGACTAATAAATTTATCTGTTTGCAATTGGTTCCCAACATTTAGGCCTTAGCATTTATTCCACAACTCCCTAGAAAGCACACCCTTATTTTCCTGTGTAGACTCACAGGCTAGATTACTGCGTCATAGCAGTACTGGTCTTGCTTTGGTGATTGAATCTTTTGTGGTTTCCCAGAAAAGTTTTAGCAGCCTTGATGTGGCTTTTTAAAAGAGCAGCCTTCTGGACTTCAGTGCCAGAAATCTGTCAGATACTAGGACTTTAAGTTTGCTTTAAATTTGCTTTAAGTTTGAAAGTAGAATGTTATGTTTCTCAGGCAAATTAACAAATGGGGACTTAAGTGGTGAGACCTTTTTGCCATTTGAAAAGGAGACTCTAGAGTTCTCTTTGGAGACTGTTGTCAATAAGGTAGAAATACTAGGATACTAATGGTGTGCCCAAATTTTTTTATTTTCTGGCTTCTGTGATTTGGGACCACTCGGTAGGAGATAGTTCACTGATACCAGTACCTATTTTTACTACTTTCCCCCCTCATCTCATTACCTTTTTTAGCAGGGCCACAAGCTCATTTTGTTGTCATTTCCTGCTAACTCTTTAACTCTTCAGGAAGCTGATCTCGCTTGGTATGGTGGGAAAGCCATTGCATTAATTGGGAATGAGTGCTGCCTTTGGGAAAGTCACTTAGTTAACTTCTTAACCTTAGTTTGCTCTTCTCACAAAGAGATTTATGTTAGACCAGTTGTTTTTATTTTTCTTTTTGTTTTGACAAAACTTCTATTCAGATAGGATCCTTAAGTGGTAATGAAAGTAAATAAAAAAGATAAAGCAAGAGCTGCTCAAGGAGAAGCAGAAATGCAGCACATTGTTTGGTTCTCCTTGGGGCATCCCTGTGGAAGACACTGAGGAACTGTGGGGCTTTTCAGAAATCCAAATTATTTTTAACAATGATAAGATTTTGTCTTGATTTTGAGGAAATCAGCATTGGAGATGTGATCCACTTACCCTGTTGAGATCCAAATTGTCTGTTTTCAGGCCTTTTCCTCCCCACTCTACTTTTACTCTCCAATTCATTTTGCTCCAACTGGGGACCCAGAAGGGACCTTTAGTAAATGATATCTTAAAATCTCTTGAGCTCAGTACACTGGCGCCACACCCAGATAGAGAAGGTAGGACTTTGTACATTAGTGAGACAAATAAAACTTCAAAATCTTCCAGTTCTGCCTTCTAGTGTTAAGAGTAAGAGAGAAGCTTAGAACAGGCAACATATTATAGACCAAAGGAATCTATACTATCAATTCTTTTTATCGGCTGTTGGGCAATATACTTCTGTTGGAAAAAACTGGTCATTTTATTTTCAGCCTTAAAAAGTTGAATTAGTTAACATGGAGTCAGCCAAGCCAAGATTATTTGCCTCTCAGGAACTAAAGTAAATGAAATCAACATCTTTTAAGACTATCACTTCTTAAAACGTTTTTTGTTTTGTTTTGTTCTGGGGGAGTGGTAATTTACATAGGATGTGAAGTTTCCAGGACATAGGGAGAACTGCTGGTATCTGCTTATTCTCCGTCTGCCTTGTTGGTTTCTATTCCATGCCTGTTCTGCATGAGAAGGTTGGCAAACCTGACTCTACCTTCTGAGACTTAAGCACTCCTAAATCTAAAAACTACATTTCTTCAGCAGCTCACTCCGTTTTTATATCACTCTTCCCTGCTCCCAAATGGCCAGATGTGACCACCTGGGTGGGGCTTCTCCTCTCTCCATGCAGGGAAAATCATAGTGAAATTGAACGGCGGCGACGGAACAAGATGACAGCCTACATCACAGAACTATCAGACATGGTGCCCACCTGTAGTGCCCTGGCTCGAAAACCAGACAAGCTAACTATCTTACGCATGGCAGTGTCTCACATGAAATCCTTGCGAGGAACTGGGAATACATCCACTGATGGCACCTACAAGCCTTCGTTCCTCACTGATCAGGTCTCTGGGATGTACAACTCTGAGATAGTCTAGAATCTGTTGAAAATTTTTATTTTTTGGAGGGTAGATGACCATAATTCTAACTAGTGCCTTATATTGAGAGTCAGAGCCAAGCTGAGTCTGTAGATTGCTTAAAGTATAAGAATTCATATGTTAAGGAAAAATTCAGACCATGGGAAAGTAGTTTGAATTCCTGGCTATAATATTCATTAGCACTGGAACAGTGAGAAGTACAGAAGACTTGTGCAAATTATTTAGCAAGCTTATAGGTATTTTAATTTTTTTAAGGGTTTTATCAATTTTGAGAGAGTGTGTGCACACAAGCAGGGGGGAGGGCTGGGGGGAGGAGCAGACTCCCCCCGAGCAGGGACCCGCTCCCCCCACTCAGGGCTCAATTCCAGGACCCTGGGATCATGACCTGAGCTGATGGCAGACACTTAACCAACTGAGCCACCCAGGTGCCCCAAGCTTATATGTATTTTAAACTTCACTCATGAATGTAGCCTAAAAGGTGAAACAAGAGTAGAATTGTAGGAAGAAGAAATGACTGTGTCCATGGAACCAGTTTTCTCCCTTGGCTTTAGGGTTATAGAAGATGGAAGAAATCTATTTTTCATTCCTGAAGTAGCTTTCGGTTTTGGTGATAAAAGGAGTCTAACAGGGCAATTATCATTCCTTAGAGATGTGCTCTGTTACATGTAGTGAGAAGAATAGGGAAGGCGGAAACATTTCTGGCCTCTCAGGGACTTAGTCTGAATATGAATATGTGAGTGAGTGGAAGTCAGTCTGAATATGAATTTTTGAGTGGGTGGATACACACATAAGTGAAAAATAAGAGGAAAATACATACATAGAAGAAATACCTTTTTTAAATGATTGATTGATTTTAGGGAGAGACAGAATGTGAGCAGGGGGAAGGGCAGAAGGAGAAAGAGAGAATCTCAAGTAGACTCCCCACTGAGCGTGGAGCCCACTGCGGAGCTGGATCTCCTGACCCATGAGACCATGATCTGAGCCGAAACCAAGAGTCGGACACTCAACTGACTGAGCCACCCAGGCACCCTGAGAAATAACCTTTCTTCAAAACTTATTAATAATTTATATGGGACTAGATAAATATATAGTGGAGGGATGGTTAAAGTGAATAGAATGACCAGGTTTGAATGGGGATGGTTAGCAAAGACTTCTAAGAGTAAGAAAGGCATATTCTGTTTTGATTATTAAAAATAACACAGGGTTGGACACCTGGATGGCTCAGTTGGTTAAGCGTCTACCTTCGGCTCAGGTCATGATCCGGGAGTCCTGGGATCAGTCCCGCATCAGGCTCCCTGCTCGGTGGGGAGTCTGCTTCTCCCTCTGTCCTTCCCTCCTGCTTGTGATCTCTCTCTCTGTCTCTCTCTCTCAAATAAATAAAATCTTAAAAAAAAATAATAACACATGGTTATTGCAGAAAATTCTGGAAGATGCAGGAAAGAAAAAATTGACCTATAATGTCACCCTTTTATTTGGAGGATTAGAAGGAAGGAATGTGGTTTGGAAGAAAGCAATAAGAATAATTTTCCAAATAGGAGTGTCTATATGAAAACACACATAGCATGGATTATATATATATATGTACTTTGAAATAGTTAGTTTGTTCTAACAATATACATAGAGATACTGATTGAACAGACTCCAGTTTATATAGTCACTAGTGGAAAGAGACATGTAAATAAATCACAATATAAACACACAATTAGTTCTATCATAGAGGTACGATATTAAAGTCCTGTAGAAGTATAAACATGGAAAAGGAGAGGTAAGGGATTAGTGTCATAAATACTGCGAATAATTTGAGCAAATGCCTATTGAGAATGATTGGATTATTCAAGGCAAATGAAATAGTTTAGCAAGCCTTGGGAGATGATAATAGGGAGTAGGCTGGGACCTGATCATGGAATATTTAGGTGTTATGTTACAGAATTTAGGTATTAATTTTTAGGCAATAGGGAGCCATCAGAAATGTATCAGTCAATGGGGTGCCTGGGTGGCTCAGTCAGTTAAGTGTCTGATTCTTGATTTTGGCTCAGGTCATGGTCTCAGAATCATGAGATTGAGCCCCGAGTTTGCTCTGTGCTGGGCGTGGAGCCTACTTGGGATTCTCCTTCTCTTTCTGCCCCTCTCTCATCACTCTCCCCCAAAAATGTATTAGTCAATGTAGAGCATTTTAAGGCTGGATTTGAGAGAATGAACGCAGAGAGACCGTTTCCTTAGTCTTGGCATAAGATGACTAGGACAATGATGTAGTATTGGAAATAGAATTGATAAAACAGTTATAACTAGAGCATGAGAGAGAGTAATTAGATTTTGATCTTATAGCCTGAGAGGAAGGTGATACTGTTAATCAAGAAAGGAAATGCTAGAAGAGCACAGAGGATTGTTCTTTGGAGGGGGAAATGTGACTGCTTTTGAGATGTTGAAATTGAGTTGCTGGTAGAATATCTAAGTTGAAAATGTTTAACAGTTATTTGGTTGGAATTTAGGTCTACTTAAAGCTAAAGAAGAAAAAATTTAGGTGAGTCTGGAGATGTAGACTTGGGCATCATTTCATAGCAGAGAGGAGTAGATATAATTTTGCAGGGAGAGAGTATGGTATAAATAGAGAAGAGAACTTTAGAACCTTAGAAATATCTATACTTAAGACTTGAACAAAGGGAAGGGTGCCTGAAGCAGAGAAGGGACATTTAGAAAGGCAGCAAAAGTTGGAGGATGGTGTCGTAGAAGCTAGAGGAAAATAAAAGGATGGAATGGACAACATTACTAGATTCTGGATAGAGATTGAGTAACATGATAAAGACCCAGGAAAGGGGACTTGAATTGGCAGTCAGGAGAACACTGCTAAACCTGCTGCAAACAACATGAATGGTTTAGAGTGACAACTGTAGTGGGATTGAGAAATAAATGAAAGGTAAGAGAATAGAACCAGTGAATATAACATTACTCTTAATATAAACCTGGCACTGAAAAAGAGATGAGTTGGGCAAAATTGAGGAAAGATTTGTATAGAATTGAGAAAACTTGATCATATTTATAGATCTGAGGGGAAAGAGAGTGAAAATGGGAGTGTTTGTAGAGCAAGATCCGAAAAAGAGACCAGGGGGGTGAGATCAAGGACTAAATTATTGTTAGTGGGAAACCTTTTTTATTCTCCATCTTGAGTCCTGAGATAGGAGGAGGTGAATAGTGACATAGAGAGATTGAGGAAATATCTATTAGAAAAAGCTGTCGTGAAGGCAATTACATTTAGAGTGCAAAGCTAGGTCTGTGGATCAGGCAGGAGCCAGCAATTGCTTATGGAGAGGTGCATAAATAAGGCCTTAAATGTCTTCCTTCCTTCCATGAATAATACTTGGCTTTTAAGAGTTCAGTATTAACTTTTATTTCTCTTCTTTGGGCAGGAACTCAAACATTTGATCTTGGAGGCAGCAGATGGCTTTCTGTTTATTGTCTCATGTGAAACAGGCCGGGTGGTTTATGTCTCTGACTCAGTGACCCCAGTTTTGAACCAGCCACAGTCTGAATGGTTTGGTAGCACACTCTATGATCAGGTGCATCCAGATGACGTGGACAAACTTCGTGAACAGCTTTCCACCTCCGAAAATGCCCTGACAGGTATGAATTATGTGGATTGAAAAGAAATGGGAAGCCCTTTCTTTTTTTCCTGAAACAGAAGAGGTGTTTTAGCTCTTCAGTTTGTTCAGTGAATCTAGCTAGCAGGGCTTCTAGAAATTTTCTCCCATAATGAATATAATAATTTTTTTCTATCCACACGCAGGTAATATAATTTGTAGCTTATCCTTAGAAAATGTTTCTTTAGTGACAGTGCACATATAAAAGTTTATTACTGTAAATAAAACAGTAAAAACCAAATCTACAATGAACTGTTTTTTCCCTTCTAAAAGAATTAAATTATCCATTTTTCTGTCTCATTTGAGACAAATCTCATAATTTTTTTTGGTATTTTTTCTACCTGTTTGCGCATATCTTTAGCTTTATACTGGGTTCTATGTTAATAGATTTTATTTTAGAGGGGAATGGTTATCAGTATATAAGTTGTTACTGTTGTTTTTTTATATCTGTACTATTTTTTGGTCTTATTTTTATTTTTGTTTCTTTCCCCTATTTTAAATCTATTCAGTCCTTTTGCCAGAGTTTGGCTATAGGAAACACATCTGCTTCTTAAACAACTCTGGAAAAAAATTTAAAGTGAAAGCAAATCAAAACTGTTAATTAAGGACCGCCTGGGTGGCTCAGTTGGTTGAGTGTCCCAGCTCTTGGTTTCGACTCCGATCGTGATCTCAGAGTCTTGGGATTAAGCCCCGTGTCAGGCTCCATGCTGAGCCGGAGTCTACTTGAGATTCTCTCTCTCCTCCTCCCTCTGCCCCTCCCTGGGCTTAAGCACACACGTGTGCTCCCGTGTTCTCTGCCTCTCTCTCATTAAATAAATGAGTAAGTAAGTAAGTAAATAAATAAATAAAATCTTTTTAAAAATTGGTAATACAAGAAAGTCCTTTATTTATTTATTTATACTTACTTAATTCAATTAATTAACATATAATGTATTATGGTTTCAGAGGTAGAAGTCAATGATTCATCAGTCTTACTGTATCACTGCCTTTCTTAATGTGCATCACCCAGTTACCCCATCCCCCCCATCCCAGCAGCCCTCAGTTTGTTTCCTGTGATTAAGAGTCTCTTGTGGTTTGTCTCCCTCTCTGTTTTATTTTTTTTTTCCTCTTGTTTTATTTTTTCCTCTCTTCCCCTATGATACTGTTTTGTCTCTTAAATTCCACATATGAGTGAGACCATATGATAATTGTCTTTCTCTGATTGACTTATTTCACTTAATATAATACTGTCTAGTTCTATCCATGTCATTGCAAATGGCAAGATTTCGGTTTTATTAATTGTGTTTTTGTTTTCCCTTCTTTTAGGTCTTTATGGATTTCATGTTTCTAGTTCTTTTTTCCAAAAGTTGCTATTCGTTTCTTTTTTTTTTTTTCTTTTTAAGATTGTATTTATTTCTTTGACTGAGAGAGCACACAGCAGGGGGAGCAGCAAAGGGAGGGAGAAGAAGGCTCTCCACTGAGCAGGGAGTCTGATGTGGGACTCGATCCCAGGACCCTGGGATCATGACCTGAGCTGAAGGCAGACGCTTAACCAACTGAGCCACCCAGGCGCCCTCGCCGTTCATTTCTATATAATAAAGGGAGGCACAGTTTTGGCTGGAGATAGATATTGTGTTACTATAGCATACAAAATTATTTGTTTTTAAACAATAACATTCCCTCAGTCTGCATGTGTGCGCACACATGTATGTGCATGTGTATAAAAATGAGACCCAAGAATATAGCCGGGCCTCTTGCTTGCGAATACTACTTTCCACTCCCACCTTCCTTCCTTGCACAATGTTATCTCCAGTCCTGCCTTTGAATCTAAGAATAACATTCATTGATGGGAGTTGAGGTATTTTGGACTTGAAAAAAAATCCATCCCCTACTTGTCCTCTTCTTTTATAAGCAAGGAGATTGGAGGGCATGAGTAGGATACTTATTTATCTTTGCCTCCAGTGTCTCTCCTGTCCCTTTTCACCACATACAAGAACACACTCCAGACTATTTTTCACATCATTTTCAGGGCGTATCCTTGATCTGAAGACTGGAACAGTGAAAAAGGAAGGTCAGCAGTCTTCCATGAGGATGTGTATGGGCTCAAGGAGATCATTTATTTGCCGTATGAGGTGAGTGTCAGGCTGAGGACTGTGATTTGATAGAAGAAAAATTAAGAGCAGGGGGTTTGAATTTTGGTTAGGGGAAGTAAACTTAAATCCAAGCTCTAGTTGGATTAAATTTAACTGTCAAGACCCACACGGATTATAATAGAATAAAGTGTTTGATAAGGAAACTAAAAATTTAATGAACTCCTCCTATGCCAGATATTATAAGAGACTTATCACTGTCATCTCATTTCCCACATCTGTCCTTTGGGGTTGAATTCATGGTTACTATTCTGCTGTTTAAAAAAAAAAAAAAAGCCTCAAAATTAACTTCCCAGGATTACAGAGATAAGGTCTGGTATAGGATTTTATTTTAATCCAGAGTAGTTGGATTCCAAAACCTGTATTTTTTCCCAGGACATCACAAGACAACATCCATGTACTCAGCCCATTTCTGCATTTTTCTTTTTTTCATAGAGTGTTGATACTTTCTTACATCTTTCAGTTAGTATTTAGTGTTTATAATTATAAATTATACTTTTTTAGTATTCTGAAGAAAGATGGTGGTACATTCTACATAGGTAGAAAAGATACCTCTTAAAGTAGCAAAGTAAGTTCAGGTTGTACGGTGGAAATTGCCTACATTGTACTGAGAGGATGCTTATTAGAAATGATGAGTAGGATATTAAGAAAGGTTTCCTGAGAGTTATATGGCTTACTGGTTTAGAGTAACTTCTGAATCTAGACTACTAGGTTTGCCACTTACTATCTTCTGAGACCTTGAGCAGATTACATGACTACTTTGTGTTGTGATTTCGTCTAATGTTGGGAATTATATTAATATCAACCTCATAAAGTTGTTAATAAGCATGAGATAATAAACATATGTAAAGATGCTTAGAATAGTTCATGGCACACATTAAACTCTAAGTTTTATCCATTATTTTAAAGAAATGAGCTAAGGAAGGTAGAGAGGGTGGGTGAGAATGTCGCAATATGTGGGCATGGCCTATGTAGAGACATGGGCAAGAGTAAGATAAATAATAAGGAAATGTTGCAAATAGATTGGGTTGTGGTATAGAACAGGAGTCTGCAAACCACAACTCTTTATTTGTAAAAGAAGCCATAGGAACATAGCCATGTGCATTTGTTTACATATTGTCTATGGCTGTTTTCATGCTCTGATGGCTAGTTGCAACAGATTGTATGACCCACAAAAGCTGAAATATTTAGCATCTGGTCCTTGATACAAAAAGTATACTGACCCCGATGTGGAGAATTTCTGCAATTGAAGAGTATGTGGAACATTTTGAACTTCAAATTCTGGGCAGTTACAAATTTAAAAATATCAAGCCCGACTTCTGTATCTTTCTGTGTCTAGTTGTATTTAGAACCCCTTTTTCTGGCTGTTAATGGATGGGGGTTCTTTAATAGCACAGCTTACTTGCTTTTAATCTCTCTGTTCTTTGAAACAGGTGTGGCAGTAGCTCAGTGGACCCAGTCTCCATGAATAGGTTGAGCTTTGTGAGGAACAGATGCAGGTGAGATCCTAAACAAGGAGAAACCAAAGGGATGTCCACGTACCTGTAGGGAGCACCACCTCTTCAGCTATTTTACTGTAGTACTTTCTTCAGCAGCCCTCACCTTCATCCTTCACTTCCCAGTTACTTTTTTTCTGGCAATATTTTCCTGCACTTTTGTAACTTCTTTTGCTCATCTTGTTAAAAGAAGTTGCCCTACCCCTTTACCAACTTTCTTCCTGCTGCAGTACCTTTCTGTTTCTTTACTTTGGCAAGGGTCAGAGATATTGGTAGTCACTTTTGGCTGGGAAAAGTCAAAAAGTAGCCTGTTTTCTAAATATCCAAGAGCTAAGCCAGCATTGCCTTTTAAATGTTACCGGGTGGGTTTTCTCCTCACATATGTACTTCTTCTAGGAATGGACTTGGCTCTGTGAAGGATGGGGAGCCTCACTTTGTGGTGGTCCATTGCACAGGCTACATCAAGGCCTGGCCCCCAGCAGGTAGGAAAGTTGGATTTCTCCCATGGCGCAGCAGGTTTGTCACAGAGTCTGAGAAAGCTAGCTGATATTTATCATGTACCTGGTATGTGAACTGTACTGTGGTATAAACTATAAGAAAATAGGAAAGAAAAAGCAGGCTCCTGCCCCTCCTTTATATTCCAGCTGGGGAGATGGATTACTCAGACTTGAAAATGATTTAGTGTTAGCTGTGTCACAGAATGCAATTTTTTTTTTTAAAGATTTTATTTATTTATTTGACAGAGATAGAGACAGCCAGCGAGAGAGGGAACACAAGCAGGGGGAGTGGGAGAGGAAGAAGCAGGCTCATAGCAGAAGAGCCTGATGTGGGGCTCGATCCCACAACGCTGGGATCACGCCCTGAGCCGAAGGCAGACGCTTAACCGCTGCGCCACCCAGGCGCCCCACAGAATGCAATTTTTAAGCGTGCAGATTCATAATAATATATCTGAATACCTATTTTCTAAGTACGTGTGTGCAAAGAAACAATTGGCATTGAGTGCAGCTAATTTGGGAAAGCTTTTTAAAGTCGGATTATGACTTTGAGGGAGAAGAGGGAAATGACTTAATTGTAGTAACTTATAAGTGGGATATTCTCTTAAAAGGCTTTAAATCAAGATGTCAGCACATTAGCTTTACTAGAACTCGAAGTCAAACAGAAAATGTAAGAAGGGTGGTTGGGGTACAGGGATCAGCCTTTTAAACTGGTTTGTCAGAATTTCCAGATCTTAGCAACTTTATTACTTCCCTGCTGGATGGGTATTATTGAGAAGTGGGATTGTAAGGAGAGGTAAACTAAGAGAAAAGGGAGGCAAGGTGGTATATTTGGGGAAGAGATGAAACTTTGTATTTGGAAAAACTTGGGTTTGATTCTGGCGTTGTTACTTACTAATGGTATAACTTAGGGTAAGACACTTGATCTTTATAAAAAGAACCCCTCAGTTTTCTCATCTATAATTTGGAGATAATATATCCCATGTAGAGTTATTTTGAGGATTAGAGTTCATGTAAGAAAAGCACTTAGCCCAGTGCCTGGCATATAGTACGCACTCAATAAGTGGTAGTTAAATGTAATTAAGAAAAATTAATTTTAGGTGTAATGACATTTGAGCTTTTTAGTGTATATACTGAATAAACCATACATTTGCCGTATTATACATGGTCTTTTATACTTCTCTGTTGCTCTCAAATGATATTTTTCTTGGTAAAAAGATGATATATATGCAAAGACTAGAGAGAAAATGCAACCTTTTTCCCTTTCCACATAAAACATTGAAACTTTGGCTTCTCTCTTTTCCAAAGGACATAAGTAACTAACTATTGATGTTGGTTTAATTTCATTTTTAGTTGTTTGCTTATGTTAAAACCGCAAGTTGGGCAAGACATCTGTTCTCTGCCTATGGAATAGTCCTAGAATAAATGACTGTCTTCATATGTTTGGTTTGATCAGCATAGTTTTTTAGAATACTTTGAGTGGGACTTGTACTCTGTAGTTTATTACAATTAATATGGGTAAAATATATGAATTAATATATGTAAAAATACTTAAAACATTCTGTGCAGTTGTTTATCTTTATTCTTATCATTTGGCACTCTTATTTTATATCTCGTCTCTTCATACCTACATGTATTTTAAATCTTTTTCTATCTGAATTGAAGGCAGTTGAGTTTGACATCCCTCTTAAACCTTTTAACTTCATCTTCCTAAAGGTGTCTCCCTCCCAGATGATGATCCAGAGGCTGGCCAGGGGAGCAAATTTTGCCTAGTGGCCATTGGCAGACTGCAGGCAAGTATGAATTTTCCACATCTATATCATCTATTTCCTTTCCTTTCCTTTTTCCTTTTTTTTTAGTCTTTTTTGTACATTTATTTTTTTAAACTTTAATTCCAGTGTAGTTAACATATGGTGTCATATTAATTTATTAGCATATTTGTTATATGAGGTGTACAGTATAATGATTTAGCAATTCTTTTTTTTTTTTTTTTCTGTAAGAGAGGGAGAGAGAGAATCTTAAGCAGGCTCTACACGCAGTGCAGACCCTGACGCGGGGCTCAGTCTCATGACCCTAGATGATGACCTGAGCCGAAATCAAGAGACGCTTAACCGACTGAGCCATCCGGGTCCCCATTGATTCAACAGAGCTATACATTACTCAGTTCTCATCATAAGTGTGCTCTTGGGTGGGGAGATGGGTTAAATAGGTGATGGATATTAGGAAGGGCACTTGTGATGAGCACTGGGTGTTGTATGTGAGTGATGAATCACTAAATTCAATACCTGAAACTAATATTACACTGTATGTTAACTAACTGGAATTCAAATAAAAACTTGCAAAGGGAAAAAATGTACTCAGTCCCCTTCACTTATTTCCTCTATGCCCAGACCCACCTCCCCCTGGTAACTATCAGTTTGTTCTCTATAGTTAAGAGTCTGGGTTTTTCTTTGTGTTTTTTTTTTTTTTTTTTTTGTAAGTTTGTTTCTTGAAGTCCACATATATGTGAAATGGTATTTGTCTTTCCCTGACTGACTTATTTCACTTAGAATTATATACTGTCCAGATCTATCCATGTTGCAAATGGCAAGATTTCATTCTTTCTTAAGGCTGAGTAATATTCCATTGTATATGTACACATCTTTATCCCTTCATCTGTTGATGGACACTTGGGCTGCTTCCATAATTTGGCTGCAGTAACATAGTGTATGTATCTTTTTGAATTAGTGTTTTTGTTTTTTAATTCTGGTAAATACCCAGTAGTGGAATGACTGGATCATATGGTAGGTCTCTTATTAATTATTTTAGGAACTTCCATACTGTTTTTACAGTGGCTGCCTCAGTTTGCATTCCCACCAGCAGTGCATGAGAGTTCCTTTTTCTCCACACCCTGGCCAACACTTGTTTCTTGTGTTTGTTTCTGTTTTTGGTTTGTGTTTTATTTTTAGAGATTTTATTTATTTATTTATTTATTTATTTATTTTTTTATTTTTTTATTTGAGATAGTGAGCAAGAGAGAGAATATGAGCAGGGGCGGAGGGAGAAGGAGAAACAGACTTCCCTGCTGAGAAGGGAACCTCATGTGGGGCTTGATCCCAGGACCCTGGGATCATGACCTGAGCCGGAGGCAGATATTTAACCTTCTGAGCCACCCACCTGCCCCACCTTTCTCTTTATTTTCTGCATACCTATGACTGGATTAGTTTGTGGTTACCATTAGGTTTGTGTATTACATCTTATGCATATAGCAGTTTATATTAAGTTGATGGTCACTTATGTTCGAACCCATTCTTTATTCCTCTCCCCTCCATGTTTTAGGTATATTGGTGTCATACTTTACACCCTTTTATTTTGTGAATCCCTTGACTGATTTTTATAAACATATTTAATTTTACTGGTTTTGTGTTTCCTACTTTTCTTATTCCTACTTATGGTCTCAAAGAGTTCCTTTAACATTTCTTCTGGGGCTGGTTTAGTGGTCATGAATTTCTGTAACTCTTGCTTGTCTGGGAAACTTTATCTGTCCTTCTGTTGTGAGTAATAGCCTTGCTGGATAGAGAACATGCTTGGCTGCAGGTTTTTTTCTTTCAGCACTTTGAATAGATCATTCTACTTCCTCTGTTCTGCAAAGTTTCTTCTGAAAAATCTACTGATTATGTTATGGTTTTCCCTTGTATGTAACTGTTTCTTTTTTCTTTCTGCTTTTAAAATTCTCTTTTTATCTCTACTTTTTACCACTTTAATTACTGTATGTCTTGGTGTGGACTTCCTAGGTTGAGTTTGTTGGGGACTCTCTGTGCCTTTTGTACCTGGCTTTCTATTTCCTTCTCCAGATTTGGGAAGTCGTCAGCTGTTATTTATTCAAAATATTTTCTACCCCCTTTTCTCTCTCTTCTCCTTCTGGGATCCCTATCATGTGAATGTTCTTATGCTTGCTGGTGTCACTGAGTTCCCTAAGTCTGCTTTCATTTTTATATTTTTCCTTCTCTTCCTCACTCTCAAGCAGGCTTGATTGCTTCCCATTATTTTGTCCTCCAGCTTGCTGATCTGTTCTGCTTCCTCTAGTCTACTATTTATTCCATCTAGTGTATTTTGAATTTTAGTTATTGAGTTTTTCATCTCTGATTGGTTCTTGTATGTTTTCCTGTCTCTATTAAGGGTCTCACTGAGGTCCTCCATTCTCTTAAGTCCAGTGTACTTTAAATTCTCCCATCAGGCATATTATTTATCTTTGTTTTGTTTAGGTCTCTTGCTGTGATTTTGTCCTTTTTCATTTGGAACCTATTCCTCTGTGTCCCCACTTTGTCTAACTCTTTGTTTCTTTGTGTTAGGAAATTCAGGTACATCTCCTGCTCTTGAAAGTAGTGGCCTGCAGTGCAATGTCCCCTGTTCACCAGAATCTGGTGCTTCAGGGGTGTCTCCTATGTGTGTTGCATGTGCCCTACTGTTGTGGCTGAGCAGCTTTTGCCTTTAGTCCAGTTGTTTGCAGTGGCTCTCTTTGTCTGTTGTGGGCAGGGTTTGGTCCTTGTATTGTTAGTGGGCCAGTCTTGGGCTACCGTGGGCTTAAGTTGAGTCAGACCAGGCATTTTGCAGATATAAGTAGCAGTGAACTACAGGAGAATGCAGGGGTGGGGTGCATGGTGTTAGCAAGGTTTGCAGGGGTCTGCTATGGGAGGAGACCTGGAGTTGCAGCCCGGCTTGAGGGGGTGTGCCCACATGTGTATGCATGGGTGGGGCATGCGGTTAGCAAGTGAAGTAGTGAGTCTTAGTATCACACTGGCTCCTGCAGGTGTCCGTGTGTTTGTGCCAGAGGGGGGTGGGCAGGGGAGGGAAATGGCACCAGCCAGCTCCTTTACTACTGGAGAATTTTCCCAGTGATCCCTGCTCCTCCAGCACATGTTCTGACATTAGTAAACAAATCTCCCTCCCGTATACCCCAGGTGATTTTCAGAGTGCTGCTTCTATGCTGTATTTCCATGGGGCTCTTTGTTGTGCTCTCTCTTTAAGGGTGGGGACTTAGTTTCCTCTTGCCCTCCCAGCTTTCTCATGAGCCTGCTAATGTTTAGTGTTCCAGGTTTTAAGCCCTGCTGTTTGTAAAAATTCTTGAAATTCAGCCCCTCTGGTTTCAAAGCCAAGTGTTACTGGGATTTGTCTTCCCTGTGGGGACTCCCTGGTGTGAGAGTCTGTTTCTCTCCCTTCTTTGTGCCCACAGAGTCCTCCCTCCTGCAGACAGTCCATGGGGCCTTTTAGTGGGTCCATTTAGCTCCTGACTATGTCTCTACTCTTCCTGCTGTCTTCTCTACATTTAGCTGTGGAGAGTTTGTCCTGCCAGTCTTTGGGTCCTTTTCTGGGTTATTTACACTGATGTGGCTGTCATCTAGTTGTTTCTATGGGGCAAGGTAAGCTTAGGGTCCTCCTACTCCACCATCTTCCCCGGAAGTCCCGTATTGTCCCTTTTAAATGAGAAGAAATCTCATTCAGGACTTACTCATGTAATTTTTCTTTTACTCTCTGAATACAAATGAATTCTGTGAAACTCCAGATTTTGGGAAGAACGTGGCATTCATAGTTTGCTTCTCTTGGATACCAGAAGCTGAAAAAGGTTGAGAGAGGGAGGGAGATCTTTTCCCCTTATCTTTCATACTGTGAATTTCACAGTGCTGAATTTTCTATTTCTAACTAATTTCTTCTGCTCCTATACAGGAGGAGAGAGATTTTTTTTGGGGGGGGGGGAGATTTTCTTTATTTGTCAGAGAGAGAGAGCACAAGCAGGGGAAGCAACAGGCAGAGGAAGAAGCAGGCTCCTCGCTGAGCAAGGAGCCCGATACGGGACTTGATCCCAGGACCCTGGGATCATGCCCTGAGCTGAAGGCAGATGCTTAACTGACCGAGCCACCCAGCTGCCCCAGGAGAAGAGCGATCTTTTCATTTTATCATTACATGACTAGAAAAGTGGAATTATTTTTATTCTTCTCATAAAATTAGATAAGTTTCTTGGTCACTGGGGACTAATTTTCCAATCTGAATAATGAACACAGCCTAGCTAAATGAAAGTAGGTGAGTTTTGGGTGGAATGAATTTTTATCTTTCTTCACAAAGTTGGTAAAGAGTTCATATGTGAGAGTGGAACTAGTGAGAGTGGGAGTAGTCCTTTTGCCCTCCCTGGTTTTGATGGTCATGTTTTTTCTTTCTGGATGAGATGTGGAAGCTCAGAAATCCCTAAAATTGGGAGCCTCATGTCTATGTATATGACCATGACAAGATGGAAAATGCATCTGTAAAGAATGGTATCATTTTATCTTGTTTTTATCTCTTTAATTTCAGGTAACTAGTTCTCCCAACTGTACAGACATGAGTAATGTTTGTCAACCAACAGAGTTCATCTCTCGGCACAACATTGAGGGAATCTTCACTTTTGTGGATCACCGCTGTGTGGCTACTGTTGGCTACCAACCACAGGTGAAGAGCTGGAGCTGTTACACCACTGATGCTTAAGCCTGTTTTCCTTTGGCTTTGTTAAGATTATCCAATCATGTATTCCAAAATAGCCAAAACATATCAGGCCCAGATCAGAAAAAGAGATGATCCTATTCTGTTTGTAGCTAAATTTATTCTCAGGTTTCTACCAATGTTATTCATCCAATCTAGAAAAATATGTCTGCTTTCACATGGGAGCAGTAGGCATGAATATGTATTTATTTTTTGTTATTGATTCTCATACAGATAATAATGCAAAATTGTTCATTTTAATTAGTTATAATTGTATGACAATTGTTAGATAATTTATGTAATCACTTGGGTTATGTACCATAGTAACCCACAAAATATGCAAGTTTGGTGCTGGTTATTATGATTTTATGGAGATTTCTCATTCAGCAGAGCAGGTAGCTATACCAGAGTTGAAAAATAAATCATTATATAAACCTTCAAAACTGTGACAGACTTCTGGCTATGGCTCTGTGAAGAAGCTGGTCAAAAAGAAGTCTTGAAAAAGAACAGAGTCGGAGGATTTACACTACCTGGTTAAACACCTGTTATAAAGCTGTTGTCATCAAGGTAGTGTGATATCAGTGTAAGGATACATGTATAGATCAATAGACGAGAATAGAGTCTTGTTTCACATTTATGGTCAACTAATTTTCAACAAAGATGTCAAGACAATTCTGTGGGGAAAAGATTATTTCCAACAAATGGTGATGGAAAGGTTGGATATTCCCCCCCCCCCCCACAAAAGGACGTAGGCTCTTACCCCATACCATAGACAGAGATCAACTCAAAAACATAAATGCACAAGAGCTAAAGTTATAAAACTTCTGGAAGAACATAGGTGATTATCTTTGTGATCTTGAGTTAGACAAAGATTTCTTCTATGATGCCAGAAGCATGGTTCACAAAAGAAAAAAACTTACAAGTCGGATTTCATCAGAATTAAAATTTACCCTCTTAACAGGACATGATTAAGCGTGAAAAGACCATCCATAAACTGGGAGAAAATATTGCAAATCATATATCTGAAAAAGGATTTGTATCCAGAATATACAAAAGAACTCTTATAGCTATTAAGATAAATAGTTAAAAAAAAAAAAAAAGACACAAGATTTGAATAGACATTTCACCAAAGAAGAAACATGAATGGCATATAAAAAGATGCTCATAATGGGGCATCGATGATCTTGGGGTTGTAGGTTTGAGCCCATCTTGGGTGTAGAGATTACTTAAAATCTTTAAAAAAAAAAATGCTTATCATCATTAGTCAATAGGAAAGTGCAAATTAACACCACAGTGAAATACCATTGTACGCCCACTGGGATGCGCTTAGTGAGATACCACCGTCGGTCCACTCTACTCAGAAAGTGGTGTAAGAACGAGGAGAAATTGCAACTGTTATACATTCTTGGCAGACCTATAAGATGGTATAGCCACTTTGGAAAAACATTTTGGAAAAATGGATAAATAGTTTTGTAAAAAGTTAAATGTATACTTAATCCCACAACCTAGCAGTTCCACTCCTAAGCATTTACTCAAGAGAAATGAAACCTCTGTTCACATTAAGAGTTATATACAAGTGTTCATAGTTGTATTATTCACAGTAACCCCAAAGTGGAAAAGCTATAAATGTCCATTAACTAGTGAATGGATACACAGCTGTGATATATCCATGTTAGAACACTGCTGAGTAATAAAAAGGAATACATGACTGATACATGCAACAACATAGGTGAGCTCCAAAAGTCTTAAGTTACATGTAAGAAGTCAGACCCAATAGACTACATATATGATTCCATTTGTATGACATTTCTAGAAAGGCAGTACTAAAGCAGAAAGCAGGTCACTGGTTGGCTAGGAAGTTGGGAGCAGGTGTTGACTACAAACAGGCAAAAGGGAACTTTGGGAGCAGTGGACATTTTCTGAAACTGCATTTGTGGTAATAATGGTGGTTGCACAACTGTATAAATATGTTAGAGGCCATCAAATTGTAGATTTAGAATGAGTGAATTATATGTGTATATTAGACCTCAAATCTATAAAAATGCAGCTAAAATAAATATATAATGTTCATATTCTTTTTTTTCCCCCTCCACACTTACTATAATCCTAGGCTAGAGACAGGAGAAATAAAATCCAAGTCATTTGCTAATAGGCCAGGAAAGTTAGATGATCATAAGTGTCCATTTTACTCTTCTTTTTTCACTTTTAGGAACTCTTAGGAAAGAATATTGTAGAATTCTGTCATCCTGAAGACCAGCAGCTTCTAAGAGATAGCTTCCAACAGGTAACTTTTTCCCCTGGTTTGGATCTGAATAATATTTTTATCTAATATTTGATATCATATTAATTCCTCAAACATTTATTGGCTACTGATTGAGTACTGTGACAGGCATCATAATCTTATGTTCTTTAGTACAAAACCTGTATTTTTAAGGAACAGAAAAGGACCAGTATTTTGAAACTATGAGTAATGTCCAAGATATTTTGGCTTTGGCTACTCACTGTCCTGTATCCAGCTAGCTGTAACCAAGAGACTCTTTAAGTTACTTAAAATATTCCAGGCCTCACTAAACTATGGGTGGTGGTAGAAATAATCATTTCATGGTTCTTTCCTAGATCAGTAAGAGTTAACTCTTCACAAATAAGATTTTTTATTTGTCACCAGTGTCTGAATTTTATTTATTTTTTTTTTTTTAAGATTTTTTATTTATTTATTTGACAGAGGTAGAGACAGCCAGCGAGAGAGGGAACACAAGCAGGGGGAGTGGGAGAGGAAGAAGCAGGCTCATAGCGGAGGAGCCTGACGTGGGGCTCGATCCCGTAACGCCGGGATCACGCCCTGAGCCGGAGGCAGACGCTTAACCGCTGTGCCACCCAGGCGCCCCCCCCTTTTTTTTTTTTTTTAAAGATTTTTTAGTGTCTGAATTTTAAACAGATTTATGTACTGGTAGCTCATATCCATCAGCTCGTTCAACTTTAGCACCAGTTTTATCCCCAGTGGCTTTTCCAGAACTAACACCTTCACTCTGAAGCTCCATGAGCTTTCCCATTCAAACTTGGGCTTCTTCAGCATTTTTACTTTTGTTACAAAGACATCGTGGAGTGGAGAGATTGGCAAGCCTTTTCTATGTCTTTTCTGATGCTGTTTGGAATCAACTTATTGACCACTTCTTACAAGTCATTTGTCTACACCTCTCAGGTCATGATTTCCATCATCATTTTCCAAATTTGTCAGACCTCTTGGTACTGAGCATAGGAGGTCTTCTGAATCTGATTGTTGCATTTTTTAGTAAAACCAACACAAAATAAGGGTGCCCAGGTGGCTCATTTGGTTAAGCGTCAGACTCTTGATTTCAGCTCAGGTCATGATCTCAGGGTTGTGAGATTGAGCCCTGGGTCAGGCTCCTTACTAAGGAGTCTGCTTGAGATTCTCTCTCTCCCTCTGCCCCTCCCACCCCTGCCACCCCATGTGCACACACGCATGCACTCTCTGTCTCTCAAATAAAAAATAAATCTTTTTTAAAAATTCTGTTAAAACCAACACAAAATAGACAAGCAAATAACCATTGGTAGTCTTAACATCAGCGTGAGCTTCATGGTTTGCTGTATTTTGACTATGGAGCACATTTTGTCACGGGTAAGATCCATGCTTTGGAAATTAGGCAGTTTTTGCCCTGAACAGCCTCAATAATTAGCTTGAATTTTCTTTCTTTCTTTTTTTTTTTTTTTAAAGATTTTATTTATTTATTTGACAGAGAGACAGCCAGCCAGGTAGGGAACACAAGCAGGAGTGGGAGAGGAAGAAGCAGGCCTCCAGTGGAGGAGCCTGATGTGGGGCTCGATCCCATAACGCCAGGATCACGCCCTGAGCTGAAGGCAGACGCCCAACGACTGCGCCACCCAGGCGCCCCTAGCTTGAATTTTCTAAGTGCAACTTCATCATTCTGTAGATCGGCAAGGCTCACTTCAGAAACACGATCCTGAGGCCATCAGATGTGATTTTGGTTCCTTGCGTTCTCACGACTACTGTTTTTCCAGTATTTTCTTACACTGAGCATAGCTGGTGCCTTCACCTCGTACCTGTTTTTCTTAGAAAATGGGTCAACCACTTTCTTCTTGGTTTCCTTTTTGCTGCCTTTTATTAGGCACTTGTTTTTGCCATCCTCCATGGCACTGCTCGGGAAGCCAAAGGCAAGAGTTAACTTTTAATTGCAAGCTCTTTTTTTTTTCTTTAATAAATCTTCCTAAGAAACTCAAAAAATAGTCAACTTAAGTACAAGAAAGCAAAACCTAGGAGAGGAAATCACTGAAGACAGAAACGAAAAGAAAGGAAAAATGAACAAAAACCATTTCCACCATTGGCATAATCATACTTCTACTCATGCTCCCCGTACAGTGTTAAGAAGACCATGGTGCATATATATACACCTCCCCCTCCAGGAGGCCGGACACAAGCCACCTGCTCAGACACTCACTGGGAGGCAGAAACATTCCAACGCATACAGTCCCACGTGATATATTTCCTCTGCAGCGCAAGCTGACTTTAGGCACCTAAGTATTTCCCCTGAGGGAGTGCACCGTTCCTGGAGGTTTTGTAATACCAGGTTGACGCATGGAGTGGAGGGAGCAATCTCCTATTCCATCTCACTGCTCCAAAAATCCATTTAATATATTGTCCTCTGATAGTGGACATATCAGATATTAAACTGATATGAACAGATACAACACTTGATCTTAGCCAGAAGGCCAAGAATAAACTGACTCTTTGTTATTTTCAGGCACCAGATTCTGAAAAGACCTGGTGAATTTAATTTCAGTACAGGTTTGGCTTTAGGAAGCAGTTTTTTATATTAGACTAATTTCCCTCTTTAGCCTCAGTAGTGTTCTTACACAATAGGTATAATAGCAGTACTTAAATTCAGACGGTTATTGGGAAGATTAAATAAGATAATGCATTTAAAACACTAGCCCAACTTCTAGAGAAAATCAGATGATGGCAGTAAAATGTCTTCTCCTGAGTCCTCAGCATTACCAGTTCCATGCACTCAGCTGCAGCTCATGGAAGAATCACATTTTGTGTCTGTGTAGGCTCAGAAAAACCATTCTGAAAAACTATTCTGACTTCTGTTGAATCCATTCAAAACTAAGGACATGGACCTTCAGCAGTGTGAGAAGATATTGTACAGTGTGTTTTATTTATTTATTTTTTTAAAAGATTTTATTTATTTATTTGACAGAGAGACAGCCAGCGAGACAGGGAACACAGGCAGGGGGAGTGGGAGAGGAAGAAGCAGGCTCCCAGCAGAGGAGCCTGATGTGGGGCTCGATCCTGGAACGCCGGAATCACGCCCTGAGCCGAAGGCAGACGTTTAATGACTGAGCCACCCAGGCGCCCCTGTACAGTGTATTTTAAATTCTTGAAATTCCTAATTCTGACAACTTTTGGCCACAGAGTATCATTTTATCACTTCTGGAAAATGTTTATTCCAAAACAGCTTTAATGACGCCTATATACTCTACATAATCTCGAAGTTATTAGCTTGTTTTCTTCTTTTCCTCCTCCATTTTGGTTACTGCAGTGCTGTGTTGCACACTTGATTTGTGAAAGGTGTGTGTGTGTGTGTGTGTGTGTGTGTATAAAATGTGCCATTTTATTATTGCTAAGTGAAGTATGTCCCATTTTCTGCTATAATTATTTCTCAGTCAGCTTTAATGTCAGCAGTTATTTCCACACTTAAACAATATAAAGTGTAGGTATTTTGAAGCACTGGGCTTATACTTCATTGGAATAGATATAAACTTAGTAAGCAGGTTTCAAATACAGTACTTAGTTATGTACAAATGTAATTATAGTCATTCTCTATATATTACACAGTGAGCACATGTGAGAATTAGACTGTCTAGTATTGTTTAAATGCAAATGTTCATATCTCATTTCTTTTTTATCATGTTAAATAAATGTTGATGTTCTTAAAATAGAAAATCACATAGCCCAGTGCTTGACATCTGTAACTACAAAATAAATGTTAGCTGCCAATCTTATTTTTTTATTGTTAGGAAGGGAGGTCAAAAGATATTTTTCTATTTCCTAAGACTAGAAACTAAAATAATCTAAAATTATTTTAAAAAACAAAAGCAAAAAAAAAAAAAAAACAAAAGCAAAAAAAAAAAACAAAAGCAAAACAAGACTAAAGCCAACTTAGTTTTACTTGTAGAAACCTCCATGGGTGCTATGAAAACAATTCTCAAGTTTGGGGGGAATACCTAGGTAGGATTGAGGAGTAACATGTAAACCATTTCAATATCAAACTACAAATTTCTATGGTAGACTCGTAAAGCTAGATGCACATATCCTTAAGGGACTTTCCAAGAGAAGTGGGGGAAAACAGACTTTACTTTTCTGGAAAAAATTGTTACTCCTGTTTGACATTGACTAGAGTGGTCAGATAGCTGCTTGGGACTCTGAGAAGAAAAATAAATATACCCCCTCATTATTTAGTGCTTAGCTTTCACTCCGCATGTTGTTTCATCAGTAACGTTGAAAGAGACTGGTACTTGAAAGACAGTAACACACGAATCTTAGGTTTCTAGAAATGGGAAATTTAAAAACAAATTCTAAAGAAAATTTTTGTGGGTTTCACTGATAACATGAAAACTTTTTCAGGTGGTGAAGTTAAAAGGCCAGGTGCTATCTGTCATGTTCCGGTTTCGGTCTAAGAACCGAGAATGGCTCTGGATGAGAACCAGCTCCTTTACCTTCCAGAACCCTTACTCAGATGAAATTGAGTACATCATCTGTACCAACACCAATGTGAAGTATGTACCATAAAGGCCTTTTCCGATGTTGGGATTTCTTGTGGACCAAGTCTGCTTAGCCTTATCAAGCTGTCTCCTACTCTTCTGCTTTTATAGTAGTAAACACCATTAGTTTGAAGTTCCTCATCTTCCAAGTTGCTATAGGATTTAGGGTGGTTCATCCAGGTAGAATGAGGTTTTTAACAAACAGTACTTTAGAGAGTAAGTTCTGAGATGTGAAGGGTTTGTATTTCAGTTTTATGCTTCAACGCTTTCTAAAAAGGATATTGTTTTATATACCAGTTTATTGCTCTGTTCTGGTATGATTTTCCTCTCGAGCAGGTGTCTGCAAACTCTTTTTGTAAAAGGCCAGGTAGTAATTATTTTAGCTTTGTGTAGCATATGGTCTCTGTTGAATTATCCAACTCTGCTATTGTAGCATGAAAAGAGTCCTAGACAAATGGAATGAACAAAGATGGCTATGTTCCAACAAACTTTTATTTACAAAAACAGGCAATGGACTGGATTTGGCCCATGGACCGTGATTTACTTTAGAGCATGGCTACATCCACTGTTGTTAGTTTCTGTTCCTTGATTCCTTTCTGTTTGAGCTTTTCTTTCTCAACTTTGTGAAAACCAGTTTTATTGCGATAGATTGCACATACCATGTAGTACACCCAGTTAAAGCGTACAGTTTTTTAGTATGTCACGGAGTTGTACAGTCTAATCTCAGTACATGCTCATTTCCCCTAAAAGAAATTCTGTACTCATTAACAGTCATCCTCCCCCTTCCCCAAGCCCTATATGACAGCTAAACTATTCTCTGTCTATAAATTTGCCTGTTCTAGACATTTCATATGAATGGAAACATAACAATACATGATTCCCTGTAACTGGCCTCTTTTGCTTGGTATAATGTTTTAAGGGTAATCTGGGTTGTAGCATTTATCTGTATTTCATTTTTTTTATTGCCAAATTGTTCCTTTGTATGGGGATACATTTTATCCATTCATTAGTTGATGGACATTGGGTTATTTCTACTTTTTGACTAGAATGCAGCTATGAACATTTATATACTAGTTTTTATGTGGGTATGTTTTTATTCTCTTGGGTATATACCTAGGAGTGGAATTGCTGGGTCACATGGTAACTCTGTGTTTAATCTTTTGAGGAACTGCCAAACTGTTCTCCAAAGCTTCAGTACCCTTTTATACTTCCATCTGCAATGTAATGAGCATTCCGGTTTCTCCACATTCTTACTATCTTTTTTATTATACCCATCCCAGTCGATGTTAGTTGTCAGATTACTTCTTTTTCATTTAATCTATCTATATAGAATTGGCCCTAAGCCTAGCTCTTGAATATCTGCTTGGAAACAATGATCAAGTATATATAATACCTGGTGACAACATTGAGTCTGTGTCATCCTCCTTTTAGGGCTTTTAAAGTTTAATTCTTTTCTAATTAGTATAGCAGAGTGGATTGAGTTAGAAATTATATTTACTTAGGACTCAGGTATATGGTCATGGTCACTGTAGTTTTCTGGGGTTTCTTTTTGTTTTTGCATCTTTGTATTACAGACTAACCATTGTTTTGTGTTTCCATTTTGTTTAAATTTGAAATTTTAAGTACTTCTTCTCTTTTTTTTTTTTTTTTAAAGATTTTATTTATTTATTTAACAGAGATAGAGACAGCCAGCGAGAGAGGGAACACAGCAGGGGGAGTGGGAGAGGAAGAAGCAGGCTCATAGTGGAGGAGCCTGATGTGGGGCTCGATCCCATAACGCTGGGATCACGCCCTGAGCCGAAGGCAGACGCCTAACCGCTGTGCCACCCAGGCGCCCCTGAAATTTTAAGTACTTCTAAGAACTTTTTTTTTGGAAATAATGGTGTTCTCCATATTTACTTACTGTTTTCCCCTACCACAATTTATTTTAATTAAATCTTAAAATTTTTAAAATATTTTTTACAGAAAATTTGCAAAGTATGGAAAACTATAAAGAGAAGGAAAAAAATTTTTGCTACCCAGAAAGAGTCGTTGTTAATGCTTGTATATTTACTGTCAGTTTTTTTACTTATGCTTTTTAAAAACACAGTATACGGATGCACATATATATATACGATTTAGATATTGAATACCTAAAAGGAGTTAGAACCCAAACAAGATAAACCCTTGTGCCATAGGACATAGTTTTTGTTTGCTTCTTGTCACCCACGGTATGAAATATCTGCTGAATTTGAAGTCATAGGTTACTTGAAGGATTAGACTTCAAAAGGGAATTTATTAGTTATTGCTTCACCTACAAGTGAATCTGTACAGTTTTATGTACAGTGTCAGATCCTTTTTTCCCCCCTCTGTTCTGTCTGCTCTCCCATTTTTTCAGGAACTCCAGCCAGGAACCAAGGCCTACACTGTCCAACACAATCCAGAGACCACAGCTAGGTCCCACAGCTAATTTACCCCTGGAGATAGGCTCAGGGCAGTTGGCATCCAGGTGAGAAATGGTGGAAGAATCGTAAATGATCAGTGGCCCAGGGAGTGGGCATCTGCAGTCCTGTTTGTTTGTTTATTTTAAGCCCTTTCCCAACATTAAAAAAAAAAAAAACTTCTCTCCTCACTGGTCTTTAACATGTAGGCAGCAGCAACAGCAAACAGAACTGGATGTGGTATCAGCAAGAGATGGACTGGCTGGCTACAATCATTCCCAGGTAAGTGTGTTGTCCAGTTTGAAGAAGACTGTGATCATTTCCTTAAGAAATGTCCCCCAATGCCAGTTAGAGTGCATGTGTATCTTTAAGTGAATGTTGGGGTTATTGAGTTGTCATGTTAAATCTTTCATGGTTATTTTTATCATCGTATCCCCCATGTTTCTGTTCAGCCTGTGACAGCCGCAGGGCCAGAACACAGCAAGCCCCTCGAGAAGACAGATGGTCTGTTTGCCCAGGATAGAGATCCGAGATTTTCAGAAATCTACTCCAACATCAATGCGGGTACGTTTCTCTCTCATTCTACTTCTAAGTTCTCATTTAGATCATTTACTGATGTGCCTGCTGCTGCCCGACATCTTTCCACTGAATCATAATACCTCATGAGTAAATAGGAACTTGCTGAACTAATGTACTACAGCCCCTTGACTGGCCCTCCCCCCACTCCTTTTGGTCCACAGATCAGAGTAAAGGCATCTCCTCCAGCACTGTCCCTGCCACCCAACAGCTATTCTCACAGGGCAACACATTCCCTCCTACCCCCCGGCCGGCAGAGAATTTCAGGTGAGCCCCTTATGTATGTGCTGCTTTACGGGCCAACTGAGGCATTCAGTTGCTGAATCCAAGTTTTATTCTTCCCTAGCTTTCTCTGGTTATTTCAGACAAGGCAGTAGAAAACTTGTAGGGCTTAAGATGAGGCAAGCTGCTTTTTTTCTTCCCTATTTCTTTGCACCTGTCCTGTTGGTTGTTATAGGTTCCATCTCTGTGTGTCCTGATTGGTGTGTGACTGTCAGTTTTTCTCATCTTTTCCAAATTCTGTTATCAAGTTTTCCTTAACCCTAGGGAAGTCAAGGGGACCTAGTAATAGCACTAGATTGTCCTGTGATTCCTAGATTTTGTGGTAAACCCATCCTTTTAATCTTTTACTGCACTATTTGTTCACTCCTAGAAATAGTGGTCTGGCCCCTCCTGTAACCATCGTCCAGCCATCAGCTTCTGCAGGGCAGATGCTGGCCCAGATTTCCCGCCACTCCAACCCGCCCCAGGGAGCAGCCCCAACTTGGACCCCTAGCACCCGCCCAGGCTTCTCTGCCCAGGTAAAGCTTCTCTTCTGTCTGTTCCCTGTGTACTAGTTTTTATTTGGTTGGTTGGGCTTTTTTCCATATGTGAAATTATTGTCATCTATCTTAGATATTTTCTCCTTAACCCCCACCCCTACCTTCCAATTTTTCTCTTTGCTGCGAGTAGCTAGATAATTAAAAACATAGATAATCCCCAGAACTCAGACTCTGGTTGTCACGTACTCACTCTTATTCAGAATTGCTCACACAGAACATGTTAAACAGGTTTGATTTACAGATTTGTTTTGGAGTCAATTCTGAGTTTCCATTTTGTACTAGAAAGTATAGGAATAAAGGAGAAAATTAACTATAATTTACACACAGTGATGTCTATTAAAAAATATGTTTAAAAGCCTATATAAGGCTATAAATATATATTATATATGATAAGCTTAAAGCTCATATTCTTTCATATATAATATATGCTTATATTGTACAGTAATTTTTTCAGTAAAAAAGCCCAAACCAAAAAGCATACTCCAAAATTGTTACATGCCCTGTGATCTCAATTGCATAAGAAATGTATAGGAAAATAAAAACTGGAAAAAATTCTCACAACTCTCAATGTATAGTTTATTAATTCCATAGTTCTTTGCTCTTTGCACTTTGTCATACCTGCCTAAAAGTAGTGTCAAAGAAGATTGACATTAATTAGAGGAAGTACAGAGTAAGAAATAAGTGATGAGCTTGGCTCAGAAGAATCCAGTGATTGACAGAGACTTGACTCATAGGAGTGACACATGCAATAATGTTAATGTTCCATTTGTTCCCTATCCCTTTCTTTAGCAGGTGGCTACTCAGGCTACAGCCAAGACTCGTTCTTCCCAGTTTGGTGTGGGCAACTTTCAGACTCCGTCCTCCTTCAGCCCCATGTCCCTTCCTGGTGCTTCTACTGCATCACCTGGTGCTGCTGCCTACCCTAGTCTCACCAGTCGTGGATCCAGCTTTGGTAAGTTTCAGATGAGAAAGGAGGGTAACAGGAAAATGACACCTCTAAAGAGAAAGGGTTTGGTAGTTAAAATAGTTTGCTTATGTCCTGGGTGCAGAGTGACAGTCCATTTGGAACTTAAAATGTACCCACATGAGGAGGACTTTAGCACAGATAAAAAAAAGTACATAAGGTATTATATATTAAGTAATAAGCAAATTTAATCTAAATGATCAAAGGACTGTTTGGAAAGGCTAACCAGAGAAAAATTAATTTGGGGCTAGGTTTTACGTACTAGTTTCTCCTCGCCAGTGGAGTTAGTGGCTTAAGGTTGGTTGTTCGTCCTTGCTGTATTTCTAGCTCCTGAGACTGGACAGACTACAGGACAATTCCAGACACGGACAGCAGAGGGTGTAGGTGTCTGGCCACAGTGGCAGGGCCAGCAGCCTCATCATCGGTCGAGTTCTAACGAGCAACATGTTCAGCAGCCATCAGCACAGCAACCTGGCCAGCCTGAGGTCTTCCAGGTGAGAGGGTGAAAAGACTTCAGAAAATCAGAAACTGGAGGAGAAAGGGCCAGGGAGCAGAGACAGAGAAGGAAGTATGCATGTGGACTGAGGTGTTTGGGAGAATGTGGGAGAAGCCAGAGTGGGAATGGGTAGGGATAGATGTCACTAACTGGACCTTACCGTGTGATGCACAGCCTTTAACCAGACCATCGTTAGTGATGTGAGGCACCATGTTAAAGGAAGTCATTTTAGCCCATGCAAGGAGAGCCACATCCCCGCTGCACAGTAGCTTGGGTATAAACATACTGATTATAGCTATAAAGGCCCATTTACCTCAGTCCTGAGGGGACTGCAAGAGCACATGGAGTAATCTTAGGACAAAAGAAGAGCTTATTTAAAACACAGGTTGAAAGAAGGCAGACAGGTTTGGGTAGAAAACAGGTAGAGTAAGAGATACTCCATATGTGTTCATAGGGGGTTATATGGAATGTGGCAAGCAGATTTTTCTCCTTTTGAAAATATGGAAGACTAGAAAAGAGGAAAAATGTGGAACTGTAGGAGGAAGGGACTAGGAACTAGGAACTAGGAACAAAATTGTCATTTAAAGGAGTCCAAGAATTCCTGGGAGTAGGGAAGGCTCAGGGAGCCTAACCCTGCAGAAACTCTGTGGGGCAAGGGGTGATGCTTCAGGGGAGTGTTGGGAAGACGCTCAGTAAACGTAAGGGATTAAGGTGTGTGACCAGACTTGCTCTGTTTCTCTTATCAGGAGATGCTGTCCATGCTTGGAGACCAGAGCAACAGCTACAACAACGAAGAATTTCCTGACCTAACTATGTTTCCCTCCTTTTCAGAATAGAAGTATTGGGGTGAGGATAAGGGGTGGGGGAGAAAAATCACTGTTTGTTTTTAAAAAGCAAATCTTTCTGTAAAGAGAATAAAAGTCCCTCTCCCTTCCCTTCCCTCACCCCTAATGTGTACCCCTTTCCCCTTCTGGCCTTTCCTTGCCCTTCTGCCTCCAAGATAACATTTATAGAAGAAATAGGGCGAATCCTGAAGGCTTTGGGGATCCTTTGAAAAACTAAGGCTGGGTGAAGTTAAGAATGCCTTTCCTTATGTCTCCTGACCAGAGATTTGTGCAGAAATTATTTGTGCTAGGGTCAAGAGGCAGGTTAGAGAACCTGACATCCACTGTTTGCCTTGTATACTGTGGCTTGTTTTTGGAAAGAAATTCTGAATAAGGTGGGGAAGAGGAGAAATGTCCTCATATTTGAGGACCATGAAACATGGTAGGTATATATAGGGCTTCAGGAAGTGAGTGTAGGCTCTTTCTGCTGCCTGGTGAGTGAGGAAGTGAGAGAGGGAGAGGGAGAAAGAGAGAGAGAGTGTGTGTGTGCGCGCACATATGTGCACACGTGTGTTTCTGTGTTTGTTTCTTTCTCCCTATTAGGGAGTTATGCAAAATTTGTCCCAGATTTTATCTTTGTTTTTCTGTGTATTCTTCAAAGAGTCCTAAGGAGTTAAATCTTCTAGGTATTTTCCACTTAGTATTGCAGCCAAAGAGTATTTAAATAAATGTCTTTGCTGCACTTACATCTATGCCCAGCCAGTATGCAACTGTAAGCAAATATATAAAGTCTTCTGTTGATGTGGTTGGTCTCTCATCAAACATATTTAGTGATAAAGCTGGGTCATTCCCACTGTTGGTGCTCTCACCTTATATGGAAGATCTGCAAACATTACAGGTGTTTAGGGTGGGAAGATAAACCCCTTTCAAAAACCCCATACTTGGCCATACTTGCTGCATTTTTCTGTCAGAATCACATACAATGTGTGTTCTGTAGAGGTTATTTCTGCATGGAAACTCAACTTCTTGGATTAGCAGTCCCAATGAAATCTTCACTGCTGGAGTTCAAACCAAATACCAAGCCTTCTTGCAAAGTAGCCTCTTTCATCCCATTCTCAATTCAGTCTGGCTAGAAACTGATATTTAGGTCTTTTCTGGACCTATAGTTCTTCCTCTTTGCTCCCTCCAGTCTTAAGATTGGATTTTGCTTTATGATGCAAGAGTATAAATCCATGTGGTAGATGGGGCCTGGACTCCCATTCTGACAGGGTTACTGAGTTAACTATAGCCATATAAAATGCAGATACCGGTTACTACTCTCACTCTTTACCTTCCTCAGGTAACAGTCATGTGTATCAGACTTTTTTTTTTTTATTTTAATTGGCTCAGGCCAGTATCTTAAGTGCAAGACTGAATTAAATAAGGAGAAGACATATTAAACATAGCCATAGGAGACTGAGGAGCACAGATGGCCTTAGAGAGGCTGAGAGAGCATCATTACTGGGTTTCTCTCCCTTTTGTCTCCAGTCTGGTGCCAGGTAGTGGAGTTGAAAAGGAGACAGTTTATTTTTTTATTCTATGTGCACACATACCGTATACATATATATATTTATATCACAATTTAAGAAACCAAAAAGTTGAGTTTCCAATGGAATCCTTGTTTTTTAATAATTGACTGTTTTTAAATGTGATCAGGACTATAATATTGTACAGTTATTATAGGGCTTTTGGGGAAGGAGAGGGGAGGGAGAAGATGCTCTGGGGGTTTTGTTTCTGCTTTTCCTTCAGGGTTTTATTTTTGATTGTTTTTTCTTGTTGGCCATTTCTGTACTGCTGGCATCTGTGCTGAGCTTTACAGTGGCAAAAATAATGACATGTAGCAAAGATTTTAAAAACAAAATATTTTTTCCTTTTGTAAACTTTCTTGTGTTGTGTGATCTTGATTGCGGCTTTATTATTCCTTTCCAGCTCATAAACAACAAATACTCACAACTAGTTGAATCCATAGTTTGAACTCCAAATATGCAAACACAAAGCACAGTGTGTCTGTAATTTCAGGATTCAGAAATCACAGGGCTCTGATCACTCAGCACTCCTTGATTGTCCTCCTGATCCTGACTCATTCTGAGTAGAATCATCAGGGACATCTGACCGTGAGATGGGGGTTGGGGAATTGCCCGGTCCTGCAGAGCAGACAGAGATGGGACTTGAGACCAGTAGAGCACATCGGATTCCTTCCCCCAGTATGTCCTGCTCACCTGGATTAAAAGGAATTAGGGATGGGGAAATTTAAACTCTTCAGGTCTGGACTTGGTTTCCCTCTAGGACCATATGGTTCATAATCTTAAAAGAACACCCTGTGTTCGTGAGGGTCGATGTGTGCAATCCAGCTAGAAACTGAGTCTGTCCTATGTATTATCTTTTCTGTTCCAAGGACCATCTTTTCCTCTTCCCCCATCTCTATTTATGGAAGAAAGTGGGAATTTGGGGATGTGGTTTAGGGACTGAACTAGACTCTTATGATCTGTCACATGCCTGGATGTTGGGGGAATCATTTGGAGAAGCTCACATGACTGGTCTTGGATCAGGGATTTTAATAATTGAAACAGATAATGTTCATCAGGCATCCCACCATCTGAGAATTTTAGCAACAAAGAAGTCACATGCAAGTTTGTCAGTGCTCATGGCATTGATTCAAGTAAAGTCATTAATAACTAGGAGTGCTGGGTTTTTTTGTTACTTTTAGAACCAGTTTCATCTTGACTTTCTGGGCATATCCTACCTCAGCAAAACCTTATTAGTCTGGGAGAGCTACTGACAACTTTTAGCCAACAAGCTTGTTAAACTCAAGTGATTTTGGAGCCTTTGGCTTCCTACATACTCTTTTCTAGTCTTCTGTAATTTATTCCCTCATCCTTGCTGTGAGAGTCAGACACAAATTTGAAAATTAAGGTTTTGAAGTTGGAGAGATGGGTGATAACAGGAAAAGGACAGGAGAAAATGTAATCCCCAATATAATAAATACTACATAATAAAGAAGGATGGGGGAGACCAGGACTGTGTCCTATTAACCATCAAAGTGAAGGTAAGCCCCAACTTGTGTAATGTGTGTCAGAGTGGGTTTTTTTGTTTGTTTTTGTCTGCCCTCAAAGACAGTCATGTGAAACTAAATACCTAGCAACTCTCCACCCTGGCACACTCCAGTCGCACACAGAAACACTGCAAATCCGCTGCCTCCTTCCCTCCCCAGCCCTGCTTCTCTCAGCATTTCTTTCCCCGCCTCCCTCCCCTATTCAAATTTTCCAGCCCACAGCTGAAACTGACTTCCGCAATCCTGATGGAATAAATCCAGCACCCCTAGTCATCCGCCCACATATCCACACTCCCCAGCGAACGGAGCCTAGAGCACAGATCCCTATCAGCAGGTAACATTTTCTACTTGCTAGATCTTTTAGCTTCTCATTCCTTGCTTTCTCCATTTTAGGAGTATTATGGATGTAGTGACTTGGGGATAAGGTTGAGATTTGTAGGTTGTGTAGGTGAAAACAGCAATATGCCCATCTTAGGTCATTTCCTGGCTAAACAAAATTTGCCTGGAAATCTTTAGGATTCCTACTATGATTTATATGTGTGTATACATAGTTATTAGTGAAAGCTAAAGATACAGGGAATCCTTTGCCCATCCCTTGAAGAGGGGCCTCTCCTTGTAGGGTCTTCTGTTTTGCCCAAAGGTACCAAAAGGGTTAACTTACTAGCGGGGAGGAGGACTGGTGCCCAGAGGTGCTTTTCCACTCTGTCTCAAAGCCTTTAACACTCCAGATATTAAATGTCTTGTTGAATGTTTTGCCAGTCTGCAAAGATTACACAAAATTGGGACTGTAAATTCAAAAATGATAGAAGCTGTATAACTTGCTTCAGACTGTAAATTGTTCTTAAAACGGAGAACACGGAATTAAGCCGCTGTAAGAAATGAGTGAAGCTAGAGTAAACTGAAAAGCTGTGAATTTAATGATCACAGAACACTGCTTTTTGTCTTACATTCTTCTAACAAACTTTGGTTCTGAAGCTTTTGTCCTGTGACGCAATCACAGAGGTTTTTTGTTGTCAGGAAAAGAAAGAAAAACTTTCCTGCCCACAGCATCTGGTTGAGATTAGGGGCAGTTTCCTGCCTGAGGAGGGAGCAGGAAGAGAAAGGAGGAAGAAATGTGTGAGACTAAGGAGACAATAAACATCTAGAGAATAGGAAATACTGTCAGCTGTTCCTGGTCGTCTCATGGCAAGATCTGGGAAAGTATCCCGAACTTGGGGCAAGGGAGTAAATAATACCTTGAAGAAATGGTCAGGAAGCAAAACTTAGCTGGAAATTTTTCCTTTGTGTATTCTCCAACCCCCTTCCAACCTCCAGCCTTGTCCATCTCCTTCAGGTCTGCAGGGGACATTGGAGGAAACAGGTGCTGGGTCCCTTCTGATTGTCCATTTTCTACCCCATTTCTGGCTTTCTCGGCAAGTTTGTGTGTGTGTGTGTGTGTGTGTGTGTGTGTGTGTGTGTGTGTGTGTAATCTTCCTAGGTCAAAAAGCTTGGAACCAGATGTATTGGCACCCAACCAAACCCAGATCCTTCCTATCATTGTTTTATCGTATGCAGATCATCCTCAATTCTTTGGATTCCTTCCTTATAAATCCTTGTTTTCCTTTGCATCACGGTCCCAAGGAAGGTGTTCTTATCTTTGGGTTCATGAATTCCCCAGAATTGTGTGTGCATGCGTTTTTCGGGTGAGTGGGAATATAATGGGTTACAAAATTTTATTAGCTTCTCAAAGGAGTTCATGACTGCCAAGGGTTAAGAACCACCTGTCTGGGAATATAGCTCCAGCTATTTCCTCATCCCAAGCCAGTCTGTGAACCCCTTGGCCCACAGAAGAATGTCCCCTAATTATCCCCTTCCCCAGGATGTGGGGGCTCGAGGTTCTGCTGCTGCTGCCCATGGCAAGCTTTGCTCTATATCCTGAGGAGATACTGGACACTCAATGGGAGCTATGGAAGAAGACCTACGGGAAGCAGTATAACAGCAAGGTGCCTGGGACCTGGAGGGTAGCACGGTCGGGGAGGTGGAACGTGAGACTTCCAGGCTTAGCATCCAGATTCCCTTCTTCAATCTGGATACCTTAACCACTCCAACCAAGCAAACCTGCCCCTGTTCTCTAACTCAACATACAGATTCATTCCTTCTCCTTGACTCACTTTCCCTCAAGTTCTGGCTTTTTCTTTATAACTGTCACATTTCTCTTTGGGGAAGAATTCTCAGATGAATGCTTTTCATCCATAAGCAATTTTCTATACATCTCTCCAGAGCTTTGCATTCTATTTTTTTTGTATTTGTTTGCATATTTCTTTTTGTATCCTCTTAATCCCATGGTGAGTTCCCCAACTAGACTGTAAACTGAATGATTGTAAGTTTCATCTTTTCTCCTAAAAACCTCCACAGTATTACTTATGTAACTTTATACACAGGACACAGTCTGTGCCAGTACTGACTATGCTCTGTTTAGGTGGATGAAATCTCTCGGCGTTTAATTTGGGAAAAAAACTTGAAGCATATTTCCATCCATAATCTTGAGGCCTCTCTTGGTGTCCATACATATGAACTGGCCATGAACCACTTGGGGGACATGGTGAGTTGAACCTCGGCTCCTGGGCCTACCTGCCCTGTTTGCCTTAGTTCCCTGCTAATGCCTTGCCTTTTTGTTCTTTGTCCCAGACCAGTGAAGAGGTGGTTCAGAAGATGACTGGACTCAAAGTACCCCCCTCTCATTCCCGTAATAATGATACCCTCTATATCCCAGACTGGGAAAGCAGAGCCCCAGACTCCATTGATTATCGGAAGAAAGGATATGTTACTCCTGTCAAGAACCAGGTACCGTCCTTTCTCCTGGCATGACCTCTTTCTGCTTCTTTGTTCTTACAGTAGGAGGGAACTAGGAAGAGAGGGCAAGGAACTAAGGGATCTCTCCCAATGCTAAGAGAATACAGCTTATTCTGTTATTTAAGTCATCACCTATTTTTGTATGTTTATGTTGTTTGTTTTTTTACAAGTAGTATTGCTGTAAGCACCCTGTGAATATGTTTTCATGTATATGTGCAAATATTTATGCAAAATAAACCCTAAAATTGGAACTGCTAGGTCACAGAGTATCATTTCCAAAAAATTTTTTTATGATCTTAACACCTCACCAGCCAGAGAATGCCACTTTTCCCTCAACCTTAGCAATGCCGATTATATCAACCAGATCAACAACTGATTTAACATTCATTCAATAAATACATCTTTTTCAGAACCTACCAGGAGTGCTAGGCAGTGGAGAGTCAAGATGACTAAGACATTACCCGTGTCCTCAAGAAATCCTCAGTCCTAAAAAATAGAACAGGGAAGAAAGAAAAATGTATAATCGAACTGAACAAACACTAATAGTAATAGCACTTTTTGAGAGATTGTTGTGTGTCAGAAACTTCTAAATCCTTTACATGAATTAACTTTTTAAGTCTCCATAACCCATAATTGAGTATATTATTATCCAGATTTTACAGATAAAGCACAGAGAGGTTTAGTAACTTCCCCAAGGTCGCATATCTTCTAGGTTGCAAAGCCAGTACTCTGTTCCACTACAGCTAATGGGGACAGTGGTAACAATGTTACCAATACAAACAATAACAATAGAACAATGTAACAAATATTAAACAAAGGGAAAGAGGAAGACTTCACAGAAAAGGGGACATGTGTGCTGGAATTGCATCAGGCAGTTTAGAGGGAAGAAACAAAAAGGTGAACAGCAGTCACTGACAGTTGCTCTGTTACGCCTTTCAGGGTCAGTGTGGTTCCTGTTGGGCATTTAGCTCTGTGGGTGCCCTGGAGGGCCAACTCAAGAAGAAAACTGGCAAACTCTTAAATCTGAGTCCCCAGAACCTGGTGGATTGTGTTTCTGAGAATGATGGCTGTGGAGGGGGCTACATGACCAATGCCTTCCAGTATGTGCAGAAGAACCGGGGCATTGACTCTGAAGATGCCTACCCATATGTGGGACAGGTAAGACCGCACCATGCAGTTACACAGCTCAGTAATGGCTCTTCCTTTCCTGGTATTTTGTCCTAGAAACAATTCCAGAAATCTTGTTTTCTGTTCCCCTATACTGCCTTGTTGATAGGATAATTTCCCATAGAAGGCCAAGAAGATTGCCACAGCCCAGGAGATTGGGGGGGCTCAGGCCACCATAACCCTATCCATCTCTTTGCCCTGGAGGAAACAGAGCACAGGTGACCCCACAGACATCTGAGTATGCCTCTGCAACCTCCTGCTCAGCTCCTTCGCTCCCATCACAGATCCCAAACGTACCACACTAATTTGCTGAATCGTACCACACTAATTTGCTGAATCGTATGCCTTTATTTTGCATGATCTCAGCATGAACCCACGGGAATGTTTATGCAAATTATGTAAGTTAACATGCTGACATGTACGTAATGAGAGAAAAAATAAGTTGCTTCATACTTGTTTTAACTTTAGAGATTAATTTACTTCCTCCTTTAGTAATCGGAAGAAGACCTTTCTTATCTAAAAGGAAGATCTAAGGGCTTTTATATACATGGGGTTGATAGATAATAGGGTTGCATAGGGCTTTTGTAATAGGAGCTTTTGAAACAGAGATAGCAAGTTTGAGTAATAAGAGTGATGGCTACAGGACACCTGGGTGGCTCAGTCGGTTAAGCATCTGACTTCAGCTCAGATCATGATCTTGGGGTCCTGGGGTTAAGCCCTGCGTTAGGCTCTGCACTCAGCAGGGGAGTCTGCTTGTCCCTCTACCCCCCCCCACTCGTCTCTCTCTCTCTCACTCTCACTCTCTCTCTCCCTTTCAAGTAAACAGATAAAATCTTTAAAAAATAAAAAAGATTGATGGTTACTATGTACTAAGCCATGTGCTTAGTTCATTTTCTCATTTAATCTTCATAACAGACATGTAAGGTAAACTTATCCTCTCTTTATAGGTGAGGAGATTGACACTGAAGGAGAGAAAATAGCATGCTCAAATTCATACCACTAGTCATGTAGCAGCACCAAGATTTATCTACTGTGTCTGTTCATCTGCTACACACACTTCCAGCATGTCTTCTGTGCAAATGTGCAGTTTTCTTTAGTAGGATATAATACCTGGGAACAGAATTGTCTGAGTCTTAGGGTACATGTATCTTCAACCCACTAGATAATGACAAATTGTTTACCAAAGTGTTTGGAAACATTTATTTTTTATTTATTTATTTATTTTTTTTAAAGATTTTTTTATTTATTCATTCGACAGAGAGAGAGAGACAGCCAGCGAGAGAGGGAACACAAGCAGGGGGAGTGGGAGAGGAAGAAGCAGGCTCATAGCGGAAGAGCCTGATGTGGGGCTCGATCCCATAATGCCAGGATCACGCCCTGAGCCGAAGGCAGACGCTTAACCGCTGTGCCACCCAGGCGCCCCTGGAAACATTTATATTCCCACCTGAAGTGTATAAAAATTCCCATTGATTCCCATCTTTATTAGTATGCTTATCTGGCCATCTGCATTTCTTCAGTGAATTCACTGTTTATATCTTTTGTACATTTTTAATTAGTTGTTTTTCCCACTGATTTTTAGGAATTTAAAAAAGATATCTGGATACTAATACTGTGTGTGTTGTAGGTGAACACTTGTCTTTTTATATCTTTCAACTCAGAGAAGTTCTTAATTTCAGACTAGTAAAATTATTTTCCTTTGTAATTTGTGCCTTTAAAAAATCCAGTAGCAATGAGTGTTATTCATTCATGTTTAGTTCTGATCCCATCTCAGATGGTGTCTGTTGCAATAAATGCTCATTAATGTAAATGGCTGAACAAATCCATTTCACTGGATACTCAACAACCTATATAGGAAAGTCACTTCACATTTTCATGGACATTGGCCACACCAAAACAGACATTAATTTGTAAATTTCATGGTATTATTATTCCATGTTGTGGTTTTTTAGCTGTCAGGTATACAAGGCAGAAATATTGGAGGTTGTACCTAAAATAAATTTTCTTTAATCTGTATACAATTTTCAGAACTCCTGGGTCCTAAGTCCATGTTTGATTTCTGGGGCTACTACTTACTATAAGGTGCTAACTTTAGGGCACCATACTAAAGCTGCCCTAACAGATTAACTTTTAAATTCTGAATACATCAGGCTAATCAGTGAGATAATGTAGCAAAATATTCTTATTTATTTATTTACTTATTTATGTAAAGACTTATAAATTCGAGAGTGAGAGAGTGCACACACAAGCACAGAAGGGGAGGGAGAAGCAGACTCCTCGCTGAGCAGAGAGCCTGACGTGGGGCTCCATCCCAGGACCTTGAGATCGTGACCTGAAGCACAGACAGACACTTAATCAGCTGGGCCACCCAGGTGCCCCAAAATATTCTCTTTTAAATTGTTAAATATTCTTTCAACAACTTTTTGTTGTCACTTGATATCAAAAATTTTAATCCTGGGGCAACCAGGTGGCTCAGTCGGCTGAGTGACCAACTCTTGGTTTCGGCTCAGTCATGATCTCAGGGTTATAACATTGAGCCCTGTATCGGTCCCCACGCTTAGTGTGGAGTCTGCTTGAGATTTTCTCTCCCTCTCCCTCTGCCCCTCCCACTCATGCACTCTCTCTCTCTCTCAAATAAATAAATCTTTAAAAAAATTAAATCCCAAAAGTATATACAAAAGAAATCCCACCCAAAACCAGGTCTGTGTTTACAATTTTTTCCATATCGATTAATCCAGGCAGCCAATTTAAAGGATTGTGTAACTATGTTAAAGAAAAAGAAATTAAATAGCATCAGAGCTAATAGTTGATTACTCATCGATTGACAGCTTATATCGATTACATGGTATTATATTAATCAGTTTGTTGAGAGACAGTTTAATAGCTCAGAGTTTGAATAATTTAAATGAAATTTACATAATATCTGAAACCTTAATTTGGAAGAAAAAGAGCATCTGACTTCTAATTTCTGTTCTCCTGCCCCCTCAAATGATCTCTTCAGCATTTGACAGCAATGTGGAATGACTTTGGTCTCATAATCAATTAAAATGAAGAATGAGCCATATAAGACATGTAGTCCATTTTTACTATTTTTATTATTTTTTAAGATTTTAAGTAATCTCCACACCCAGTGTGGGGCTTGCTCGAACTCACAACCCCAAGATCAAAAGTCACATGTTCTACCGATTGAGCCAGCCAGGCACATCCATATTCTATATTTTTAATATTCTGAATCTTGAGCTTGTATCTACTTTACAGTTGTTAAAAGCAATTATTATCTAAAAGTAAAAGAACTTCTCATATAAACACATGAATGAATGGAGGGAGGTGAAGAAAAATAAAATAAAAGCAGTCAGATAATACAGTAATTTATGTTCGTTCCAGCCATAATGCAGCTAATTCTGACTTTAAAGTATCATCACATGACATTCTTCCAAATCCATTCCTGAGATATTTTTATTTACTTATAGATTTGAACAATTTTTGGCACTAGGAGGCATCAAGGTTTGGATCATACGGCAGAAAACAAAGGAATCCTGAGAAATTAAGACAGGAGACTACTGTAATCTTAGAATATCATGTCAAATGCTGCCATTATTGTTAATAGTTAGATAACGTGTTCTTACAGAGTCAGCTTTAGGTTTTTGAAAGGGTAGCCTGTAGGAAAATTAATTGCAAAAGAGACTACACCACCTTGACATAGTTTGCCATAAGACTTCGAAACTGTGGCTTGCCAGTGAAACATACTATTGTTAACTGGACCTCCGAAACATAATGTTGGAAATCCACAGGCTAAATTGCTAAGTTCTTTATTAATTTGTTTTAATGTCATATTATGTGCTTTCAAGAACACCAGCCAAAACTCTTTGCCTCACACTAGTTCCCCTGGTATATGTGTATAGGGCCCAGGTCTTCCCTCTCTCCGGGCCTTGGCCTCCTCCCCACAGAGCAGTGGTGACTCCCTGCCCTCCGAGGCTTGCACATACTACATGGCCAGAAAGATGATCTGTGCTTTTAAAACACCTTGTTCCAGAAATCTCTCTCTACCCTGAGGGAATAAAAATACTCCCTCTCTTAAGTTTTACAGTATATCCTTTCACATTTATGTTTTAAAACCACCCAGAGCTGATTTTTGTGTATGTGCAAGGTATCCACTTTTCATGTTCTTTTTTTATAGTTATCTAAAATGGCGAGGAGAGAACAGACCCTCTCTAAAGACTGTAGGCCTGCTGCCCCTGTCAGTTTACCGACATCACTCAGAGCATTGGTGGAGTTTCTCACCCACCAGTTCCTGGCCTGCTGCTTTGTCCTACTTCTGTTTTAACCTCCTTTTTTCCAGGATGAAAGTTGTATGTACAACCCAACAGGCAAGGCAGCTAAGTGCAGAGGGTACAGAGAGATTCCTGAGGGGAATGAGAAGGCCCTGAAGAGGGCCGTGGCCCGAGTGGGACCCATCTCTGTGGCCATTGATGCAAGCCTGACCTCCTTCCAGTTTTACAGCAAAGGTAAGGAGCTGTTCCTAGAGAGCACAATCAGCCATCTCTTATGATGGGGGCTTGGCAGCTTCTCGAAAGCCACTGGGCATTGGCAGTACTTAGTTTCCACGTTTAGATGAGTCTGACCAAGGGAAACGGAACAGCTACTACAGTGCAGCACATCTCTCTGTCACCAATCCTCCTGACAGGGCAGGATTCTTCAGGGTGGCCCTTGGAATGCAGAAAGCTTCACCTTGATAGTTTGTTTCCCAGGTGTGTACTACGATGAAAACTGTAATAGCGATAATCTGAACCACGCGGTGTTGGCAGTGGGATATGGCATCCAGAAAGGAAACAAGCACTGGATCATTAAAAACAGGTAATGATGAGGATACTAAGTTTGTCATGCAATCACCCTATTAACACTCAGCCTCAACTCCAACTTCCCAATATTTCTTTCTCTCACTTCAAGAGAAAGTTGTCTCAGACTTTTTAGTTCTCCCTTCCCAATTAGAGGCTCTTAATTCTTTTTTTTTTTAAGATTTTATTTATTTATTTGACAGAGAGAGACAGCCAGTGAGAGAGGGATCACAGGCAGGGGGAGTGGGAGAGGAAGAAGCAGGCTCACAGCTGAGGAGCCTGATGTGGGGCTCGATCCCAGAACGCCGGGATCACGCCCTGAGCGAAAGGCAGACGCTTAACGACTGCGCCACCCAGGCGCCCCTACAGGCTCTTAATTCTAACACGTAATGGCCAGACAGCAGTACTCAGAGTCTGTGTTGGGTGCTCCACATGCAAAGTGCTTAGTTATACAGAAATGAACAGAATGCTCGCCTTCCGTGATCTCACAGCCCCCTAAGAAAGACAGAGCTAACTACATCCAGAACATACAGGAACACCAAGAAACCAGCAGGAGGTTTTTAATTATATAGTTTTTTCTTTCTTTTTTCTATAATGTGATCAATTTCTTAGGAAGCTTTCCATCATCAGTCTGTTTGGAAGCGATAGGGAACCAACGTAAAGGTTTAGTATCCTCTTGTGCAACTTTTTGCCTGTCCAGATATACTTAGGATAACATATATAAAAACTGGCCAAAGATTTTGAAGTCTGTGAAGAGAAACACTTTTTGGAAAGTAGATATGACAACAACAACAAAAATTAGTGTTTCCTTCCCTATTATTGGGAGTAAATAAAACTATACAGTACTTCGGCTCCCCATTTTTCTTTAGGCCCTTGTGACTTTGGGGGGTAGACTTAATGAGAATTATACTTTTCCTTTTCTCATTGGCCAATACAGGCCTGGCAACAGCACTAACTAAACTTCCTGTCCTTGGTGGCTCCAGGGAGCAGGAGTCCTAGATGCTGGCGAGTTCACAGGCCAAAACAGTGCTGTGAGCAAGTGGGGCTGCTACCTAGAGGACTGACAGGGTAGGCAGTATAGGTCACAGTCCCAACTAAGGCTGAACCCAAGCACCTTTTTAGGAAGGTGCTCCTTCTCCCACAGCTTCTGTCCTATGTTCTCCCTTTCTCGACTCCCAGTCCCAAGGACTTACTCTGTCCTTCCTGGTCAGGTGCCAAGGGTGGAGCCTGCATCCAAGATTTCTGGGAGGAATAAGGGACACACTTAAGCAGGATCAGGATCACTGGAGACCCATAGAGAAGGGAATAGGAGTAGGGTACAGGTCTTAAGTAAAATGTATTGGGTAACTGGGGAATTCGCTGATTGGGGAAAAAGAAAACGCATGAAAACAATTTAGGAAGATATGTAGACCGGTCTCCCTCTCGCACTGCCTTGTCTTTCATTCTCGCCACTGTTCCCTTAGCAATCTAATTCATTCTCATAGCTTCATTCATCTCTCCTATTGGGTTTACCCAGTAAGACCAAGATCACCTGCTTCAGCCTCTCTTACTTCTTTCTTATGCTCTAGACTCATGTTTTCAAGATTACTCTTCCTTAAACACCAATTGGACCATGTTACACTCCCAGTCTGAGACTTTCAGTGTCTCCTCCACTACGATGGGCCACAGGGTCGAACTCTTCAGCCTGGCAGTAAAGATAATACAAACTGATCTCAGTCTACCTTTCCAGACATATTTCCTACTATACCCTGTCAGGCACCCTATTTTTCGGCCACATGATCTTAACACATGTCCCATGCTCTCCTGCCTCTAGTATTCATTTCATAGTCCTCTGCTGGCATCCCATTTGCATAAGCCTTTTTGATCCTTTGATCACAAGCAGTCTCTCTTACCTTTGAGGCCTATAGCATTATGCCTTCTCTCCATTCCTTTACTTTAAACTCTTCAAAGGTAAAAACTGTTTTATTCATTTTTTTATACCATCAGTACCTAGCACAATAGTGTTTAATGAATAAATAAACTGAGGGTACTAAGTATTTTCCTTAATTGGTCCTACAGCTGGGGAGAAAACTGGGGAAACAAAGGCTATATCCTCATGGCTCGGAATAAGAACAACGCTTGTGGCATTGCCAACCTGGCCAGCTTCCCCAAGATGTGACTTCAGCCAGCCAACTTCATCCTGCTCTTCCGTTCCTTCCACGATGGTACGACATACTGACGTACTTTGGAAGGGAGTCGGTGTGTCTTTTTTGAAGCAGATGTAGCAATATAGAGATTGTCCATTCAGTTCCCCCGTTTGTGCGTCAAGTGACACCCCTACTACTTTCCTTCTCTCCACCCAAGGCCTTTCTTTTTCACTGTGGCCGCAGTAGGAATTTCCCTAACAGATGTACATTCTTGGGCTAGAAGATGTGAGCACAGCCTGCCCGGACTGCTGTCCTGCAGCTGATGCTATGTGAAGAGTCAGAGGCTAGAGATCTTCGGGCAGATTCTCATTCACAGTGGCTAGTTAGCTTTAACCACCTAGAGGACTAAGGTGACCTGACCTCTCAGTCTCCAACTTCACTTCTTCTGTATCCTGAAGATAGAAATTTCTATGTTTTCTACCCCAATTCATAAATCTATTCATAAATCTTTGGTACCAGTTTATGTGATACAAGAAATGTGTTTTCTTTTTCCTTCTTTGCATTTTTAAAGTAAACCAAGTATTTATCTCTTGTCTCTAATTTAATAAATACCTATTTAGTAAACATGCATTTTGCGTCAGATACTGTGCTAGGTGCTGGAGACAGAAAGATGAAAAAAAACCAACATGTATCTGAGGCACCTGGCGGGCTCAGTTGGAGGAATGTGCAACTCTTGATCTTGGGGTTGTGAGTTGGAGCCCCATGTTGGGTGTAAAGATTATTTAAATAAATAAAACTTTAAAACAAAACAAAAACAAAAAATATGTATTCCTTATATTCGATGTGCTCCCAGTTTACTTGGAGTCTCTCACATAAACATTTCACCCTAATTCATGTATTTGTTCATTTCTTCAACCAACATTTATGAAGTCCTTACTGTGTACTAAGAGCTTTCTAAATTTCAGGGATTCCATGGATATAAGGAGACTTCAATGTTTAGTTCTATGTGTAGGGGAACCAGAGTAAGTGACACGTAAACGTAGGTCTTGACAAATATCTTAAGGCCCTTCCTGAGGTTCTACAGTCTAAACATTTGCTGTCATCAAAAGAGGAAACTAAAACTCTATTATCGTTTCCAAGCAGTATTAACTCTAAAAGAAAGTGGCTGACTAATAATAAATCAGCACAACCAGTTTTGCCATTTTTCACAAAATGTTGAGTACCTATTATCACCACTAGAAAGAGTTCACATTTATTCAATTCTAATCAGGTGTCAGGCACTATTTTATTTCATTCTACACAAAAATTATTTTTGTATGTAAATATTTATTACCCTGTGGTAAGCAGTGTATTTAAGGTGAGGAGGATGCAACAAATAGTAAGACATGGCTCTGACTTCGAGAATGTTATAGACTAGTGACAGACATATAAACTAATAACACCACCCATAAGAAATAAATATTAATTATGCAAGCTCAGGAATGAATCATTACTTCTTAATGGGATTTTAGATGAGGCTTCAGTGAGAACAGAGCTTTGAAAGATCTGAATGGGCAGAAAAGATGGGTGTGGGGATGGAGTAGAGGGAGGGAGGGCCTATCAGGCAGAATGTTTTGGGTGAACAGAGGCGCCTAGAGAGCGGAAGGAGTGGTGAGGGCTGGTGTGACCTAAGAGGTGCAAAGGCATCTATAGTAGAAGTGAGGTGAGTAAAGTGGATGGGAGTTAAATCCGGGAAGGCCTTGAATGCCTTCCATGTCTCAAGAAGTTCATACTGTAACTTACAGAAACAGGCAGTTAGTAGGCATCAAATATTTTTGAACAGGAGAGAGACATGATCAGATCTATATTTTAGCAACATCCCTCTGGCAAGGCAGTGTTGTAAAGAACAAATAACAGATGGAGAACAAAATGGAAATAGAAGAAATTGGAGACGAGTCAACATTTAGGAGACACTGCACATGTTCTGTGTCTTCTCAAAGAAAGAATACTGCACAGAAGAACGACTCCTGAACGTTTTTGAAGGTTATGTATGAGTTTGGCAGATGGGAAGGTGGGAAAAGGCCTTCCAGGCCCAAAGAATAGCTTATTCAAATGTGTAGGCGTGATGGAGAACTTTCCGCAATCTGCAAGTAGTTTTTGTTGAGCTTTCAAAGTGCTAAAGATGAGCTGGAGAGATGTCTGACTCCCCTCTGGGCAAATCTACACTGTTCTGTTGTTTTGATCTGGGATTTTTTTTTTCCTTCTGCCTAAAGAACATCCTTTAGAATTTCCTTTTGTACAGATATGTGGACAACAAATTTACTCTGTTCCTGTATGTATTTGAATTTATACCTAGATTTTCTCTTCTGGGACATTAATCTGTATATCTATACATGACCAGTACCACACATTTATACTGCGTTTTCATACCTAATGGGTTAGTCTTCCCCTTATCACCCTCCTTTTCTAGAATTCTTCCTGAATATTCTTGCTTTTTACTTTTTTCCATGTGCTCTTCAGAATCAGCTTGTCAATTTATCAAAAATTCCACTAGTATTTTTATTTAGATCACATTAAATTTATACCTTAATTAGGGAAAATTGACCTCTGTATACTACTGACTTTTCCTATCTAAGAATAAGAAATGCCTTTAAATTTTTTAAGTACTGTTTTGTGCCCTTAAAGATATTGCTCATTTCTTGCTAACCTTTTTTGCAACCCAGGATATTTACCTTTTATTATTGTTATTATTATTATTGCAGGTTTTAAAAAAAAATTTTGCAGTTTAAATGGGGTCTTTTCCAACATAATTTCTGATTAGATGTATATTTGAAAGCTGTAGATTTCTGTTATGTTAGTTTTTATACTCAGATACCTTACCTTGAATTCTCTTTTTGTTTATACATTTTTCAGTTGATTTTCTTGGATTTTTTTGAATATACAAGTATATCACCCACAGAGGTAAATTTTACCCCTTTCTTTCTGATTTTTATCTCTAATTTCTTCCTGTCTGTTTGCATTAGATAAAACTTCAAAATGATGCTAGAGTTGATAGACCCTGACCTAGAATTGTTATTATTTTTATAGATGCATGAAATTCCAATTAATTTAAGTGAATCCCAATAAGTCAAAATTTATATTTCCAATGTTCTCAGTTACAGAAAAGACTGCAATGAATGATTGATATTTTAACACAAAAAAACTTTTAAAGTGATCATACATTTAAACCTGTCAGTTTATAATGTTTTATTTCTTTAATAATACCAATATTAGCTAACATTTATTGGGCTTTACTATGCAGCTCATACCATGTTCAATGCCTTACACATAGTACCCTTGTTATTGGCATTTTACAGATGTCAAATAGCTTGCCCAAGATAAGCTAGCTAGTAAATGGCTGAGCCAGGACTCATACCCAGGACGTTTGTTTTTCTGTCTCCTTTTATACACTTTATTAGTATTTTTAAATTTATGTTATGGAACATTTTAAACATATGCAAAAGGAGAGAGAGTAGCAGAGTGAAGCCTCATGTACCCATTATCCATCTTGAACAATTATCAACATTTTCCAATCTTATGTCATCCATTCCGCTTCCATTTTTTTTAATTTAGTATTTTAAAGCAAACCCCAGATATCATTTCACTCATAGTCATTATGCATCTCGGAAGAATTTTTTAATATAATCACCATGCCATTAACATGCCAAACAAAATTAACAATTGTTTCTTATTATCATTTACTATTCAGTCCATTTTTAAAATTTTCCAGTTGTTTAAAGGTATCTTTTTACCGTTAAGTTTATTCAAGTCAGTATCCAAACAGTTTTACACATTGCACTTGGTTGTTATTAAGTGTACTGTATTGTTTGACAGTCACATCCCTACCTGCACACCCCCAAACACACATACTTTTTTTTTTCTTCCTATAATTGATTTCATGGAGAAGCCAGATCATTTGCCCAGTAGAATATCTCATATTCTAGATTTGGCTGATAGCTTGTTCTTTCTGAATCTAAGGTCCTAGTGTGCTTAACCACTGCAATATGCCCTATTTCTCGCTTTCCTTCAGAGATGCTGTGATGAGGAATGAAAACATATAAGTGATAGCCCATTAAACTTTTAATGGTACAGATATTCTAGAAATCCTGGGCAGGTTTATTCTTTTACAGTACATATCCTTTTGGCTGAATGTTCAGGCTCTTCAGCTCTTGAAAAATCTCTATGAGTCATTGACAGGCTTTATAATACTTATAAGCTGAGTTTGTCCAAGGACTTCAGGAACCTAGTTCTTCACTTCTGGGTGAAACCTAAGCCTAAAGTCATGGTTTCCTAAGACTCTCTTTATATATAGATTATCAGGGTAAAGATGCTATGCTTTTACAGATGACAAGATGTTTATAGAGAAAATTCTAAGGAATTAACTAAAAAACTATTAGAACTAATAAATGAGCTCAGCAAAATTGCAGGTTTCAAGATCAGTAAACAAATTGTTTTTATTTCTATACAGTAGCAAAGAACAAACCGAAAATGAAATCAAGAAAAAATGCCATTGGGGTGCCTAGGTGGCTCAGTCAGTTAAGCGTCTGCCTTAGGCCCAGGTTATGATCCCTGGGATCAAGCCCAGCATCAGGCTCTCTGCTCAGCGGGGAGCCTGCTTCTCCCTCTGCCTGCTGCTCCCCCTGGTTGTGCGCACACGCTCTCTCTCTGTCAAATAATTAAAATATTTAAAAAAAGAAAAAAAATGCCATTTACAATAGCATCAAAAAGAATAAAATAGGGGTGCCTGGGTGGCTCAGTTGTTAAGCATCTGCCTTCGGCTCAGGTCATGATCCCAGGGCCTTGGGATCGAGCCCTGCATCGGGCTCCCTGCTCAGCGGGAAGCCTGCTTCTCCCTCTCCCACTCCGCCTGCTTGTGTTCCCTCTCTTGCTGTGTCTCTCTCTGTCCAATAAATAAAATCTTAAAAAAAAAAAAAAGAATAAAATACTTAGGAACAAATCTAAAGTGCAAAGCTTATACTCTGAGAACTACAAAACACTGGTGAAGGAATTTCGGAAGACCTAAATAAATGGAAAGACATCCCAATTGGAAGATAATATCATTAAGACAGCAGTATTCCCCATATTGGTCTATAGATTCAAAACAATCCATATCAAAACTCCAGCTGGCTTCTTTGTAGAGATTAGCAAGCTGACACTAAAATCACATGGGCATCCAAGGGACCAAGAATAGCGAAACCAATTTTGAAAAAGAATAAAGTTGGAGGACTCACATTTCTGAATTTCAAAACTTCCTACAAACCAACAGTAATCAAGACAGTGTATTACTGCCAAGAAGCTACAGATCAGTGGAACAGAATTAAGAATATAGAAATAAACTCTTTTATTTATGTTCGATCGAGTTTCAATAAGGGCGCCAAGACAATTCAATGGTGAAAGAATGGTCTCTTCAACAAACGGTGCTGGGACAGATGAATAACCACGTGTAAAAGAATAAAGTTAGAATGCTACCTCACGCCATTCACAAAATTAATTCAAAATGGTTTAAAAATCTAAATGTAAGAGCTAAGACTATAAAACTCTTAGGAAAAAAATATAGGGATAAATCTTGGCTTTTTAGACATGATACCACAAGTATAAGCAACAAAAGAAAAAAAAAACAGATAAATAGATTTCATCAACATCAAAAAGTGTGCATCAAACTCACTCAAGAGCGTGAAAGATAACCCTCAGGAGAAATTTTTGCAAATCAGATATCTAATAATTAATATCCAAAATATATAAAGAATTCCTACAACTCAACAACAACAAAACAGCCCAATGTGAAACTGGGCAAAGGACTTAAATAGACATTTCTCCAAAGAAGATATAGAGATGGTCAATAGACACATGAAAATGTGCTCATCACTAGTCTTTAGGGAAGTGCAAATCAAAACCATGAGATGCCGCTTCACACCCAGCAGGATGGCTATTACGAAAGTGTGTGGCAAGTGTGGCGAGCATGTGGAGAAATGGAAACTCTGAAACATCGCTGGTGGGAATGTAAAATGGCGCAACTGCTGTGTTAACAGTATGATGGTTTCTCAAGCATAGGTTTACCATATGACTTAGCAGTTCCACTCTAGATATATATCCAAAAGAATTGAAATCAGAGACTCAAACAGATATTTGTACACCAGTGTTCTTCACGGCATTACTCACAATAGCCAAAAGGCAAAAACAAGTCTCCCCCAACAGATGAATGAAGATAAGGAAAATGTGGTATATACATACAATGGATTATCATTCAGCCTTCAAAAAGAATGAAATGATAGCTACTACGTACTACAGCATGATAACCGATACATACTACGGCATGGAAGAACACTGAAAACATGATAAGCGAACGAAGCCAGACGCAAAAGGACTAGCAACTCCACTTAATCTGAGGCATTTAAAACAGGCACATTTAGAGACAGAAAGTAGAAGAAGCTCTAGCTATGTGGAGAGGCTGGGGAGGGGGTAGAACAGTGAGATATCGTTGAATGGGTGCGGCATTGCTGTTTGGAATGATGACAGCGTTCTAAGTTGGGGAGGTCGTGGGTTTATGGGGACAAAGAATGTATTGGGGGGGGCCTGGGTTGTTCAGTTGGTTAAGTGTCTCGCTTCAGCTCAGGTCATGATCTTGGGGTCCTGGAATCAAGCCCCACATTGGGCTCCCTGCTCAGCAGGGAGTCTGTTTCTCCCTCTTCCTCTTCCTCTGCCCCTTCTCCCGATTGTGCTCTGTCTCTCTCTCAAATAAATAAAATCTTTTTAAAAAAGAATATTTTGGAATTCTCTGTATTTTCAGCTTAATTTTGCTGTAAATCTAAAACTCTAAAGAATCATCTATTTTTAAAAAAAGTTCTAGAAATAGATGTGGTCATGGTTATGCAACATTATGAATGTACTTAATGCAACTAAATTGTATACTTAGAAATCATTAAAATGGTAAGTTTTATGTGTACTTTATCACAATTTTTTAAAAAAGAATCAAAGCATTTCTAGCGACTACTGAAAACTTTATTATCCAGCCATGTAATTTTGAACTAAACATTGCTCAATCACTGTTTGTTGTTATTCCTGTCTTCTCTACTTTTCTTATGGCCTCTATTAGCAAATTCTGGGGCTCCATCCTCAAAATATGTGAATCCGGCCACTCCTTTACCTCCACCATGACGTCCCAGTTTAAGACCCCATCCTTTCTCCCCCGGGCTTCTGTGGTAGCCCCAGTAACCCCCACTCCCATGTACCACTGCTTTACTGTAGCCCACACTCTAGTCTGTTCCCTGTGCGACAGATCGCATCACTTTGTGGGCAAAGCCCTCCCACTACACTTTCATTTAAGAAGCTAAGCACTGTTCTGGGAATTCAGCAGTGACAAAAATCCATGACCTCATGGAGCTTATATTTTAGTGAATTTAGAATATAATACAAAATTCTTAAGTGGCTGCAAATATGATCTGGTCTGAGGCTACCTCTCTGACTTCATTTCAGCCCATGGCCCTATGAAGAGCATTTCTCTAAACAAAATAAGAATTCTGCTGAAAAGGAAATATGGGGTAAATAGTTGTTGTTAAAAAATGTTCCTGGGGCGCCTGGGTGGCTCAGTCATTAAGCGTCTGCCTTCGGCTCAGGTCATGATCCCAGCGTTCTGGGATCGAGCCCCGCATCAGGCTCCCTGCTCAGCAGGAAGCCTGCTTCTCTCTCTCCCACGCCCCCTGCTTGTGTTCCCTCTCTTGCTGCCTCTCTCTCTCTGTCAAATAAATAAATGAATAATCTTTAAAAAAAATAAGTGTAATATTAAAAAAGAAATGTTCGTGTCTAGGGACGCCTGGCTGGCTCAGTCGGAAGAGTATGGAACTCTTGATCTCAGGGTCATGAGTTTAAGCCCCACATTGGGCGTTAAGAGATTACTTAATAAAATATTTTAAGTGTTCATGCCTATATAAAAAAGTACTTACCAGTGTCCCCTCCCCAGTGAGAAAGCCCAGGGCTTCATCTGGTTATTGTGCTCAGATACAAGACCAGGGTATTTTGGCTGGTGTATATAGTCTGCTTCATCAGTTTGGGAATGGCCCCTTGAGACCTGGCAACTTAAAACTTATCTAATATCTAACATATCTAAAAAATAATGAAGAAGAAACAGGGTAACTATGATGAAAAGTCTAACTTAGAAAGGGGAGAATGGACGGAAAATAGCACACAGGTATCGTTGTTCTACCGCATATATTATATCCTGCCAGGCAGGCATATGGAAGATTCTCCGTGGTGGTGGAGTGAGTTTCTTGGCCAGCCAACTGGGAATCTCCAGGTCTGTTGTCTATAAGGATCTTCCTTATTGTCCACCATGACCTCTGGTTCTTCCTGCTACATGATCTTGCGTGTCCTTATTCTAGATGGCTACGCCAGAGGTGGGCATGGGGAAAATGCCCTTTCTGGAGACTACTCAACTCCAGCTGTGGTACAAGCTGGGAGCCTAGACAAGCAACAGACAGTTAGGCTGGGGTTTCTTTGGCAACATAGTTTCCATAAAAGGTTCAATTCCTTCTGCTAGTTACCACAGCCAAAAAAAATTTTCCCAGCCAAAGCGATGCCAAGCTTTGACAGGCTAATCTTGACATACACCCATCCTTGGAACTAGGGCTGTAGTTGTTCTGAAGTCCAGGAGTGTGTGTGTCTTGGGGGATGGTCCCCACTTTAAAATCCCCTTCTATTGCCACAAGAAGGGGAAATGGAAGCTGATTGACAAAAATAATTTACACCGTCAGACATCCTCTGGCTCAGGTATTTTCTTTTTTCCTTTTTTTTTTTTTAAGACTTTATTTATTTGAGAGAGAGAGAAAGCACAAGCAGGGGGAGGGGTAGAGAGAGAAGCAGAGTCCCTGCCCAGCAGGGAGCCTGATTCAGGGCTCTACCTGGGGTCTCTGGGATCATGACCTGAGCTGAAGGCAGACGTTTAATGGACTGAGCCACCCAGGCGCCCTTGGCTCAGGTATTTTCAACTTTTCTTTAGCACTACAGAGAAGACAGATGCTGTTCACATTTAAGACATTTTCATGACATATTCACAAAATAATGTCAGTCTCTGGTAGCTACTATAGACTCTCCCCTTTCCTCTCCCAGAAGGCGTATTGAAATGCACTTATATCAAAGTGATGTTGTTCAGAGATAACCTGAATCGGCTCTAATTCTTAAATATATCACTGGCAAATTGTGGTACTTTATTACTACTAACAAATTTATTGTGACTTACCTTGCAATTAACTGGTAACACACCAAGTATGTCACAGCCATTATACTCCTGGAGGAAGGATCTTATCTTTGGCACCCCAAGTTCTCCTCAGTTATGTCTTATTTTGATCTCTTGGTAAAATTGGGGCACCTGTCTGGCTTAGTCAGTGGAGCGAGCGACTCTTGATCTTGGGGTTGTGGGTTTGAGCCCCACGTTGGGTGTAGAGATAACTAAAAAAAAAAAAAAGAAAAAGATGATCTCTTGGTAAAATTAACCTTCTTCCTTAGAGCAAACATTGCCAGGTGACAGAAAGAAGCAAAGAAGCACCCAGGATAATGGGGTGTATCCACTGGGATCAAATATTTCCAGTGACAAATGCACCAAGCACATAATCTATGCAGAAAGTATTAGAATTAATGTATATTTTTAATTTAGAACATATCTATTTTTCCCAATGATTCAAGAACCCTGTTTCCTTTTTTTTTTTTTTTTTTTGGCTGGGTACAGCATACTTTATTGATGATGGCACATGACAGGGTAGGGCTCCCCAAGCCCTTTCCCTTCTTCAGGGGTTCTGGGATGGAAATTGTGTAGAGTTGGGGAGATTCTCAGCATGTTGGGGGATGAGTTGGGGCAAGGATTCCCCTAGCTGCTGAGGGCCTTTCTCTCTTGCTCTCACTGGGACTAGTGGTCCAGGGGGCTCTTATGCCTTGGAGGCAATATGGACCATAAGGTCCAACACCCGGTTGCTGTAGCCAAATTCATTGTCATACCAGGAAATGGGCTTGGCAAAGTGGTCATTGAGAGCAATGCCAGCCCCGGCATCAAAGATGGTGTGTCACTGTTAAAGTCGCAGGAGACAGCCTTGTCGTCAGGGTAGCCCGCCACGCCCTTGAGAGGGCCCTCCGATGCCTGCTTCACCACCTTCCTAATGTCATTGTATTTGGCAGTTTTCTCCAGGAGGCAGGTCAGATCCATAACTGATACCTCATGGATGGGGACACGGAAGGCTGTGCCAGTGAGCTTCTCCTTCAGCTCAGGAACGACCTTGCCCACAGCCTTGGGGCACCTGTAGAAGCAGAGATGCAGTCGGCCATCACGGCACAGCTTCCCAGAGGGGCCATCCACTGTCTTCTGGGTGGCAGTGATGGCATGGATTGTGGTCATGAGTCCCTCCATGATGCCAGAGTTGTCCTGGATGACCTTGGCCAGTGAGGCCAAGCAGTTGATGGTGCAGGAGACACTGCTGACAATCTTGAGAGAGTTGTCATGATTCTCATGGTTCACACCCGTCAAAAACATGGGAGCATTAACAGGAAGGGGAAGAGTGATGACCCTCTCGGCCCCACCCTTCAAGTGAGCCCCAGCCTTCTCCATGGTGGTGAAGACCCCAGTGACCCCAGTGAACTCTGCAATATGATCAGCACAAGCATCACCCCATTTGATGGTGGTGGCTCTCTCTCCCGGAAGATAGGAGATGGGCTTTCCATTGATGACAAGTTTCTCGTTTTCAGCCTTAACTGTGCTGTTGACTTAGCCAGGAGGGGAGTCATACCAGCACATGTAGACTGTGTAGTTGAGGTCAATGAAGGGGTCGCTAAGGGCAACAATACCCACTTGCCAGAGTTAAAAGCAGCCCTGGTGACCAGGTGCCAAATAGAGCCAAATCTGTTTATTCTGACCTACGCCATTGTGTTTCGGGGATGGACGCAGCTGGCGCTGCACAAGAAGATGCAGCTGTCTGTCGAATGGGGAGGAGCTGAGAGGCCTGTTTGCATTCCTCAAAGTGTAAACTGGATAATTTTAACATAAAGGTAATTAATTTTCTAGTCTCCTATACTCTTTTAAGGGTATTCATCTCATCTTTGTGTATTTTTTGGGCAGAAGGGTCAGTGATAAGTGAGCTGTTTTACTTATTTTTTTTTAAGATTTTATTTATTTACTTGAGAGAGAGAGCGCGCGTGAGAGAGTGTGAGCGGGGTGAGGGGCAGAGGGAGATGCGGGTTCCCCACTGAGCAGGGTGGCCGATGTGGGGCTTGATCCCGGGACTCCAGGATCATGACCTGAGCCGAAGGCAGACGCTTAACCGATGGAGCCCCCCAGGCGCCCCATAAGTGAGCTATTTTAACTATGGAAATGATGTCTGTTATTAAATTCCCAGCACAAAGTTAATCACTTGAGGGTAAATTAACATCAGTATGATCCTAAAATTCAGAGCCCTTTTCTTTAAGACTAAGTAAGACAGTTCCTCAGAGAAACCTGAAGCAGCTAACTTGGAGGGTGTGGGGCTAAAAGAGGGTGACTTTAAAACCTGGAGAAGGCACTAAGCTTCCTATTTCTGCTTTCATTTCCCTGTTCCGTATCATTCAGATGTTTCTTCATATGCGATCATCTGTGTTAGAAGGGACGCAGCACTCTGTGTAAGATACAGAAATGTACAACAGCAGATCCTTGGGGTTTGTTTGCTTTTAATCTCTCTACAGATCTTCCTCAACTTATGATGGGGTAACATCTGCATAAACGTCTGGTAAGTTGAAGATGCATTTAGTAGCCTAACCTACTGAACACCACAGACTAGCCTTGCTACCTCCGACGTGCTCGGGGCTCGAATCAGCCTACAACGGCGTAGCAACGTCTAACACAAACCTATCTTATAATAAAGCATCGGACACCTAATGAATACTGTACTGAAAGTGAGAAATGAAATGTTGTGTGGGTGCGGAGTGGTTCCAAGTGCACTGGTCGCTCAGCCTCGTGACCCTGCGGCTGACGCACAGCTGCGTCTCCCTGCAGCTGGCCAGCATCGCCAGGAGCATCACACCACGTATCGCGAGCCCAGGAAAAGAGCAAAACTCAAAATTTGAAGCAAGTTTTCTACTGATTGCCTATCACTTTTGCACCATCATAAAGTTGAAAAATTATAAGTCTCGGACCATCGGTAGTTAAGTAAATTTGCAACAGCAAGGGTGTCCCATTTCAAAGGAAGTTACCATACAAAAACCCAATTTACAGCTGTAGAATGTTGCAGAATGATTTTTAATTTTATAAAATGCATTAAGTGTACATGGGTTAGACTATGTAATAACATGTTCCCTCGATGTATTTAAATACTATATTTTTGGGGGGACACCTGCATGGCTCAGTTGGTTAAGTGTCTGCCTTCGGCTCAGGTCATGATCTCAGGGTCCCGGGATCAAGCCCTGCATTGGGCTTTCTGCTCCACGGGGAGCCTGCTTCTCCCTCTCCCTCCGCCTCTCCCCCTGCTTGTGCTCTCTTTCTCTCTCAAATAAATAAATAAATAAAGTATTTTTAAAAAAATAATAAATAAATAAACACTATATTTTTATAGACTTTTATATACCAGGAGAACAAAAGCAGCAGAGAAACCTGAGGCTAAAAGCCTCAGGAAAAAAAAAGCCTCAGGAGCCATTGCCAAATGAGAATGAATCAGAAATGAAGATAAAACATACAGAAGATGTAATTATGAAAATCAATCCAACGAATATAAGTGTTACAGACTAAACGTGTGTTAAGCCACAGAACAATACAAAGATGAGTAATACAGGATTCTGTATTCTCCAGTTAGCTCGTGAGATAAAACTGTCTCATAAAGATACAGAGTAAGTTCAAACTGGGTGGTATAATTTGTAAGTGTCATAAAAGCATATGGAAAAGAAAGATGAGAGAGATGATTAGAGAAGTCTCCATGGAAAGGCAATACTTGAGGTAGGTCTTGCAAGATAGGTCAAGGAATGGAGACAGCCATTTCAAGAAAGATATGAATGACCACACGATGGGGGAGGCCCACAAGACCAGCTTGACTAGAGCAGAGGCTGAGAGTTAAAGGTCTGTTCTAGGGGCGCCTGGGTGGCTCAGTCGATTACGTGTCAGCCTTTGGCTCAGGTCGTGATCCTGGAGTCCTGGGATCGAACCCACATCTGGCAACCTCGCATTGGGCTCCCTACTCAGCAAAACAACAGTGGGAAAAGCGCTACTTTTACAACTGGGTTCAATCCCAGGTCAGCAACCAGTTCTCTCCTCTTGACAGAGGACGAGTTTTATAACCTCTCAGAACTTGAATTTTCCCTCTGTAAAATGAGGACAGTAATTGTATCTAATTCGTTGTGTTGTAAAGGTTGAATAATCATACATGAAGAGTATGGCACACACACTGGCACATAATTGGCATCCAGCAAATGTTAGCCGGGACTGTTGTAATAATAAAGTGAGTATGAAGTGCACAGGATGATCAGCATAGATGTTCTGGAAACACGAAGAAAACTAGGTGCTTTAAGTATGAGGTTCATATGTGAGGACAGATGCCTTAGTCTGCTCAGGTTTCTACAACAAAATGCCACGAACTGGTTTATAACAACAGAATTTATTTCCCACAGTTTTAGAGCCTAAAAAAAAATTACTAGTGTGGGAAATTTTCCAAACATAACAAGATTGTTCAAAAGATGCTAAATGGCCATAAAAGTAAATGAGGACTATATATAGTACTGTTGAGTCATTTCAGGATTTAATTGCCGAAGTGTGGTTTCCGAAATTTTGAGAGTATGACTTATACGAATATAAAATGAACACGTGTCAACATTTTATTCAAGTCATCAATTGATAAGGGATCTTAGTAAGATATTAAAGCCAGTTTAAATAAGAATTAAAGAGACAGCTATTTACGTTCTCTATTCAGTAGCATCTACTAGACACAACTCATTTGCTTTGCTATGTATAGGAATCATCTGCATAGTTATTCATGTTTGGCAGATTATACTTATTTATTTTTCAGAGAGAGGGAGAGAGGAAAGAGAGCACAAGCAGGGGAGAGGCAGACAGGGGGAGAAGTAGGCTCCCTGTTGAGCAGGGAGCCCGATGCGGGACTTGATCCCAGGACCCTGTGATCATGACCCAGGCTGAAAGCAGAAGCTTAACTGACTGAGTCACCCAGGCGTGTTATTAATTTTTTACGACCTAACTCTCCCTACAGAGTTGTAAACTAGCCAGTCAATGTGAAGTCATCGAAGTTGTGCACTCATAAAATCAGACAATCCTGCCTCAAGGTCTACTAGACAGTGTCCAGACTCTTGCCTGTTTCTCAGTACTGAAAAATTGTCTTAGCACAATGTTAAGTGGAGAAAACCAAGGTGGAGAAAAATATGTGTATTATATCACCTTTCACTTAAGAAAGGAGGGATACTAATACATTTGCATGTTTTCTAATTTTTTAAAATGGGAAGATAAACCATAAACTGTTTAACCGGGTGCCTGTTACCAAGGGAGGAAGGGAAGAGTGTGGAGAGGACAGGACTACAAGCTAGACTTCTCTGAATTTACCTCACGTTGCTGCATTGGCTTTGGATCCACACGTGTTTTACATAATTATAAAACAAAATTACATAAATTTAAAAGGAGTCTGTAAAAATCAGAAGTAAAATGAGGGGCACCTGGGTGGCTCAGTCGGTTAAGCATCTGACTCTTGGTTTTGGCTCAGGTCTTCATCTCAGGGTCATGGGATTGAGCCCCACGTTGGGCTCTGCCCTGGGCTTGGAGCCTGCTTAAGGTTCTCTCTCCCTCTCCCACTGACCCTCTCCCCCGTGTGTGCACACACACTCTCTCAAAAAGAGAAAAAATCAGAAGTAAAATGAAACAAGTGAACCTAACGGGGTATACAGGTGGTGGCACAGCCATACAGGGAATCATCGCAGGTGACTTAAAACAAAATGATTGACTTGTTACATCCTGAGCAGAATATGGCCTAAGTGGGGGGAATCTGTCCCCCTATAAAATCTTAAAATTATTCTCAGTAATAATCTTATTGGTGGTAGGCTAGGTATTGTTACTATGGAATATTACGGGATAAATTAAATGAGTATTTATGTTGATATTTCAGAGAACTGAAATTTTCAGCATGTTTGAAAGAGGTACAGATGAAAGACTGGTGAAATTAGGTAAATACTCCATAGCCTTGAATTTGGATTTGAAGTATCAGTGGGAGCTTGGGATTTACTTAATCTATATAATAATTATATATAATATACATGAGAGTTGTATAATATCTGATATACTACTCAATTACATATAAATAAAACTCCCTAGCTCCGTCTACTGAAAGGCTTAGAAACAATGGTCAGTCTGGCTCAGTGACATTCCTGGTGTCTAGATTATGCATTTAAACATCATTTCCACTAAAAGGAACCAGATGCCCTTGGAGAAATGGCTGATTCCAGGTCTAGGGCAGGAATTATTCAAAATAAGCCTACAGTGGCTTGTCATACTAGAAAGAAAAGAACCTATTAAAGAGTATTATTGTCATGCCAAATACTGAGACTCAAGAACTCAGGAGCCAATTTGAGTTAAGTTTCCACTGCCCAAAGATGAGACAATATGAGTACCAATAAAGATAAAACTGTAATGGATCCAAACACCAAAATATGGTTAAATCCATGAATTCATAATGATACAAAAGTAGCCCAATGTTTTGTGATGTATGAATCTGATTTGGGTCTCAATTCAAACAAGCTATTTTTAGAAATGTATTAAGACAGGAGAATGCGAATACTGACATGTTCGATGGGAATAAGCAATTATTGTTTAATTTATTTCAGATGTGATAATTGTATTGTAGTTATATTGGTTTAAGAATATTTATCTTTTAGAGGGGCGCCTGGGTGGCACAGCGGTTAAGCGTCTGCCTTCGGCTCAGGGCGTGATCCCGGCGTTCTGGGATCGAGCCCCACATCAGGCTCCTCCACTATGAGCCTGCTTCTTCCTCTCCCACTCCCCCTGCTTGTGTTCCCTCTCTCGCTGGCTGTCTCTATCTCTGTCGAATAAATAAATAAAATCTTTAAAAAAATCTTTATCTTTTAGAGATACACAGTGGACTATTTATTATAGGGAATAATCTGATGTCTAAGATTTACTCCAAAATAATCTGGGTACTGTGAGTGTAAATAAACAGCGCTGGTCATATATCGATAACTTGAAGCAGGATAATGGTTTTATGGAGGCTCATTTCACTATTATCCCTATTTGTATATATGTGTAAAATATGTAAAAAAGATTCTTTTAAAGCTAAATGACTACAAGCCTGAAGACGTCTACTACAGAATAGAAGATTCAACATTATGACATTGAATCTTCCCAAGTTTATATACATATGTACATAATTACATATATAGCAATTCAATTATATTCATAGCAATTCAATATAAATATAAATATAGCAATTCAAATAAAGCTCTGACAGAATTTTTCAGAAAACTTGATAAACTGGTTTTAAAAATTCATATGATAAACTTAACATGCACAAAATGCTGAAACAACTTTGAAAAAGAAAAAAATAAGAGTCGCAGGGGTGACTTGTCCTTCTAAACATCAAGAGATATTCAAAGCTGTTTTAATTAAAACTGTGTGGTATTGAAAGAGCAATAGAAAAAAAACAGATCAGTGAGCTCAGAAACTGACCTGTGTATACATGGGAATTTGGTATACGATAGAGGCTTCCCATCACAACGGGAAAGCAAATAAAGTAAGCTCCCTACTAGACACCATAAACAAAAACTAAATTCCAGATGAAATAAAGACCTAAAAGCAATGACTATAAAAAAGAAAAACATAATACTCTAACGCTATGAGAATTAGGTGAGTGTATCTTTTTTACATTGGAATGAAAAGCATTTTCTTAAATGAAACCAAAAAAAGCATATATCATAAGGTAGAGGTGAATTTTTCTACACCAACATTGTAAAATTTCATATAGAAAAAGTTAATATAAGCTAGACACCTGTGGAAGACTGAGAGAAGATATTTTTAGTATATAGTATCTATAAATAAGATATATTAGTATATAGAACTGTCAAAGATTAGTAGCCAGAATATATATATGTGTATATATATATTTGTTTGTTTATGTATTTATATATATTTATATAGATATATATAAAACAACTACAAAACACTAAGAAAATGCAACAACACAATAGAAAAACAAAAACATATGAACAGGCATTTCACAGAAAACTCCAATGGTCCATAATGTGTGAAAAGATACTCAACCTCATTGGTAAGTAGGGATATGCAAACTATAAAAAATGCTAGCTCAGCTTGCCCCCGCTCCACCCAGCTAACCACGCTAGCACTTAGATATACCTAGGCATATTTTCTTTCCATGAATATGCTAACATATATTACTATCAGTAAAGATATTTTGAGGGGCGCCTGGGTGGCTCGGTCGGTTAAGCATCTGCCTTCGGCTTAGGTCATGATCCCAGGGTCCTGGGATCGAACCCCACATTCGGCTCCCTGCTCAGCAGAGAGCCTGCTTCTCCCTCCCGCTCTGTCTCTTCCCTCCGCTTGTTCTCTCTCTCAAACAATAAATAGAATCTTTCAAAAAAAAAAAAAAAGGTATTTTAAATTGATGAACCAAGGAATAGCTGAGTAAGAACGAGACAACAGTAATCATGGATAGTCACAAGTTTTTGCAGGAAATTCTGGAGGAAACTGGGATTGCAGGAGCTTAATCCTGACCTCTTCATAACTAAATTTTTCCTTCTGAAAGTTGGTGTTTTGAGGTAAAGTGAATTATCAAAATGAAGAAGGAGTAAAAGGTAAACTTGCTCTGCTCCCATTTTGTTGAGTTGTACTGATTGGCTCCACGGGGGGGGGTCTTTTTCATGGCTTACTGCACCCACTTTGTTTTGGCTCCAAAACCATAAGGGTGAGGGCCAGAGATAGCTGATGTGGTTAGATTTTAAATGAAACTGAAATGAAAGTTCACTTCCTCATTGTGGATGCCTCATGTGACAAGACCCGTATCTTTTTAAAGTCTAAGTGAAGTCTCTTTGCTGCCTTAAAACCTGCGGAGAGGGCTCGCCTGCCGGCTTTCTTAGTATGGGAGCACCTGCCGGTTCTGCCAGGTACGTACCGTCTGGTCTTTTTCTGCTATTTGGTCTTAATTTAAACCCTCCGTTTGTGCCTCTTTAGCTTGCTGGGCCTGCCAGGCTTTAAAAAAGCTTTGGTTTCAGGAAGTAAACGAAAATATTGTGCCGCTCAATTTGCCTCTTGTTTTTTTGACTAAAAAGAATCTATTTTTGAAAAGTTAATGGCTGCTTGCACATCTAAACCAGAGGCTGAAAACGTAGCTTTCATTGGAATGTAATTTGAAGATTTACATGTCTCAAATTCCAGCTGTTTTGAATTTAAAAGAAACAGAAAAGGAAGTAGAATCCAGTTTGGGGGAAGTAGTCACTGAATTACTGTTTTTTTGTCTTTTTGTATTAAATATAGAGGTGGTGTTTTCAAAAGTACATAAGTGCTTCCTTTGAAATAGGTATTTTGATTATTGGAAGAACTGGATAGAAAGGTAAAATGACTCTGGGATTTGAAAGCAAAACATGAGAATTGTCTTTGAACTATCTCTAAATGTTGTGGACGCTTAAATAGACCAGTTAAGAAGAGCCATGTATTCAAAAATTATGAAGATAAACTGATTTTTCAAAGGTTTGCCCTCCTTTTGAGGTCCCCTCCCCTACCCAATTCCCCCTACGTTGGATGAAAGTTTGGTGTACCAGGTAGTAGGAAATTTCTGAAAATCACTTTTTAAAGTGCTACTAAGTCTTGGAAGTGGTAGTCCAGTCATTAAACCTACAGTTACTCCCTGTGACAATAAATCCCAGAAAGTTTCCTGTGTAATTCTAATTTGTATTGCCCTTTTGACAGACGTCACCATGCTATTTTTTAATGTAAACACTTGCGCACGATACATGCAGCTAGTAACTATTCTTCTCGTGTTACCTGTCCTCTGCCAGAAGGACATGGCTGGTGTGGGCGCTGCTGGCATGTTCCCATGCGGCGGCGCAGGTAGCCAGAGACCCCACTCTGGATCATCACTGGAGTCTCTGGAAGAAAACCTACGGCAAACAATACAAGGAAAAGGTAGGTGCGATTGTCGCTTGAGCAATTCGCTTTTGCTCAAGGATCCTATGCTTCCCCCCCCCCACCTCCAAATTATATTCTTACAAGCAAAAATCTCAATAAATGCTTACGCACTCATTTCTTGCCAGATTCTATTCTTGGACCCAGAGATATAGCAGGAAACAAAGCAAAGTTCCTGTTTTTGTGGAGCTCATATTTAGCAGGGGAGATAGGAACTAAAGAAGCAGATATGTAGTGTGGTAGGTGGTGACAAGTGCAGGAGAGAAAAATAAAGCAAGGCATCGTGGTCTAGCGAGACCTAGGGCCGGAGGGCTCTGGGAGACGGCTGTGAGGGGTTGGGAGTGATTATTCCTGATACATGACGGAAGCACACTCATCAAAGGTGACATGTGAGCCAAGAATTCACAGAAGCCAGGGAGCAAACAAAGTTGTTGGAATGCAGGTTCCAGGTCAAGAGGGATAGGGTACAAGTTTGAGGACGAGAAGACCTATTTCAGTCCCTGGTGTATAGAAGCCCTACAAGATGTGTTTTTTTGACTCAATTCCCCTGATGTACTTTTGTTTTTATTTCAGCGCATACTTATTGATTTTTAAGACCTTAACCAGGGCGCCTGGGTGGCCCAGTTGGTTAAGCATCTGCCTTCAGCTCAGGTCATGATCCTGGGGTCCTGGGATGGAGCCCCATGTTGGGCTCCCTGTTCAGTGGGGAGTCTGCTTCTCCCTCTCCCCTTGCTCCTCCCCCTCTGCTCATTCTCTCTCTGTCAAATAAATAAATAAATAAAATCTTTTTTTTTTTTTAAAGATTTTATTTATTTATTCGACAGAGATAGAGACAGCCAGCGAGAGAGGGAACACAAGCAGGGAGAGTGGGAGAGGAAGAAGCAGGCTCATAGTGGAGGAGCCTGATGTGGGGCTCGATCCCATAAAGCCGGGATCACGCCCTGAGCTGAAGGCAGACGCTTAACCGCTGTGCCACCCAGGCGCCCCTAAATAAATAAAATCTTAAAAAAAAAAAAAAAAGACCTTAATCCTAGTGCTTCAAAAAACTAAGTCCTGTAACTAATATTTCTGAGTTTGGGGATGCCTGGCTGGCTCAGTCAGGAGACTATTAATCACAACTCTTAATCTCAGGGTCGTGAATTCAAGCCCCATGTTGGGTGTGGAGCCTACTTAAAAATATTTCTGAGGGGCAACTGGCTGGCTCAGTCAGTGGAGCATGTAACGCTTGATCTCAGGGTTGTGGGTTCAAGCCTCATGTTGGGTATAGAGATGACTTAAAAATAAAATCTTTAAGATATATAAATACACATACATATATATATTTCTGACTTTGTAAGCAAGAATTATGTATTAATTTATTTGATACATTATTTTTGTACAAAAATGACACTTTTAGTAGGATGTGCACTGAGTTGTTTTCTTAGTAGTGATGAATTTTACCCTCATCCAATCCCCCTTAGAAACAAGCCTCTCATTTCAAGGGTAATTAGAGGAAGATGTTCAGTTAGCACCACTATCTGGTTAAATGAATACTATCTCTCTTTTCAATGATTCCAGTCCCTTGGAAGGAATGAAAATTACTTTTGATTAGTATTCTACCTTTATAATTGATCTCAAAGTTCAAATAATATAATGCTATTGCACATTTAATAACCTGTAGTACAGTGTAACGTGACTTCATATGCATGGAGAAACCAAACCCTTCATTTGATTCACTTTACTGTGATATTTGCTTTACTGCAGTGGTCTGGAACTGAACCTACAATATCTTCAAGATATGCCTGTGACTATGCTCTTCTTCCTTACATTTTAGAATGAGGAAGTAGCCCGGCGTCTTATCTGGGAAAAGAATCTAAAATTTGTGATGCTTCACAATCTGGAACACTCACTGGGAATGCATTCATATGATCTAGGCATGAACCATCTGGGAGACATGGTCAGTAAGTTACAAATAATCCCGCTTTTATCTTTGGGTATGCATGATTTCCATCTCCCCAAAAGCAATTTGAAGGTAAACAGCAAAGGAGTGTGTGTGTGTGTGTGTGTGTGTGTGTGTGTGTGTGTGTGTGTGCACGAAGTTAGAAAACAGTAGAATTTAAGGACATAATTTGTAGATTCCTTGTTTAGTCCTACTGTAACCACTTCTCTTCATAACTTTTTTAGAGGTATATTTGAAACTCACAGGCTAGTATTGCTTTTGTTTTTTATTAATTCTAGAAGGCACTGCCCAAAAATTACCCACGATCTTTTGGAGTAAGTTACCATACTTATGTACTTCTAAACTGATAATTCAATATGGTCCACCTGCTTTCTTAATGAGGGAGCGTAGGTATTTAATATCACAAATACTCTCACGTTAGTTCTTAAATTTTTTTCTATCCTACAGAACTTTGCTGTTGAGGCCAAAATTAAGAATCATAGTACTTCTTGGAAGAGAACCTGGGGTAGATTAAATTTCTTCTTAAATGTAGGCATCTCCTTTGTAATTCTTTCTCACAAGGAAAACCAGTTCAGTCCACTTTTTAGACAACCCCTGTTTAAAATTCTGCCTTGGGCACCTGGGTAGCGCAGTCGTTGGGCGTCTGCCTTCGGCTCAGGGCGTGATCCCGGCGTTCTGGGATCGAGCCCCACATCAGGCTCCTCCGCTGGGAGCCTGCTTCTTCCTCTGCCACTCCCCCTGCTTGTGTTCTCTCTCTCGCTGGCTGTCTATGTCAAATTAATAAATAAAATCTTTTTAAAAAAAATTCTGCCTTGTTTTAAACCAAAAATCTGCCACCCTATTACTTCTAGTTTTTACCACTTTCTTCTTCTTCTTCCCAATGCCTAATTGGGTGCTAAGACAGAGTGTGAAAGAGACCCAGATGGTTCACCTATCAGATAGTTAGCAGAACCTGTGTTGGTCACAACTACCACTGGTTTTTCTCAGTTGTTAAATAGATCCACAGTTACACTTATTAGAATATTGAAAAGAAGGTCACAAGTGAAAGGATATATATGTTTATCTTGCAGACCAGTGAAGAAGTGATATCTTTGATGAGTTCCCTGAGAGTTCCCAGCCAATGGCCGAGAAATGTCACTTACAAGTCAAACTCGAATCAGAAATTGCCTGATTCTGTGGACTGGAGAGAGAAGGGGTGTGTTACTCAAGTGAAGTACCAGGTGAGTATTGTCATCCCAGGCTTCTGTACCCCAGGAAGAGCTCCATCTTCTGTCAATACTTAGCCTGGCAGTGGAATCTCCCGAATGTTATTTCTAATGATTTTTGTTATTCTCATCTTCCCAATTAAACTCTAAGGTCCTTGAGGACAATGACCACATATCATACTTTATTTGTATTCTCCATAGTTTAGTCCTTGTTTAGTCCTACTGTGACCACTTTCCTCAACAAATTTTTTAGAGGAATATTTGAAACTTGCAGGCTACTATTGCTTTCGTTTTTTTATTAATTCTAGAAAGCATTGTCTAAAGATTACTCACAACCTTTTAGAGTAAGTGACCATACTTATGTAAATCTAAATTGATAATTAGAATACCAATGGTTAGAGCCACATTAAACAAAACTGTGAACTGAGCAAATATGTTTCTTGAAGACAGATGTTTAGTGTTCATACTATCGATCAACTGCACTGGGTCTTCTACCAAGACAATTGCTTGAGAAACAGTATTGTGTGCGTGAGCGAATATGGATCAGGAGTTTTTCCCTTCATTTCAGGGTTGAAGGAGAGGAAAAACCTAGAGCTAAGAGTGGCCTACAAATTGTACCAGTCAAGTTAACTGATGACTAGGCTTGCATTGTTACGATAAGAAATACACTATGGGGGGGACGCCTGGGTAGCGCAGTCGTTAAGCGTCTGCCTTTGGCTCAGGGCGTGATCCTCAGCGTTCTGGGATCAAGCCCCGCATCAGGCTCCTCCACTGGGAGCCTACTTCTTTCTCTCCCACTCCCCCTGCTTGTGTTTCCTCTCTCGCTGGCTGTCTCTATGTCAAATAAATAAATAAAATCTTTAGAAAGAAAAAAAGAAATACACCATGGGTTTTATAAATTTGTTCCTATGTTTTTGTATTTCCTTCAGTTCACTTTAAGGGGTGCCTAGGTGGCTCAGTCGGTTAAGCATCTGACTCTTGAGCTCAGCTCAGGTCTTGATCTCAGGGACATGAGTTCAAGCCCCACATTGGGCTCTACACTGGCCATGGAGACTACTTAAAAAAAAAAAAGCAGCAAAAATCCTAAACTAGTTAGGGATAACTAAGGGTAAAACACATGTATCACCTTAGAGGTCAGGGTAAGGGAGAGGAAGCTGTGTCATGAGCAGCAGCCCCACCTGGTAACCAATGAAGAAAGTAAATATATTTTTTAAAAAGATTTTATTTATTTATTTATTATTTATTTATTTATTTATTTATTTATTTATTTGAGAGAGAGCACAGTGCAGGAGGGACAGAGGGAGAGGGAGAAGCAGACTCCCCGCTGGGCAGGATGCCTGATGCAGGGCTCGATCCCAGAACCCTGGGATCATGACCTGAGCGGAAGGCAGACGCTTAACTGACTGAGCCACCCAGGTGCCCCAAAAGTAAAAATTAAGAAGTGACTGGTACTGCTAATATCTTATTCTTTTCTTCCTATTTATTTTTCTTGCAATTAGTTTTGTGTTTCTTACTAGAGCTTGTCTAAAATGAAAGTTTGGGGGCGCCTGGGTGGCACAGAGGTTAAGCGTCTGCCTTTGGCTCAGGGCGTGATCCCGGCGTTATGGGATCGAGCTCCACATCAGGCTTCTCCGCTGGGAGCCTGCTTCTTCCTCTCCCACTCCCCCTGCTTCCTCTCCACTCCCGCTGGCTGTCTCTATCTCTGTCAAATAAATAAATAAAATCTTTAAAAAAAATAAAAATAAAAAAAATAAAAATAAAAATAAAATGAAAGTTTGGGGGCGCCTGGCTGACTCAGTCAGTAGAGCAAGCAACACTCAGTCTCAGGGTCGTGAGTTAAAGCCCCATGTTGGGCATGGAGGGTACTTAAAAAGAATAAATAAATAAATAAAATAAAAGTTTGGGGAGATCCAGCCAAGTACACGTTTAGGTGTTAACTATAAATAATCTAATGAGCTCCTTTCCCTGGATGCTTGCATTTTAATGGGCGATTTTGCTTTAACCAAAAGCAAATTCAATTTGCTTCCTTTGGGTTGAGAGCAAGGTGGAAAGAAGGAAGAAGAGAGAGAAAAATAGGGCTCTGGACCTTTCCTAACTAAAGCAGCTTCGTGTTTTCTGTTTGTTTATGCTTCCCTGTAATCTATCTTTGATCAAAAAATTATGAAGCTAAAAATGTTTGAAAAATTTTAACCTTATATTTTGACAGGAGAAAGGGTATTTTAGGTCAGAAGAATCATCCTAGCTCCTCTCAATATCACTGTACTGTAGATGCCCGTCTACCTTACTTTTACGGGTGAAGATAGCTGGGATCTGGTGCGTGGTCAGTCGGTACTGTTTCTTAATATATTTGACTACGGCAGTTATGTTCTGAGTTCGGCCATTTGCAAATCTCTATCAATATTAGACCCTGCTCAGAGAACAACCAAGTATTTAGTCTTCCTGTCCCTGTCTAAGAAATGAAGAAATTGTCGTGGGGGAGCTGTTCCTATAGCAACCGACAGGGCAGACATGTTGGGAGGTACCCATTTTGTGTTATGGAAGTTCTCCTCCTAGACTCTCTATGATTACCTTTGTGACCTCGTCTCTGTTTTAGGGTGCTTGCGGTGCTTGTTGGGCTTTCAGTGCTGTGGGGGCCCTGGAAGCACAGCTGAAGCTGAAAACAGGAAATCTGGTGTCTCTGAGTGCACAGAACCTGGTAGATTGCTCAACTGAAACGTATGGGAATAAAGGTTGCAATGGAGGCTTCATGACGGAGGCTTTCCAGTATATTATCGATAACAACGGCATCGATTCAGAAGCTTCCTATCCCTACAAAGCCACGGTGCGTCACAGACCACCTTTTTGTGCTGCCCTGGGACCTTATGCCATCCCTTGACTAACGGAACTAAACTCACAACCAAGCCAATCGCTTGAGAAGCCCTGTATGAAAATCCTGATCAGGGACTCTTAAATTCACAAGAGCTCACTTCCTTTTTCAGTAGTTCTCTTAATTCATCAGTGACACAATGTAAAACCGTTCTTTCTGTCCATCTGCCTGGTATTTCAACTTGTTTTTCCTACGGCCTCCCATGCTCAACCACATCATTCTCCTACCTACTAAAAAGCTAAATAATGCTCTCTTCTTCCTCCCCACAAGTTCATGACATGTTCTGTTAGATGAATTAATATATCCATATTACAGAAAATTTAGAAAAGATAAAAAAATACTACTCCAAAACCTCCTACCTTAACCACCATTATTTTGGTTTATTTCTTTCAAGTTCTGTGTCCTACTAAGCATTTAAAAAACCATAGATATATGCACAACAGAAGTGAATTTGTAACCTCTCTTTTCCTCCTAAAATATACACTCTAAGTGTTTTGCAGAGTATATGGTCTTGATAAGCCATCGTTTAGACTGAAGATTGTCTTGCAGGCATTATATCATCAAAAAGATTTTCAAGTTCTGGTACAGAGTCTCTGATCTTCACACAGTCCACCCCACAGTCCACCTGAGAGTCTGAGGGACATGATCCAGCAACTTTTGGATGTAGGAAGGTGTTCGCAATTTAAAACAGTATAATCGTTATGCATTTCCTCTGTTACTGGTTTTGGAAGATTTGATTTTTCTTCCTTTAAAAGGAGGAAGGAACCTTAGACATTTGAAAGGCTAAATGAGGAAAGAAAACATATTTGAAATCCAGACTGAGGATGCTGGTGATATAAAGGAAGTCGAAGTGTACTTCGTTCTCTGATTTATACCTTGTTTTGCAGGATGGAAAGTGCAGGTATGACTCAAAAAATCGAGCTGCCACATGTTCAAAGTATACTGAACTTCCCTCTGGCAGTGAAGATGACTTGAAAGAAGCTGTGGCCAATAAAGGACCCGTGTCTGTTGCTATTGATGCAAGACACTCTTCTTTCTTCCTGTACAGAAGTGGTAAAAATTCAGATATGCTCTCTTCTTGTTATATGCTGACCTGCGCTGTAAGAAAGAATATTATCCTTCCCTATCACCCCACCTCTGAATATTCAGGTTAAACAGAATCCTCCATTTCATGTTTAAATTAAATTAAATCCAGTTCTAATTAGTAAAGTAATACTCTTTAAAATTTACTAATACTACATGCCAAGGACTATGATAAATTCTCTCCATGCATTATCTTATTTAATCCTCACAGTAACCCTATTTTACAAATGAACAAGTCTTAGACGCTTAACTTGCCCAGAGTCATACAGTCTGGAGGTGGTCAGCTAGGATCAGAAACCATGCTGCTTTGACTCCAGAGCCCGGGCTCCTAAGCCCTGGAGCCACCGAGTGCCATCGGTGTAGCTCTGCGGTGAACAAGGAGGGCGCCTGCCAGTGCTCGAGCACCGTGCTAAGCCAAGTAAACGGCTATACTGTTTTATTAAAAAAAAAAAAAAAAACAACTCACCCAAAGATCATCTCATCTAGTAAAGGATAAAAATATACGGAATAAACAATTTAGGAATATATACAAAGAAATACAGTATAACTGACTCTAAATAAGTTAAAAATAATTAGGAGGGGCGTCTGGGTGGCTCAGCCGTTAAGCGTCTGCCTTCGGCTCAGGTCATGACCCCAGGGTCCTGGGATCGAACCCCACATCGGGCTCCCTGCTCAGCGGGAAGCCTGCTTCTCCCTCTCCCTCTTCCCTTGTTGTGTTCCCTCTCTTGCTGTCTCTCTCTCTGTCGAATAAATAAATAAATAAATAAATAAATAAATAAATAAATAAATAATCTTTTAAAAAAAATAATAATAATTAGGAAAAGGGGGCTCCTGGGTGGTTCAGTTGGTATCCAACTCTTGATTTCAGCTCAGGTCATGATCTCAGGATAGTGAGATCGAGCCCCGTGTCAGGGTCTACACTCAGCACAGAGTCTGCTTGGAATTCTCTCTCCCCATCCCACCCCCGGCCCCTCCTCCTGCTTGTGCTCACTCACGCTCTCTCCCTCTCAAATAAATAAATAAATAAAATCTTTTAAAAAAATAATTAGAAAAAGGTAGCCGTTTTCAAAGATTTCTGAGGGAACTGTGATTGAATTGATGCCAAACTCGGCAAGAAAACTGACAAATACAGCATTGATGGCGAAGAATTATGAACTGTACATAGTTTTATGAGAGTATACGTTCCTCAAATTATGACTCAACTTGCTTGCCATGTATACAAAACAGTCCACTAAAAGCAATAGCATTTGCAAATGTCCTTCATTGCCACGTACTGTTCACTCTTCTTCTCCACCTATATTTTATTCTCAGGCGTCTACTATGACCCATCCTGTACTCAGAATGTGAATCATGGTGTATTAGTGGTTGGCTACGGTAACCTTAATGGGAAAGACTACTGGCTTGTGAAAAACAGGTAAAATATTTGCACTTTAGTGTATATTTAATTAAAATAAGGAATTCGATGGAGCTTCAACAAATGCTTTCCTGGGATGATGATGATGATGATGATAATGACAGTGATAAACATTTATAGCTTCTTATAAGTGACATTCTAAATTAATTACTCAGTGCCCCCATTTCTTCACTTCCTACTCTGGCTTCAGCAGTGTGTTTTCATGATTTATCTTCTAGAATACTTTTCTGATCATTCCTTCTCAGTCTCCTTTATAAATATCTATTCCTCTGCTTAGCCCCCACATGTTGGTCTTTCCTCCAGGGCTCCATCCTTTGCCCATTACTCTTCTTAACCTACATTTTCTTATGATTTTAGTTATAACTTATATGCTAGTAGCTTCCAGAGCTCAAGCTCTAGCTCTAATCTCTGCTCTGAAATTCGGGCTTATTTATCTGGACATAGCGCCTTCCATGTATCTTAATTTCTCCGAACTCAATATGTCCAAGAAATTCAGTACCCTCTCTACCATTTTGTCCCCCCACCCAATTAGATACTATGGATTTATTGTAGGCCCCTCCCAATCTAATCAAGCAACAAGTCGATCTAATTTTCCACACGTCTGTCCTTGCTTCTGTCCCCTCTCCATTTATTCCGTTACTGTATTGGTTCAGACATCTCTTGCCTGGACTAGTCCTGTAGCCTTCAAACTGATCTCCTTTACTCTCAGATCCATCTTTACTGCTTCCAAACTGGTGTGTCTCAAATATGACAAACTGGGCTGACAGCTCTTCTACAGAGTACCATCTGGTATAAAATTAATGTTCCCTAGCGGAGAAGACAAGTCATCTATGTTGTGGTGTCTCTCTGCCTTGCCAGGCTCAGTTGCTGGCACTTGTCTTACACATTTCATTCCAGGTACCTTGAACTATACAGAGTTCCCGTACACACCACTTTATCTTTAATACCTTCATATCTTGGTTATGCTGTTCCCTCTGCTGGGAACATTCATTCTTTCTCCTCACTTGATTTATTTCTCCTTTTCCTTCAAAACCAGCTAAGGCATACCAGGAATTCCCCTCTAAATCCTTGGGCTGGGTAAAATGTCTTTTTTTCTATGCTCCCAAAATGTCTGATGCATACTGGAATATTTTATACATTATATTTAAATTATATGTTTTCCTGTCTATCGCTCTAATATTCTGTATGCACCTTTGGGGTAAAGGTCTGTATTGTCCTTGTATCCTTAGCACAACACACGGCACGCGCAGAAGATGGTAGTATTTGTATGGTCTGTTGGGAAAGTAGTTGCGGAAAATAACATCTTGGTTCGCTTGTAACCTGTTCACACCACTGATCAGCTTGGGCCTGGACCAGTGATAATGTTTTTATGTGAAGCAACTTTTTCACTGACATCTTTTTTCTTGTTGACTTCCTATAGTGTATTCTAACTTCCCTTCTCTATTGAAACTGCTCTTCTTGAAGACCATTTAAATCTTTTAGTGTTTATTTTTTTTTCTTTTTTTTTTTTTTTAAGATTTTATTTATTTATTCGACAGAGATAGAGACAGCCAGCGAGAGAGGGAACACAAGTAGGGGGAGTGGGAGAGGAAGAAGCAGGCTCACAGCAGAGGAGCCTGATGTGGGGCTCGATCCCACAACGCCAGGATCACGCCCTGAGCCGAAGGCAGACGCTTAACCGCTGTGCCACCCAGGCGCCCCTAAATCTTTTAGTGTTTAAATTCAAAACCCCTCCTCAGCACGTATTCATTCACTGGGCATTTACCAGGCGTCTGTAATGTGATGGGCATTATCTAGGCCCTGGAAATACAAAAATTAATGAGAACTCATCCTGTCCTAAAAGAGCTCACATAATAGTCCGGTGGGGACTCAAACAATAAAATACAGCACGTCAGGGTATAATGATATGTGTCTCAATGGCTATGGGGCCATAGATGAGGGGATGCCTAACTGCCTGAAAGTTTCACAGAGAAGGCACTACTTACTTGCATTAAGTTTTCAGATGAGTGGAATTGCTCATGTGTTAGAGGAGGAAAATAAGTGGCCCAATCACCTAAAAAAGGATATGCAATGGCACAGAAATGTGAAAGATTTCTCGGCTTTACAAACTCTCTGCTGCATTGATTTCTTTGGCGTCTACAGCATGAGACATAACACCATCCTGCCTCGTTCTGCTGTGTCAGACGTAGCTTCATTTCCTGTTTTCTTCCACCTGTCCCTTACGCTCTAGCTTTACCAAAGCAAAGTCATCGGCAACTCGAGTTTCAGCTCTTACCATTATGTGGATGGTAGCCAATTCACAATCTCTAGAAAACAACCTCTCTACTAAGCAACAGACTTCCATGTCCAACTTCCAACTTGACAGCTTTGCTAAAAAATCCAAATTTCCGGGGCACCTGAGGGGCTCGGTCGGTTAAGCAACAGACTCTTGGTTTCAGCTCAGGTTGTGGTCTCAGGGGTTATGAGATCGAGCCTCAGGCCCCCAGCTGCCCCTCCTCCGCACTCAGTAGGGAATCTGCTTGAAGATTCTCTCCCTCAGCCCCTCCCATCACGCACACGTGTGCTCTCGCTCAAATAAATAGATAAATAAATAAATCTTTTGAAATTTCCGGGCACCTGGGTGGCTCAGTTGGTTAAGCATCTCCCTTCAGCTTGGGTCATGATCCCGGGGTCCTGGGATCGAGTCCCATGCCAGGCTCCCTGCTCAGCTGGGACTCTGCATCTCCCTCTCCCTCTGCCCTTCCCCGCTTGTGTTCTCTCGCGCGCGCACTCACTCTTTCTCTCAAATAAATAAATAAAATCTTTACAAAAAATCCGAATTTCCCACCTGCCTACCCTACTGCTATTCACAACACACACACACATACACACATTCTCTCTCTCTCAACATGTCTAAATTCAAATTCCCTCTCTCCTTCCATCTAAACTCCCCTTCCATCCTCCGTCCCTGAAAAGTATTTTGGAATAAGCCCAAGGGGAAATAATTCCCTGTTTTGAGTAATGCATCACAATCTTCAGGTTATCAAAGCCTTGGTATCATCTTGGACTCTCCTTTCTCTCCTTCAACACACATAGCCCTGTCCATTCAGCCTCTGAATCGTATCTCATATTTCTTTCTATTCCTGCTCTAATTCAGATTCCATTCTCACCCAGCTAGGGAAGTATCTTCTTAAAATATAGATCATGCAAACCCGTGGTCAAACATTCTTAATAGTTTATCATTGTCACCATAATGATGCTCTACATTAAACGAAGTCCTAGCCAGGCGTTCAAGATTCTCCATTATCTAGTTTCCAACATACCTTTCTAGACTTTTCCTCCCCTATGTTCTCATGCACCCATACTTACACTCTGGCCACAGTGAACTACTTACTCATCATTCCCTAAGTGTATAGATACTTAGCTATTTCTATTTTTTTGCTTGTGCTGTTTCATCTTTCTGAAATGCCATTAAAGCCTATTGCTGCCTACAGAAATCCCACCTGTCTATGGTGAAACGGGCACTCTCATACATTCCAGTGGAAGATTAAATTGTTACAATCCTTCTTGAAAGCAATTCGATAATATGAATCAAAACCATTTTAAATGTTCACATTCTTTGTCCAATTTTTCCTCATTTCTTAGAATCTATATGAAGAAAATAATCCTAAATATGGGGAAAGCTTCATACCCAATTTATGTAAATTGTAGCATTCATTCTTCTTCTTTAATAGTGAAAGCCAGTAAACAACTGAAAATACCTAATAATAGGGACAATATTAAACTATTACACAACCAAGACCATGTATTAGAAATTATATTTACTCAGACTATTATTAATAACCCTATAAAATACTTGGAATATGTTTTTAAATGGAGAATACATATAAACATAAAATGTACATATAATATAAGTGTTAAGTTTAAAATAGTATGCCTAATTTCTCTGATTTATGTTATACTAAAGGTCCAGGAGGAATTATACCAAATGTTAATAATGGTTATCTTTGTCTACCTTTATGTACTTTCAAAAGTCTTTAACAAGTACCTTATTACTTTTAAAATGAAAAAAAAAAAAACCCTCACTAAAAATCCTATTCATTCTTCAAAACCTACTTCACATGCTATCTCCTCCATACCCCATGAATTTACTCAGAATTGTTTCTCTAACTTCAAAGCTTTAGAAATGCTTTAGGGGGCGCCTGGGTGGCACGGCGGTTAAGCGCCTGCCTTCGGCTCAGGGCGTGATCCCGGCGTTGTGGGATCGAGCCCCACATCAGGTTTCTCTGCTATGAGCCTGCTTCTTCCTCTCCCACTCCCCCTGCTTGTGTTCCCTCTCTCGCTGGCTGTCTCTATCTCTGTCGAATAAATAAATAAAATCTTTAAAAAAAAAAAGAAAGAAATGCTTTAGAAATCCTAGCTATTTCTGTAAAGTATGCTCCATTACTAGAATGTCAACTTCTTAAAGGTAGAATAGTCTCTTACTTGTTTTTGCATCTTCATTCATACCTTGATTCAACGAACATATACTGAGTACCAATCAAATGACAGAGTGCCAAGCAGATTTGGCAATGAAAAATACAGCCTTTCTATCGTCCTTCAAATTACTCATCGCCTAACAGTATGTGCACGTACTGACCATTGCAGGAGAATGTGGTAAACGCTAAGATCAAGGGTAGAAGCACAGAAGAGTACTTGGCCTAGCCTGGAAAGTCAGGGAAGGCCTTTTAGCTAGGTTATTTGACGGATTCTTAAAAGACAAGAAGGAATTTGCCACATGAAAAAGAACACTCAGAGCAGAGGAAGCGAAATGTGCAAAAGCGCAGGGTGAAAAAAATACGTGAGTTAAGGGAACTGCGTGTTCTTTTATAAAGGCTGTAGTATAAAGTGACCGTTAGAGAAGTGAGATCAAAAGGGACCAAATTATGAGAGACCACAGCGATCGCTGGCACTGGGTACTAACCAGGAGAGACTGCACAGGGACGTGAATTCCAGACTCCACAAGAAGTGGACTCAAACGAAATCCTCTTAGGTCATCAGATCTGTCTTAGTGAGCTCTTCAAAGGTTATATGTCATTTTCAATGCTACCAAGTTAACCTCAAGTAAAAGAATGTGAATCTTCTGTTTGGCTTCTTTTCCATCTTCCTTTTGTTTATACTTAATCTTTCTGGTAGGTGTATAACATTGATCCATGTCCCTGAATTTTTCTCCCCTTTCTGGACATAGGTATTTAGCTTCTTTATATAATACACTATAGTACAGTGAGAAAAGCAGTAACTTTGAAGCCAGGCAGATCTTCGATAGGAGACTAGTTCCCTTGGGGCACCTGGGTGGCACAGCGGGTTAAGCCTCTGACTCTTGGTTTCAGCTCTGGTCATGATCTCAGGGTCATGCAATCGAGCCCTACATCAGGCTCCATGCTCAGGGGGGGGTCTGCTTGCGATTCTTTCCTTCTCCCTCTCCCTCCCCCTCTGCCCCCCCCTGCGTGCATGCACTCTCACTTGCTCTCTCTCTCAAATAAATAAAATCTTTAAATGTTCATTGATAAATAAATGGATAAGGAACATGGGGTATATACATACAAGAGAATATTACTGAGCTGTAGAAAAGGAATGAAATCTTGTCATTTGTGACAACATGTATGAACCTAGCATAATGCTAAGTGAAATAAGTTAGATAAACAAATACTGTATGATTTCACTTATATGTAGAATCTAAAAAATAAAACAAAACAGAAACTGACTCCTGGAAACAGGAAACAAACTATTGGTTACCAGAAGGGGAAGGGTTTGGGTGGATGGGAAAAATAGGTAAAGGGGATTAAGAGGTACAAACTTCCAGTTATAAAATAAATAGGTCATGGGGATATAATGTACAGTACAGAGAATATAGTCAGTAATATGTTAATAACTTTGCATGGTGACAGGTGGTAACTAGACATGAGGATCATTTGTAATGTATAAAAATAACAAATCACTGTGAAATCACACTTGAAACTAATGGGATATTGTATGTCAATTATGTTTTTTTTTTAAAGGGAGGAGTTTAATCTAATCTACAGATCAATGAGTAATGGAGGCCCAAAGTTATTGGGCATAGAATAATTTTAGCCTGGGGAAAAAATTTAAGGCATTAACCATTCATAAGCTCACGAGAACCTTAAATACACACATACACACACGCACACTCCCCCAAAACTAAGAAAGCACCCAGAACACCTTTAAGCAATATCTGATGAACTCTATAAGATAAATAGTTGCAAAATAGATGGGCCTCTAGGTAATGAAGTAAGTGGATGCAGTTGATGGATGGAAGACTGGAATGCCTCCTTTTCATCATAAACGGATTAAGTTAGTATAATACAAGTTGGAAAAAAGAACAGATTCCATTTTCCCTCACTGAAAGCTACTGTCTGATCTTTCAAGAGATGAACTCTTAGAGTTAATGTTCTACATTAAACATCATAGGGGTCTACATTAAACTCATACGTACCACCTCCTCTCCATGGAATCAAAGGCTGGAAAAGAGTTAAAAAAGGAAAAAGTTATAATCTAACGATTTTTCTTAGAGATTTCTCTGCAAAGAGATTAAGAATGTGCATATCGGTTTATAACTCAAATAGGGTATTTATTCCCACTGCCCCACTGAAATCACTCTTGTGAAGATCAGCCTTCACCTCCATCTTGCCTCATTAAATAGCTTTTAGGCCTCATCTTCCTGCACTCTTAACGTTTGATGTATGGTTATTCTCTACTTTCTGAAACACTTTATTTGACTTTCAGGGGACCATACGCCCCTGGGTTTCATCCTCTTTTACCTCTCAGTCTCCTCAGTTCTGTCGTTCCTCTTATTCTTCCTCACTTTTAAATATTATAATGCCCCAGGCCTCAATTTCTCTCTCTCTTTATACTTTTTTTTTTTAAAGATTTTATTTATTTATTTGACAGAGGGAGACAGCAAGAGAGGGAACACAAGCAAAGGGAGTGGGAGAGGGAGAAGCAGGCTTCCCACCGAGCAGGGAGCCCGATGCGGGGCTCGATCTCAGGACCCTGGGATCATGACCTGAGCCGAAGGCAGATGCTTAACCGACTGAGCCACCCAGGCGCCCCTCTCTTTATACTCTTTTGATGATCTCATTTAGTGTCACGGTTTTAAACAACAAGCAGCTGATGACTCTCAACTTTGTACCTTCAGCCCTAACCTCTTTTCTGAGCTCCAGACTCCGCGTCCAAAAGCCTACTATTTGACCTCTCCACCTGCGTATCTGTAAGCTTCTTTAACTTAACACGTCCAAAACAGAACTCTTGATTCCCTGCCACTGCTCCAATTTTTCCCATCTCAGTATACGCCAACAACATTTACCCCAGGTCAGAACCTTGGAACCATCCTTTCTTTCTTCATTTGATACCTTACTCCTACACCATCAGCAAATTCTGTCATTTCTATCATCATTAAATTTTCCCAAATATTACCATTTCTGAATATCTCTACCGTTACCACTCTAGTTCAAGTCACCGTCCGTCTCTAGGTCTACTGATACTCTCCTAACTAGTAGTCACTTCTCCTCTTATTTGTTTATGGTCAACCCTCTAGCCAGGATGATCTTTCCAAAGCATAAAGCAGATTATGTTGCTCTCCTGTCCCAAATGCTCTAATGGCTTTCTTTCACACTCAGAATAAAATCCGTGACCCATAAAACCATGACAATTTCTGGCCTCAGCCTGTCTCTCCAGCATTTCCCACTACATTCCCCTGTCTCACTCAGCTCCAAGAGCGCTAGCTTTTTTTCCGTCTCTTTTCTCAAGGTACACTTGCTACGTCCACACATCAAGTTTATTCCGAGCTTTTTCCTGATCTCTGCATCATTTGCATCTTCGCTGACTATCGTTGCTCAAATATTTCCTCAGAGAACACTCCCTGACTACTCCTGCTAAAATGTAGCCCTGGTTCCCAACATTCCGTATCCCTTTACTCTGCTTTATTTTTCTTTATAGTACTTATATTTTATCATATTCTTTGTTTGTTTGTTGTATGTTTCCTATGTAGGCTTTGAAAAGACTCTGTCTATCTGGTTTACCTCCATAATCCTAATGCCTAGAATGGTATCTGGCACAGCCCAGGAAACTCAGAACTGCAGTTTATTACAAGGAAGCTGGCGTACATTCTAGAAAGAATGTCTAACAAGTCAGTAGTCTACAATATGCAGGGAGAAGGTAGGATGGCCAACCATCTCACCATGTCAAAGACTAATGGGTTTCCCAGGCCAGGACTTTTTTTTTAAACCAGAATAGTCCCTGGCAACTGGACTGTTGGTTACCCCAAGAAAAAGGCTGTATTTTTTTTAAAGGAGATGGACTCTACTTGAGTCCAATCAAATGGACTCATATGTGGATAATAACAGACATAGCCATCTCTACTTACTGAGTATTTACTACCCAGAGACACTGTGCAAGTACTTTACATACATTTTCTCACTTAATTTTTAAGGTAATCTATGAGATAAGCATTTTATCTCCATAATACAGAATAGGAAACTCCTGATACTGACAGAGTTAAGAAAGTTTAAATGAAGGGCTATAGAGCCAATAAAAATAAACAACTTGGTAAGGACCGAAATGAACATTTGGAGCTGACCTTGCACAGCTCTGAAGGAAAGAACTTGTCCTCAGATTTATTTAGCTTGAGATTTTTAATCAGTTTTATTCTTTAAGGGAAGGTTAGCAAGACTCAGTCAAAAAGAGGTCTGGGATTTCTACAAAGTTTGGGACAGTTGATCTTGGTCTATGAAGCTGGGAAGGGTAAGATATCCAGATTCTGAATAGGACCTCACTGACTGAGTTCATACTGCTAGTAATTACAACTCAATGCAACTTTCATTACCAGAACTTAGGTCCAAACTCAGTTTGTCTAAAATTTTTTTACCTATTTTTTTTAGGCAGTGAAATAATTACAAAGCAAGATATCGTAAGATATCAATTATATAAGGTCCTGGATGTTCTGGTCTAATTTCATCCCTCATGCTACCTCACAGGAATAATGTAGGGTTAGGCATAGTATAAATGTTAGAGTAGGCTTTGGAGTAAAGCAATCCTAGATTTGTGCCCTGGCTTCATAATTAACCAACTGAGCAAGCTCTTTTACCACTTTGACCATTTTCCTCTTCAGTACAAGGAAGATACTACCCACCTCCCAGGGTGATGATTAAGTGAGGTACTATAAGTTACGGGGCTTAGCACAGAGCTAAGTGCTCAGTGAATGATGGCTGTTAATATTAATAATAGCCTCACCAGGATTTATCACTGCTTTTGAAAACTAAACGAATACTGCATCCATCGATAAGAGGTGACAGTGGAGTTTGGATTTTATTCTAAAGGATTTTAAGCAGCAAAGTGGCAATAAGTGAAAAGAAACAATCAAGAAGCCCATGAAAGAGTTTAACAAGGAGTGAACAGAGAGAGAAGGGAAAAATCAGACATGTGTTATCTTAAGGCCAGGAGAGAAGTGAGGACAACCTTGTTAAATAATACAAGAGAGAAAAATAAGACCCGTAAAGTGTCCGCTGAATGGCTGATACAGAGAACATTTAAGCCTGTTACAGCACAGCCATTTTAAATGATGCCATTTGTCTGCTGGCGACGGAGCAACATTTCTTAGTTTGTCCACTGCACGCAAAGACACAACCAACCTTTCCTTTGAGTCCTGAGCAAAACTTTGCAACGGTTTCCCTTTGCCTGTGGAATTAAAACGACAGGCTCCTTTGCCTGTTGTTCTAAGCTCTTCACAACATAGCCTCAAATCAACTTTCTACCCTCTTTGTCCCCTACTACCTTAAAGACATCCAATTTTCCTTTCAACTAAATGCTGCTCTCCAAATACAAGCATAGTAAGGCATTTTCTCAAATTCACACTTTTATTTGTATCCTAGTTATAGCACCTAATGAATTTACTTCATATTATAATTATTTGTGTATCTACAATTACAAAATCTCAGAATCATAAAAACACTTAAGAAAATATTTCTCTTACAAAAATCTTATCAGTTTTTTCACTAGTCTGTGGCAAACTGAGAAAAAGGAATGTTTTGGTGTATCCTTCATAAATATATAAATTTAGTTGGCTCAAAGGACTATCCTTAAAGACTGTGTCCTCTTAAGCTTTGTTTTGGTGTTGAAACATCCTTTCTTTTACAATATGATGGTGATATAAACAGCATGTTTTGTGGGGGGGTTTATGTCCATACTTGATAATTTAAAAATTGGTAACTTTGGGGTGCCTGGGTGGCTCAGTCAACTAAGCGTCCAACTCTTGATTTTGGCTCAGGTCACAATCTCAGGGTCATGGGATCGAGTTCTGCACTGGGCTCCACGCTCAGTGCCGAGTCTGCTTGAGATTCTCTTTCCCTCTCCTCCTGCCCCTGCCCCTCTCCCTGCTCACTCGCTCTCTCTCTCTCTTTCTAAAAATCAATCAATAAATAAAATCTTTAAAATGCCTATAAAATACTGGTAACTTTACACAAATTTGCAAATTTTTTTAATTCTCAAAGTTCATGAAATCAAAAAGCAAGAACCCTTACCTGACCCACGAATTCCCTCTGAAACGTCTCTAACAAGTTATGCAAACCTCTCCTTGAACACTTCCAGAGCCAGTGAGCTCACCTCCTCCTAAGATAGTGTATTCCATTTTCCCACAGCTTTTCCTGTGAGAAAGTCTTACCTCAGCTCCACTTCTAAATCAAAGAGCTCTTTGAGAGCTGCACTTCTTATTGCTTACTTTGGAATGCCATACCTTATGCCTTTTTCATAGTAGCCACTCAAAAATATTTCTTAATTGACATTCTCTAAAGGAATCTAAGTTTCATAGAAAATTATAACCTATGATCCTGTTATGCAAAAACATTTAGTGATGGGGCCTTAGAAAGGACAATAACACACTTTCCCTGCAGGAGGCATGTTTACAAAGTAGGAGGATTAAAGATTTGGGATGGAATTTATACTGTTTTCCTTAGGTATTAAGTCTATTCATCAATATAGCACTAAAGCCTTCCAAAATATCCTTTGAAAATTGCCTAAAAGCCCTGGAGAAATTATTATATTATTTTGTTCTAATTTTGTTTTATAGCTTTTCATATATAATCACTTTAGGAGAAAAACAATCTAGGAGATAAAAAGTTGATAATGTGATTTGATTATATTCATTTGTAATTTTGTGTTATTTCTTTTTCTAAAGCTGGGGCCTCAACTTTGGTGACCAAGGATATATTCGGATGGCAAGAAACAGTGGAAATCACTGTGGAATTGCTAGTTATCCCTCTTACCCAGAAATCTAGAGGGTCTCTTCATTTTATAATAAGTCCAAAGACATGAAACACTTTCTCTTAACTTAATTTTACCTGCTGTAACCTGTAGAAATAAGTATGTCATGACCAATGTATATTCACTGTACTAATAGAATATGTAGTTTGACTCTTCTATTTTTTTAGCTTTGCAGATATTGGAAAAATTTTGCACATAAATTAATGATGCACTATAGACATAGCTGTATGAGAATTGGCCAACCTAAGAAATCTGTCATGTTTATTTTGTCACTGTCTTATTTTACATACTTTGTCTTTTTAAGTTCCCTGATATCCTTTTGTAAAATGATGTCATATAAATGCTTAATAAATATCTCTTTTCAACTTTGTATCATTACCACATACAATTATTTTCTTATCCTTAGGTAACTATTACAATCTCTCATGAAGATGAAAATTATAGTATGCTGGTGAAGGGCTTTGGCAAATTTAATGGAGGAAACTACTAGGTTATTAATGTCCTGAGGGCTCAGATTATATCTTTGCACATTAAAGGATTTGATAATTTTTTTTAAGGTAGGCAAATTCTTAAGACGCAATCTGTTTTCAAGCACTTTGGAAGAATCATTTTAATGGTCAACAATTAATATACTATTTCAAACTCTTTTTACCTAGTCATTAACAATTTGGTCAGAACCTTTTGGGGGCAAATAATTAGCTCGAACTGAATAAAAAAAAACAAACCGTATCTCTTAAAATATTCCATTACTGGGGCATCTGGGTGGCTCAGTCAATAAATGCTAGGCGTGGAGCCCACTTAAAAAAAAATTCCATTAATGATATTTTTATCCAAGTCAGATTGAGCTTTATCCCAACTACTCTAGAAGAGTAGATTCTGAAGACACAGCAAGGACTTTAAATTTTGGGGCGCATGGGCGGCTCAGTGGGCTACATGACCAACTGTTGATTTCAGATCGGGTCATGATCTCAGGGTTGTGAGTGGAGTCCCGCAACAGGCTCTGTGCTGGTTACGGAGCCTGCTTGAGATTCTCTCTCTTTCCCTCTCTCTCCGTCCCTCCCCCTCTAAAAAAATAAATACACAAATTTTAATCAGTTCATGCCTATGACATGAAAAATGTGTGGGATGATGTAATAAGTTGATACTAAAATGAACTTAAACTAATTTCACTATCTTTGGTTCCCTCTCCGTTAAGAACATTTTATTTTCTTAAAGGTATTTATTTATCTATTTGAGAGAGAGGGCAAGTGCGTGAGCTGGGAGGAGGGCAGCTGGGAGGAGGGAAGGGAGAGGAAGAGGGACGGAATCCCAAGCAGACTCTGCACTGAGCAGGGAGCCTGACGTGGGGCTCAATCTCACGACCCTGAGATCATGACCTGAGCCGAAACCAAGAGTCAGATGTTCAACCAACTGAGCTATGCAGGTGCCCCCATAAAGAACACTTTAAAGAACAAGAATTGCTAACTATAAAAGCATGAACATAATATATGACTACCATCAAAAGTGTAGAGAAACATTGTAATTAAAAAATATTTAGTCAAGGGTTGCCTGGCTGGCTCTGTTCATAGAGCCTTGGGATTTTGATCTCTGGGGTTGTGAGCTCAAGTTCCATGCTGGGCATAGAGCTTACGAAGAAGAAGAAGAAGAAGAAGAAGAAGAAGAAGAAGAAGAAGAAGAAGAAGAAGAAGAAGAAGAAGAAGAAGAAGAAGAAGAAGAAGAAGAAGGAGAAGAAGAAGAAGAAGAAGAAGAAGAAGAAGAAGAAGAAGAAGAAGAAGAAGGAAGAAGAAGAAGAAGAAGAAGAAGAAGAAGAAGAAGAAGAAGACGAAAAATGACAGTGTTTATTAAAAAAATATTTAATAGATTATTCTTTCGGTTTTATTTTGCCCACAATTTTTTAAGCACTGTAAATGGAACAAAAACATAGGTAGGTTTTAACTTTTGTAAGTCTGATGAAGCCTATAAACACTTTCTCAAAATAATGTTTTTAAATACATAAAATAAACTATATAGGAATACAAAGGAAACCAATTTTATTGAAATACAGTTATTAAAATGTTAAAATATGGGGGGGGGCACCTGTGTGGCTCAGTTGGTTAAGCGTCTGCCTTCAGCTCAGGTTATGATCCCGGGGTCCTGGGACCAAGCCCTGCATCGCGCTCCCTGCTCAGTGGGGAGACTGCTTCTCTCTCTCCCTCTGTCTGCCACTCCCCCTGCTTGTGCTCTCTCTCACTCTCTCTCTGCCAAATAAATAAACAAAATCTTTTTTAAAAAAGTTAAAATATATATCTGTGCCACAGTAATACATGTGCTCCTTTATAACAAGAATTAATAACTATCTTAAATTTGAAGTAGTTATGAGTATAAATGATATTTGACAGATATATGCGGAAACTATAATGTTTTATATATATATGATATATATATATGATATATATAAATATCTGTTTTTTCTTTTGGTGATAAAATTACAAGTATTGCTAATATTACTGTTTTATAAGCTATATTCAGAATTGAAGGAAATGATAACTTTCAGTTAGAGGTTACAAAATAAAGATGTAATTTTTTTCCCATACAAATTCTCTGAACTCTATCCATAGACCCTGGGTCCCAGGTGAAGAACCGTTGAACTAAATAAAGAGAGTAAGGAAATATTTAACAAAGATCTTTATTCTATGTGCAACATAAAGGGAAATTTTTAGCAATAAGTAATTTCAAACTTATAGAAATGAAGAGCTTTTTAAAAAAACTAAAACTTCAAAGCAAAAAAGAAAAGAATAAACTTATTCTGGAACCTATACATAGGGATGATTGGAAGAAAATGAAAAGGACACTAGCTAGAAAGTACTAGAGTAAGTACATATGTGAGGTGATATAAAACCTTGACCACTGTAGCAGCTGTGAAAAAAGAAAAAGAAAACAAACAAGGAGCAAATTTGGGAGTCATCATAAAGTAAAAGCCGACAAATCTTTTAACTGGATAATAAAGGTAAAGAAACAAGGGTTTAAACATTGCAGAATTAGGAATCCACTGGACAATGCCACTATGAACATATAAGAAAAATATGAAGACAGAGACTATTTCCTTGAATAAAATTATTTTCTTACTGTTCTCTAGATGAGAATCTTGATGATGCCTCAAATAGTCACACTCTAAGTTACCAGAGAGACTTCATAAATCAGAACACACGCATCTTTTAAAATGAAAGCAATCCTTAAAGGACATAACTACTCTGGGGTGCCTGGATGGCACAGTTGGTTGTGTCCAGCTCTTGGTTTCGGCTCAGGTCGTGACCTCTAGGTTGTTATCTCAGGGTCAGGAGATTGCCCGCATCAGGCGCTCAGCACAGAGTCTGCTTAAGAGTCTCTCCCTCTGTCCCTCCCCCACCTCCCCTCAAATAAATAAATAAATCTTTAAGAAAAAAAAAGAAACATAACGACACAAGATGAATCAATGTATCTTTGCTGATGCCTGCCCCCCTTCCCAACCTTCAATTCAGCTCTCCAACCAACAGCCAAGGTGATCATTTACCAATATAAATTTGATAATATCTTTCCCAATAAGCATTCAATAGCTCCCATTACACCTGAAATAAAACACAAATTCCTTAACATTGACTATTAAATTCTGCATATCCTGGCTTTCCTATCGCACCTGGAGTCAGTTTTCCTCATTTGCTATGTGCTGATCCATACTGGCCTTCCTTCAGTTTTTGAAGCACTTCTTATATTAGGACCTTTGCAAGGGTTGTTCTCTCTGCCCAGAATACTTTCCGGCCACACTCTTCCAGTAACTTCCACTCATCCTTGTGGTTGTAACTCAAATGTCATTTCCTTAGGCCTTCCATGACCCAGCTTCTCATGTAAATTGTTTCTTTTCCTTTGACTCTCATTGAATCCAGCGTTTTTCTTTCAAACCTTATATCACATTATAATTATATATGTATTTATATACTTCTTTGTATAACATCTGTCTCCTTCATTAGATCATAGGTTGAACTAGGGCAGAAATCACGACTCTTGTTTACTTACCACTTTGTACTTAGAACATAGCACAGTGCCTGTCTCAAAGTAGTCTGTCACTATTTATTGAAAGAAAAAAATACAGGAGTGATGGATGAATGCAAATGAATGACCAGCACATTATAAGAGTTAGAAGTAAAACTATATCCTAATAGTTCTTTCACAATAATGGAAATCTAGCACTTGTAGAAACTATTTTAAAACTTCTATTAAAATTTAAAGGAACCTATTATTCAAAACTTTCTTTTCCTTCTTCCCTCTCTTTCCTATCCCTCCTAGGCCTATACTTTGATCTGGATATTGCTCCTCTTCCTTTCTACTTTACTGAGATAAAGATAATTAATGAAAGAGTTTGCTTTAATAAAACAGTAACCTAAAATTTTATAATATTCAGGTAGCTATCAGTTCCTGAGATTATTTACTTGTTTGTTTAATTTTTTTCTTAGTACAGCTAATATATTCACATGGCTCAAAAATAAAAGGATTGCAGGGGAGAAAAAAATATTTTTTCCTACTACCCTCCTAGATTCTGTCCCTGGAGCCATGTAAATTGGACTGACAAAAGGTAGACTAACAATAGAAAAGCATACATATTTAATATAAGTTTTACATGACATGGAGCCTTCATAAGGAAATGAAGACCAGAAGAAATAAACCTGACTGTTTTTATACTATGCTTGATGAAGAATGGAAAGTCCCGGGGATGCCTGGATGGCTTAGTCAGTTAAGCATCTTCCTTGGCTCAGGTCATGATCCTAGGGTCCTGGGATCGAGTCCTGCATCAGGCTCCTGCTCAGCAGGGAGCCTGTTACACACTCTGCCTGCTGCTCCCCCTGCTTATGCTCTCTCTCTAGCAAATAAATAAATAAAATCTGGAAAAAAAGAAAAAGAAAAAGTCCTGGAAAAATGTGAGAGGACAAAAGGGTATAAACTAAAGGTACCAAACTGCAGGTATCTTACTAAGGCTTATTGATTTGGATTTCTCTTGGCATCACTTTGTCTGTGGAGATAAGGATGCTCCTTCCCTTTAGGTTCAGGGAGAGCACCTTTCAATGAGGGTCTTAGGACATGCTTCAGAGGAAAAGAAGGAGGTCAGAGAGTCCTTCTGTCACCTGCTGTCTCTATGAACTGGTTCAGAGGAACTGGGACAGATAAGAGAATCCTTCCTGCACCTGCCGTTTCTCCAATTCCTTCAACTTAAAATATTTAATATGCCAGGGTGTCATATTTTGGGGTAATGAGTTCTGAACCTTGTCAGTATATAGTAGTCAATTCTCATTATTTGCAGTAGTTACGTGCAAATAATACCGTGAACACTGCATTAGCAAATACTGAACCATTGCTTCTAAGGGAAATAGAGGGTTACGTTTCTGTGAGCCCCTGGTTACAACATTTTCATCAACTGATTAATATATAACCTTAATTTATGTGTGTTTCTGTTTAAGACACCTTATTCAATATATTTTGTTGACATCATTAACATTGAACTCACAGCCAACAGCACTGCATGCATGCCTGAACAAAGCTTATTTAATACGTGTATTTTCCCTATAAGGCACATCACAACTTTCTTATGCTTAGGAGCACTAGATAGCACTTAAGCACTATCCATTTTAAACAGTGAAATCACACACGAAAGAAAGAAAGAAAGAAAGAAAGAAAGAAAGAAAGAAAGAAAGAAAGGGAGAGAGAGAAAGGGGCACCTGCGTGGCTTAGTTGGTTAAGCATCTGCCTTTGGCTCGGGTCATGATCCCAGGGTTCTGGGATCCAGCCCCACATTGGGCTCCCAGCTCAGTGGAGAGCCTGCTTCTCCCTCTCCCTCTGTTGCTCCCCCTGCTTGTGCTCTCTCTCTGTCTGTCAAATAAATAAATAAAATCTTTTTAAAAAAGAAATCTATTTAAAAAAAAAGAAAAAAGAAAAAGGCACAGCAATGCAAAAACATTTTAAAAAATGCAAAAATATGGTACTAAGTAGGCCACGAAAAGGACACTTGTTTACAATATGAGAGCTGAAACAAGAAGGCTGAATATCATCCTGTTCAACCTTGTCTGGGAATGTGGATTTAGAAAGATGCTAATTTTTTTTTTTGCCACTCTGCACATGTCTGCAAATGAATTCAAAAGCACCATATTGAATTGCTCTTTTTTTTTTAATTTAGTCTCCATTTATTTGACAGATTGGCACCTTGTACATAAGTCACTTTTCATAACTGGGCTGTCAGAACTACAACTTGGGCTCACATAAATGGCTGCTCTAATAGTTACCTACTGGCATTTTCTTTCTGCTCAGATATGTCCTGGCTTATTAGCCCAGAACTCTAGTGTGTCCTCATGATATTGGGGGATTCCATGTAGTCCAGTAGAAGAGCTCCGTTCCATGGATTTACTTTCTTGTGGTTTCCTTGAATTGCTTTTTCATTTGGAGGTTACAAATTAATTAAGTAACTGGGCAAATTCACTTTAATGAAGTCTGTGAATAATGAAGATTGACTATATAGAACAGTGAAAAATTTCTATCCCACTCCTTTCCCCTAAAGGTTTAGATCCCTCCTCCTCAGAAGTAATCACTATTATCAGTTTCTTGTATATCTTTCTAGAATTTATTATGCATATACAGGCAACTTAAACATACATGCATGTTACTTTTTTATCATTAATTTTGAAGGGATCCAGACTACGCCCCAGTGGCATAAGGAATATTTTGAACTGAAGAAATTTGAAAATCCATGACTGTAGGAAGAGGCTTTTTCTCCATTCTTTTTATTTTCTTAAAAGCAAAGCTTCCCCCCAAAATTCAACTGTCCTGAATCCCCTCCGAAGGAGTTTCACAACAAGGGACGATTAACCCATTACCAAAGACAAGAAGTCAGCACAAGTCAGCACCTGGATAAGAAATCACCTAAAGAGACACTGTCATATATCCCACCTATTCTCCTAAGGGCCCATTCATTTTTCCTGCAAGTCATATGTTCTGTCATAAGTTCCCCTCTGCTCCTCCCCATCCCCTATTAAGATGGCATATAAACTCCAAAATCTAACCACATCCTTGAGTCACATTTCTTTGTGAACTCCTTGCATATATACATACTTAAATTTGTTTTTCCCTCTTGCTGATCCGTCTGTTGTTCATTTAAATTGCAGGCCCCCAAGTACAAAATTGAAAAGGATACAGGAAAAGATTTTCCTCCCCAACAATTTCAAACAGCAAATGATAAATTGTACAAAAACTGATCCATAGTATATAGATAGGTGTATTTGCACAGTACTTGCGTAATATAACCGAGAATTTATGAATTTCTAGACAGCAAAAATGTTATGTTCTCTACAGTAAGTACCTAGTAGCTGTTATCAAACAATTCAGAGGCATATTCAAAATGGTACTGTGATTAACACTATGCATAACTGAAGGTTGGTTGTTTTATAGTGAGTATCTGTAAAAACCTAACGTCCCATTCTCCTAACCAAATTTTTTTTGAAGATTTTATTTATTTATTTGTCAGAGAAAGAGAGAGAGCGAGCACAAGCGGGGGAGTGGTAGGCAGAGGGAAAAGCTCAGCAAGGCAGGCAGGAGAAGCTGAGCAAGGAGGCTGATACTGGACTCGATCCCAGGACTCTGGGATCATGACCTGAGCTGAAGGCAGATGCTTAACTGACTGAGCCACCCAAGCGACCCTTAACCAATTATTTTTTAAATCAATAATACTTCTAAATCAATGATAATTCTTTTAGCTGTTTCTTTTAGTATTTAACTTCAGGTTTCTAATGTATTTGTACTGCTCTTTTTAATGTTATCTACTTACTATTATGGTAATCGATGTTTTAGAGGTCTTGTATCAACATCACCAGTTTCTCCACTTTCATTCTCAAAATACAGCCAGTGATATAGTTAGTTAAATCAGTAGTTACTGATTGTATTGAAGGAGTTCAGAACACAGCACCCAAAAACATGCTGCTCTGGCATACTGACTATTTTGAGTTAAAAGCCCTTGAAAAATAGCAGCTGCAAGAAGGACACTCTGAATATCCTTCCTTTTCTTGACAGCAGGAGATAAAATGCCCATGTGAAAGATATCCTCCCTATATTAGAAGGAAAGAGAATTTCTTGTCACCAAGGGCATGAGGTCGAGGCCAAGATAAATCTATCAAACCTTGTTAACCTAACCCCTATCTTTCTAGTCACTTCACTCATATAACTGTTCCAGCCCAAGCCCCTTTGCCTGGTCACGTTTTCACAATTCACTATTTGTCCAACTCAGTATATAAGCATTCAACTCTGTTTCTTTGGGCCTTAACTTTTCTTGTGAAGACTCCCAGGCGCATGTAAAGAAGATATAATTAAAATTTGTATATATTTTCCTGTTACTCTGTTTTCTGTCAGTTAAATTCATAGGTCCAGCCCGAGACCCTAAGAAAGTAGAGGAGAAATTATTCATCCCCTACAGCATTATTTTGATTCTGTGATTCGAGATGAGCTATTTACTTTTTTTTCTCTATGGTTGTCGATAACTCAACAGGTAAATTTAATATGAAGCACCAAATCATAAACCTGACCTGTCCATTATTGTGGTGTCCTGGCTCCCCCTCTGGCAGGGCTGAAATTGGTTGTGGTCTCAGGAAACCAAGTTTACCTGAATCAGTTTTCTCATCTCTAAAACAGGAGAAATGCTTGTGTTTTCCTCCTAAGACAAAGGTCTTAAAAGAAGCAAAGTAGGAGTAAGATAGAAGAATAAAATAGTGAATTTTGAAAGCCCCTTGAAACTTCAAGAGTGAGAGAACTATAAAGCAAAATAATCATGAGACCAGGGGATTTTCACAATTTTTGACTGAAAACAAGGTTCTAGACTTCATTCCTCTCCACACTGACTCTGGGCAAATCTTTTCATACTGGGGTGGCTGTTTCCTAACTGGTGATGCAGACAAATCAAAGTTGATGAATAATTATGATATGTTTACACTGCTAACACAATTTATTCGGATATATAACAATTTGTAAACAGCTTGTACTCTTTAGCAATCTCCAACTACTGACCAGCTCTGACTTCATTATTGTTTCTAAATGAGACAGTAACTACCCTCGAAGCTATCCACTGTCCCCACAGACAGCACAGCAGAAATACCTAAGCAGGAGACTGCCAGAGCACCTGGTTTCCCCAAGACACGAGAGAGACTAGGGTGGGAAAGCGTCTGTGGCAGATCCACTAACAAAATCGACAGTTAGAAAACAATCAGAAATTAACAAGATTAAACGGCGGTTGAGAATACTTTCGTCACTGTAGGAAAGCTCAGTATTTCGGGAAGGCTTGGCGCATGCAATTACCTAACCTTAGCCTGCTGGCAAACTGGCATTTCTCGGGCTGAGAGTGGCTCTTCAGCCTCTCGTGATTCCCAGAGCGCCTTGCGCGGCTCTTGGCGGGAAAGCAACTGGAGGTCACACGGTTGCGGTGGCGCCTCTGCGGGCGACCGTTGAAGGAAGACGCCTGCGCATCAGGCGAAGTGCGTGCGGCGTGGTGCAGGGTGCAGCTTTCCAGGTCGCCGGCGCCAGCCCTCAGACGTTCCGTAATGTATTTGTTTGTTTGTTTTCTTTCTTTCGTGTTCGTTTTTGTTGTTGGCTTTTTAATTTCTTTTTCTAACACCTCCCAACTACTTTTAAGTTACTTAAAGAGTTAATGGTGAAACATACGGGGGGAAACGTGGACCTACTTGTTTTTCACAAGAGGTTCTTGAGACGAGGGTTAACTATGGCATCTGGTCCAGCCTTCGTCAGGATCGATTAAAACACAATAAATCGTCTCTTCTGGGACCTCTTCCAGTTGAATTGTCTGATTAAGAAAAGTGAAACTGGGGACCAAAAAAATGGAAACTTACATGAAAAGATCAGTTATAATTGAGAAATCAGAATCAGCCAAAATCTGGAATATTTTCTGTTCGTCTTTTGTGGTTGTACCACACAGTAGGACGATATGTTATTATATCGAGAGCCATGCTGAAGTTCAGGGAGGAAACGTTACCTGATTCAGTCATTTTGAAACTACAAACTTAAAACAAGAATTTTAAGATTTTTTTATTTTATTTTTATTTTTTGAAGATTTTTATTATTCATTTGAGAGAGAGAGAGCGAGCACCCGAGAGAGCGCGAGAGCGCGCACATGAGAGCACGAGCAGGGGGGAGGGACAGAGGGGAAATGAGAAGCCGACTCCCCACTGAGCAGGAGCCAGAGCAGCGGCTCCCCAGGATCAGGACCCGAGGAAGACGCCTAACGGTCTGAGCCACCCAGGCGCCCCCACAGTTGTTGTTATTGTTGTTTCAGGTATACGTATACAAAAGATTTTTATTGTAAGAAATTAGTCACACAATTAAAAGTTCCAAGCTCTGTAGTCAGCAAGCTGGAGACCCAAGAAAGAGTCGAAGTTTCAGTTTGAGTCCAAAGGCAGGAAAAGACCGATGTCCCAGCATAACAGTCAGCCAGGAGGGGTTCCTTCTTACTCAGAGTAGGCTTTGTGTTTCATTCAGGTCTTCAGTCAATTGAAGCATGTTCACACTAGGGAGGAGGATCTGCTTTCCTCCGTCCAGCAACTCAAACGTTCATCTCATCCACAACACCCTCAGACACATCCAGAACAAAAATTTTAAGATTATTTTAAAGAGTTTGGCAGGGGCAGTTTTCATACCTAATACCTACCTAACTGTAGCAATGTAGTCAATGCTTGAATACTGTGATTTATTTATTAATGTAAAATTTATTTACATGAAATTATTCACAAAATTTGTTTTCATTTATTTACGTAAAGTTCTTTCTGACTTTACATGTAGTAAACTAGAAAATTAGGGATAGGGGCGCCTGGGTGGCACAGCGGTTAAGCGTCTGCCTTCGGCTCAGGGCGTGATCCTGGCGTTGTGGGATCGAGCCCCACCTCAGGCTCCTCTGCTATGAGCCTGCTTCTTCCTCTCCCACTCCCCCTGCTTGTGTTCCCTCTCTCACTGGCTGTCTCTATCTCTGTCAAATAAATAAATAAAATCTTAAAAAAAAAAAAAAAGAAAATTAGGGATAAAAATAAGATCTGAAGTTAAAGCTTGTATTTGTGTCACTAGGTTGAATTGAAGAAAAGACTTTATCAGAAGATGGCCACTGCACAATTGCAAAGAACTTCCATGGTATGATTTCATGTATTTTAATATATTTTAATTTAGCTAATTTTATTGTTTCTTGAAGTCTCAGCTGTTTTTATAGTCTAAAGTTAGAGTCAACTGTTTGAGGGTTTAATGAGATCAGAAAATTCCATATTTTAAGAAATGAAGATATTTACTAAACTCTTTATAGAGTCAGTGGAGAATTGTATTAGATATTTGATGCATTGCATTAAATAACTGGTTCATATTCAATTTACATTAGGTGTTAATAAATGCTATTCTGTTGCTTTGATAAAATTATCATTCTTAGCAGTCCATTCCTAGGAAATGAATGTCTATGCCTCACAAAGATAAAATTCTCATCTTTGCACAGTTCTTGTATTATAGTTACCTGTGTCAAACCTAGTCAGTAACTAAAGAGAAAAGAAGTGCTGTCTATCATGTATTATGCACTTACAGACAGTCAACCTGCAGGAGGATTTTTACCATGATTCTTAACCACTTTTTGCATTCTATCTTTAGGCTGAAACCCTGGAATTACCCTCACATCTTAGAAGCCACCCTGACTTTTTGGGGATTACTAACCACTATAGTTAGGAATTTTTTTTTTTTTTTTTTATGGTTAGGATTCTTAGGGAAAGTAACATGCATATGCAAAATTAGATCTACTCAAAGTTCAGGAAGATGTTATTTTTTATAAATCTAAATAAAATGTTTTAATTAATCTAAATAAAATGTTTTAATTTTCCTTGAATTTAGAGTGCGCTGGTGTTTCCCAATAAGATATCAACAGAACAACAGTCCTTAGTATTAGTGAAGAGGCTCCTAGCAGTTTCAGTATCCTGCATCACATATTTGAGAGGAATATTTCCGGAATGTGCTTATGGAACAAGATATCTAGATGGTAATGTCATGTTTATGGTTTTTTTGTTTCAATTTTTTAAATGTAATGTTCATTTTAAAACTTTCTTTAGAGGTGCCTGGGTGGCTCAGTGGATTAAGTGTCCAAATCTTGATTTCAGCTCAGGTCTCAATCTCAGGGTCTTGAGTTCAAGCCTGTGTTGGGTTCCATGCTAGGCACGGAGCCTATTTAAAAACACACGCACACACAAAACTCTTTATTTAAACATGTTTTTATTTTGGCTTGCTTTAACACTGTGATTTTTTGACCCAGCAATTGCACTACTAGGTATCTGCTCCAAAGATACAAATGTAGTGATCCGAAGGGGCACCTGAACCCCAATGTTTATAGCATCAATGTCCACAATAGCCGAACTATGAAAAGAGCCCAGATGTCCATCGACAGTTGAATGGATAAAGAAGATGTATACACACACACACAATGGAATACTAAGCCATCAAAAAAATGAAATCTTGCCATTTGCAATGACATGGATGGAACTAGAGGGTATTTTTTTTCTTTTTTTTAAAGATTATTTATTTATTTATCAGAGAGAGTGAGAGAGTGCATGCAAGCACAAGCAGGGAGAGCGGCAGGCAGAGGGAGAAGCAGGCTCCCCGCTGAGCAGGGACCTGATGCAGGATTCCATCCCAGGACCCTGGGATCATGACCTGAGCTGAGGGCAGATGCTTAACTGACTGAGCCACCCAGGTATCTGGAACTAGAGGGTATTATGCTAAGTGAAATAAGTCAATCAGAGAAGGACAATTATCATATGAACTTACTTATATGTGGAATTTAAGAAACAAAACAGAAGATCATAGGGGAAGAGAGGGAAAAATAAGACAAAATCAGAGAGTGAGACAAACCATAAGAGACTCTTAAATAGGAAACAAATTGAGGGTTGCTGGAGGGGAGAGGGAGGGAGGTGGGGTAACTAGGTGATGGACATTAGGAGAACACGTGATGTAATGAGCACTGGTATTATATAAGACTGATGAATCACTGAACTCTACCTCTGAAACTAATAATACACTATATGTTAATTAAATCTATGTTAAAAAATTAAAATGGGGAAAATAATAGATAAAACTGTAATACTGTAATTTTTTGTTTAGATATTTTTTAAAATAATAGCTTTATTAAGATATAATTCACAAACCTGATAATTCATGCATTTAAAATGCACAGTTGAATGATTTTTAGTATATTCAAATTGGTGTGCAACCATTACCACAGTCGATTTTAGAACATTTCGTCAACCCATAAGAGAACTCCATACCCACTAAGTGACTCTCCACTTCCCCTACCTCCCCAGTCCTAGGCATCCACCAACCTGCTCCCTGTCTCTATGGATTTGCCTATTCTGGACACTTAATGTAAATGGTATCATACAATATGTGGTCCTTTGTGAACGGCTCCTCTCACTTAATTTGTTTTTAAGGTTCATCCATATGGTAACATGAATTAGTACTTCATTCTCTTTTATTGCTGAATAATATTCCATTATATGGATATACCACATTTTATTTATCCTTCATCAGTTGATGAACATTTGTTTCAGTTGTTTCCACTTTTTGTCTATTACATTTTTTTTCTTTCTTTCTTTTTTTTTAAATTTGAGAGAGAGCACCCACGAGCAGGACCAGGGAGGGGTAGAGGGAGAGAACCTCAAGCAGACTCTGCACTGAGCATGGAGCCTGATGTGGAGCTTATCTCATGACCCTGAGATCATGACCTGAGCCAAAATCAAAAGTCTGTTGCTGAACCAACTGAGCCACCCAGCAACCCCATTTTTTGGCTATTATAAATTATGCCACATTCATGTACAAGTTTTTGTGTGGACTAAGTGGTTTTTTTTTTTTTTTTAAAGATTTTATTTATTTATTTGACAGAGATAGAGACAGCCAGCGAGAGAGGGAACACAAGCAGGGAGAGTGGGAGAGGAAGAAGCAGGCTCATAGCGGAAGAGCCTGATGTGGGGCTCGATCCCATAACGCCGGGATCACGCCCTGAGCCAAAGACAGACGCTTAACCGCTGTGCCACCCAGGCGCCCCAGTGTTTTTTAAAAAGTATATTCAAGGGGTGCCTGGGTGGTGCAGTTGGTTCAGCATCTGACTCTTAGTTTCAGTTCAGGTCTGATCTCAGGGTCGTGAGATCAGCCCCGTGTGGGGCTCAGCAATCAGCCCAGAGTCTGCTTAAGTTTCTCTCTCCCCCCTGCATGCTCTCTCTCACTGAAATACATGAATTTTTTTTTAAGTATATTAATACCTTTAGAAGCACTTAATCATAAAATTTTTCCTCAGTTTCTCAAGTTTAATTTTACCTGACGTTACTTTTATAATGACGAACTAAGTAGATACAAGCATTCTATTATTAATAGCTTTGTACAGTGGTAGTATATGTTCTTGTGTTATTTTAACGAAGTAAAAATAATATAACCTATTTATACTACAGTAGTAATTCATTACCCAGTGATAGTATGTACCTAATTTTGTGCTAACTATATGCTGGGTAATATGTTAAGTGCTATGGTATGTATTATATCTTGTTAATTCATATTACCGGACTTTGAGTTAGATATTATCTCTGTTTTTCAGATAAGAAACCTGAGACAGAGATCTCAGTCCTTTCCATTGTATTACCTGTTGTTTTCTTGCAGGTTTCTATCTCTGATAGCTAGTTAACTTCTTGGTCTCTTACAAGTATTTAATTGGGATAAGGGCCCATGCAAATAGTCTGAGACTCTTGGGTAATGATTGTGTGAAAGCATTATATCTAACTTTAAATATCTTATAACTTTGAAAAATTATTTTTTTTCTACCCATCAACATGTATCCTAATCATTATGATGCCATTTTATAATAAGGATAAAAAAATCTTTGTTTCCATAAAACCTTTCTTCTTTTAAATTATATTAATACCAATCATCTGGAAGGTCATTGCCATTTAATAATATATTTCATACACAGCTGAAGAAAATAATCCTCAGTTAAATTTCTAGTTGTTTACTAATCTTTTTTTTTTTTAAAGATTTTATTTATTTATTCGACAGAGATAGAGACAGCCAGCGAGAGAGGGAACACAAGCAGGGGGAGTGGGAGAGGAAGAAGCAGGCTCATAGCGGAGGAGCCTGATGTGGGGCTCGATCCCATAACGCTGGGATCACGCCCTGAGCCAAAGGCAGACGCTTAACCGCTGTGCCACCCAGGCGCCCCTAGTTGTTTACTAATCTTAAGCAACTCTATATTTATATCATTTTGGTGTTTAGATCTTTGTGTCAAAATTCTGAGAGAAGATAAAAACTGTCCAGGATCTACACAGTTAGTGAAGTGGTAAGTAAAAGAATACCTAATGATGTTAATTTTTTTCTTAAATCACATTTTTTTTTTATACCTTGGATACCTTTCAGTATTTAACCCAATTTTAGTAATTCTCCCTTCAACTAGATACCATTTTTGTAGGTCTTTGGATTTTTGCTTAAAACTTTCCTTTATTTTAGGCTCCATGTGAACAGCATTCATTTTCCTGTTAATGTTCCCCATGAGTAGCTGTCAGATATTTTACCTCCTATCCCGAGCCATCCTCTATCAACAGTTTATATTTCTGCCACTATTTGTTTTACTATTTTAAGGTGGTTAATAAAGGAGCTTTGGAGAGCCCGGCTGGCTCAGTCAGTAGAACATGTGATTCTTGATCTCAGGGTTGTAAGTTTGAGCCCCACATTGGGTGTAGAGATTGCTTAAAAAAAAATAAAATCTTAAAAAAAAGGGGAGCTTTAATAAGAAAATTTTGTATTATTTAGTAATGAGATAACATGGAGACTTATTAAAAGAATTCTTTTCTGGAAATGCATTCAGTCTAAAAATGAATCCTTCGTTATTTTTTAGGATGCTAGGATGCTATGATGCTTTACAAAAAAAATACGTAAGTCAATATTTCTTTATCTTTTTTCCTACAGTTTATACTCTACAAATGTAACAGCAATTGCCACAAAGTAAAACATTAATTTAAACTAACTTGGGCATAGGCCAGTCCAAATTACTCAAAAGTTTGAACATTTGAATATTTTAAAGACTAATATTCAACTCATTTTAAGCCAATAGAATTAATACTTGACAGATTTTGCCAAGCCAGTGTTAACTGTTAACACGTATTTGTTTTAGTAACACATACTAACTTACAAAAACTTAATGAATTAAAAAGTCTTTTAAAATAATTCATTTATTAATTTACATGCCTTCTACAATTTTGTTTATACTAATAATTTAATAAATTATTTCTTTGTGAGAGTTCAAAAATAAATTTCCGTGTGATCTAGGTTAAATTGTCACAAATTCTGAATAAGTGAAATTTCAATTAATAAGTGTTTACTGTTGACTATAAGCATTTTTATATACTTATGTTTATATCAGCATATATGAAGAAGTCAAGCTCTAAACAAAATTGTAAAAAAGATAAAATTTTATCCATGGTCACTAACCTCCCTTATTAAGGCATTAAATATTTAATACTAATTAAATATTGAGTGCCTGCTATGTGCTAGACACATATTCTAGGTAGGAGCTGGGTGAACTAACAGTGATCAATGAGACAAAGAGGGTCCCTTCTGTAGTGGGAAAACAGTCAATAAAACAAGTAAATCAGATGATTTCCAATTGTGTTAAATGCCAATAAAATATTGCAAGAAAGTGTGTCACAGGTGGAGAGGTGGGGTAACTTTAGATAGGGTGGTCCTGAGTAAGTGACATTTAAGCTGAGACTTGATTGAGAAGAAACCAGCCGGGCATTGACTTTGGGAGAGAATATTCCTGGCAGAACAGCAAATACAGAGTTGAAGGGGAATTTAGAAAGTTCAAGGAACAAAAAGAAGGCCAGTGTGAATGGGAATGGGATGCAATGAGCAGTAGGGGAGGGAGAATAGCCTAGAGGAGCCTGAGAAGGTAAGCAGGGCCAGGGCATTCAGAACTGTATAGGCGAAGGAGTTTGAATTTTATTTTAAGTGCAAATAAAAGCCATTTGAAGGTTTTAGTAGAAATGTGACATCATTTGATTTATACTTTAAATTAAAAATCACTCCCGCTGTTGTTAAGACAATATACAGGAGAAGGAGAACAAGGAGAATGGTGCATAATCTGTTAATGCAGTTCTGGTGAACCAGCATGGCAGAGAAGGAAAGAAATGAAAAGATTCGGGATATATTTGGCAGTAGAACTGATTGAACTTGATAGATTGGTTGTAGAATGTAAGGAAAAGATCCAAACCAAGGATGACTCAGATTTTTGACAGATTACCTGAGTGGGTTATTTCCTGCGATTCTCTATTCCTATGGTCTTCAAAACCTCTTCCCTTTATTAAAGGAACAGAGTCCTGAACTCTGCTTTTCTCTTTTCAAAATCAGTTCTTACACTGGTAAGGTTTAACGTGTTATTTCACAGTATATATTTTCCTTGTAACTGGCAGAAATGCCTGTATTTGCTTACATCAAAGACATGAATGTCAACCTTCAGTAAGTCAACTAGAAATAGATATTTGGGGGAATAAGGAAGAACATCCAGGGTGTTGCTTTATATACATCATATTTTCTGCAATATTATTTCTTATGAGGAATAAATGTTGAAATAGGACAAAGAATTCTTGTGATCCATCATGAAAAAATATTTTATAAAGTAAAAGTAAGATTTTTGTTCTTTGTTATATTTCAGCTAAGGATGGTTGTTCTAGCTGTAAGTATTTTTAAATTGTATGTTCTTTCTTAAAGACAGTCAAATTCGGCCTTGCTTATTTAAATAACATTAAAACCAGCATTGATTATGTCACTTTATTCAAACAAATGATCTATTCAGTGGGAAAAAAGTAACTAATATTTTGGGGGGGTCATTTTATATTTTGTTTTTCTGAATCCATTTAATAGTTTAGTCTAAACATCCAATTTAGTTCTCCTTGAATACTTAGTCTTATATAACTCAATTATGAATTATTTTTAAATAGGTATACACCAATCCAGAAGACCCTCAGGTAGGTGTGCTTAAGTTAGTAAAGAAACATAGTATCTCTAATATCAAAAAATAACATAAATTATAATATCTTATGCTTTTATTTTTTTCTTTTTCTTTTTTTTATCTTATGCCTTTAATTGTATTCACTTTCACATGTATTTTCACATTTGAACCTCATAAGGGCTCTTTTGAGGTAAGACAAGGCTTGTATTGTTATCTTTAAACAGATTAATATACTTACTACCAGAGAGATTTTGTGACTGATCCTGGGCCACAAATCCAAAACCCCTTAGAAATAACCTAAGTCTCCTGCCTTCTGCTTCTATATAACATTCTTTTTATAAAATTATGAAAGGGGTTGAATTTGACAAAAATAAGATACTTATCCTTGAGCTTTGAATATTCATCCCAATCCAGTCACATCCAACTGTTCATCTGACAAAGAAGGGATTATAAGAAGTGACAGGGAAAACCAGTAATAAGAAACAAAGGGGAAAGATCTTTTGAGTACTTGCTATTATTAGGCTCTGTTCTTTGAATTGTCTCATTTACTCATCATAACCTTCAAGAGGTAACTACCATTATTTCCACTTTATAGATAAGGAAACCTAGATACAAGTTTTCTTGCCTAAGGTCACAGTGGCAGAACCAGAATTCGGACCTAAGAAGGCCAGTCCATGATCTTGGTGCTTTAACCATTACAGTATCACTATTTATAATATAGTTTTTCGTTCAGTCATGGAGAAGCAGATTTTTTTTTAAAGAGAGCTGATCCCTGTTCCTATGTGAGCACTGAAATGTAAAGGAAGCAATAAAAAAAGCTTCAAGAGGGCTGGCAGTGTGTCTTCTCTTTGATACTCATGCCTGCAATTAATGCTTAATATATGTCCACGGGGACAAAAAATCTCATGGACAACAGCTGTGAATTAGTTGATTGTTCAGAAGCTAACTAATTGTTCAGAAAATAGTCATTTAGTTTCCGACGTTTTATATAGTTGAACATTTTTTCTTTCAGTAAAAGAGCAACCTTGTTGATTCACTAATACTTATTGATGGTTCGGTGTGCCAGGCACTTTATTAAGGGCTCTGTATAAATTATCCTATTTGTTAAATATTCACAACCACCAATGAGATAGATACTATTTTCAACCCCTTTTATTAGCTGGGGAAACTAAAACCTAGAAGACTTAAATAACTTGCTTCTGGTTACATACAGCAAGGATTTAAGCCCTGTGCTTAAAGCCATTCTGCTTGAGTAAGAGATAATACTGCCCCTCTTACCTGCCTGCTAAGGAGTTCCTTCCCTCTGGTGTATATGATATACGTTGCAATTAGTGGGAGAATATATATCTCTCTTAAAACTGAAGCCCCAAATCCCAAATCATGGGAATTTACTGTTAGGACTTGAGAGTTTCAGTGGACCAGTAAGGATTAACATGGCAGAAAAATCTATTAAATCAATGTTAAGAGTCATACAAAAGCTATATATAACGACTTGGCCACCAGTACTGTATATCAAATACATAATTGCAATGTTTTCTATTTAAGACAATTTCAGAATGTTACCAATTTAAATTCAAGTATACTAATAATGGACCAATCATGGACTTCATAAGGTATTTTATCATTTTCTTTTTGTATTACAGATTACCACTTATTTATATTAATACTGTATTGCTAAACTTCAGGATTAATTCTGAAACTTCTCAAACATCCCCAGTTAACCATTGAGGTGCGGCTGTACAAAATATCCTTCGAGTAGCTGCAAGCCCAGAATGTGTGGCTAATTATATACTATTTTAATTGTGAAACAGAGCCAAAGAGTAGGAAAGCTATTGTATGCTTGAGTGATTAGAAATTTAATTAAAGTCCCTCACTCATTTCTTTTGACCATCTCATATAAAATGCATATTAATTTAAATAAAATTATTAGTTTATAACGTTATTAATAATGATATTAGTGATATTAAATTTTAATAATAGTGTCATTAAAACACATTTTATGGTAACTTTCAACTTAAAAATTTAGTGATATAATAGGAATAAGAATCTCAAATAGTAAAACGTGAAGTTGTTACTAGAAGCTATGGGTGTCATAAAAGAAATTAACGTGTAATTCTCTTCTAGTAAAAACAAAAGCAATGAATCTAGTATGTCGTCTGCTGACACCAAGAAAGCAAGTATTCTCCTCATTCGCAAGATTTATATTCTAATGCAAAATCTGGGACCTTTACCTAATGATGTTTGTTTGACCATGAAACTTTTTTACTACGATGAAGGTACTATTGGTGTCAATGTTATATTATTGAAACAATTGGTTTCCATCCCAAATGATTTTAAGCACCTAAATTGTAATATAGTTTTTGAAATTATAAAATTTTCATTTAATATCAGTATTTGAAAAAGATTCAGGGGCACCTGGGTGGCTTAGTCAATTAAATGTCTGCTTTTGGCTCAGGTCATGATCTCAGGGTCCTGGGATTGAGCCCTGCATCAGGCTCCCTGCTCAACGAGAAGTCTGCTTCTCCCTCTTCCTCTGTGCCTCCCCACCGTTCGTGCTCTCTCTCTCACTCTCTCTCTAGCCAATAAATAAATAAAATCTTAAAAAAAAAAAAGATTTGAAAAAATAGACTTTCAAATATACACAAACTTTTCCAGTGATACGAACATATCCATGTGAGGTACAACCTCACTCATAATTATAGAAATGAAACAGTTGATATGCCACTTTTCACTTAACCAGAGTAGTAAAATTTGTAAATCAATTATTGGCAAGGGTGTGGGGGAAAGCAGGCACTTTTATAAATTCTTGAGGGAATGTATACAGGTGCAACATTTTTAGAGGACAATTTAGCAGTATCAAAATTTTAGATGCACGTTCTCTTTAATCCAGAAATTCTTTAGCTAGAAAAATATCTTGGGAATATACTTAACACAAACATGCAACGTTATATGTTTATGAGGATACCGTGCAAGCTATTAAAAAGAATGTGCTGGTAATTTATCCAAGGAATGTTAAATATAGATTAAAAAGAAATGTTAAAAATACCTAGGTAGGTATAGGGATACCTGGGTGGCTAAGTCGGTTAAGACTTGACTCTTGATTTCGGCTCAAGTCATGATCTCAGAGTCGATCAAGCCCCACTTTGGGCCTCCGCACTCAGTACCAGTCTGCTTGTCCCTCTCCCTCTGCTCCTCCCCACCCTCAAGCCCCCCTCTCCCTCCGCATGCGCACACACATATGCTCTCTCTCTCTCTCTCAAATAAATAAAATCTCTAAAAAAAAACAGCTAGGTATCGAACAACATGATCTTATTTGTGTTTTGTTAAGGATATACATATATATGAAATATATATTTTAAATGCGTAATATCTTCTAGAAGAACATAAAGCAACAACAATAATAATAACTAACATTTATTGAATACTTATAATGTGCCAGTTCTGGTCTGAGCATTTTACACACTTTAATTCATCTAATACCCACAGTGACCCCATGGGGTAGGTACTACTATTATCTGCATTTCACAGATGAGAAAACGAAATCAAGGATGATAAATAATTTATTCAAGGTCATACAGTCAGTCAAGTGAAGAAAAAAAAAGGTTTCCTTTCTCTACTATTTGAAATGTTTTCAATCTGTTTTGATGATGATGATGATGATGATGCTCTCTTCAATTTCATGAACATCATTATTTTTTGCAGTTACACCTCCAGATTACCAGCCTCCTGGTTTTAAGGATGGTGATTGTGAAGGAGTGATATTTGAAGGGGAGCCTATGTACTTAAATGTGGGAGAAGTCCCAACACCTTTTCACACCTTCAAAGTAAAAGTGACTACTGAGAGAGAACGAATGGAAAATATTGATTCAGCTATATTATCACCAAAACAATTTAAAACACCACTTCAAAAAATTCTCATGGACAAAGATGATGTAGAGGATGAACAGGAGCATTATATAAGTGTCAGTACATTTTAAAGAGTTATAAAGTACAATAGTAACAAATGTTTGCCTCAATTCTGAAGACTAGTAGTTCTCATTAATATTTATGTAAATACTGTATTATAATCATAAACTCAGGGTCGGTAGGGATCTTAAAGAAGGTATGGGCTTTTTGTTTTAAAACTTTTTACCTTGGTGCAAGCATTCTCAGAAATGTAAAAGCACAACTATTCGGAATGAAGCAGGGAATGGTCCTGGAGGCCCAGCCTCCCTCAACTACCCTCAGAGTGGACTCTGAGGAAACTCTTTGGTCTGGAGCATAATTTGAAAACCACTGAACTGCTCCAATTGCCCAAATAATGTTGGAATCCTTCCTACCATACATACCCCTACTAGGTGCTCATTTTAGACCTGTGCTTGAACTTCCTTGGGGCCTGCAAAGTCACTGTCCTGAAGCAGCCTGGAAGTTCCCAGAAGGCAGGGAAAGTGTCTTTCATTTTTGTAATCCTCCTGTGCCTAGCACTTTAGTGTACAGTGTGCATTCTCAGTATTGGTTGAATGAATGGATGAACAGAAGTATAAAAAAGGCTTTTGTTGTTGTTGTTGCCTCACTCCCAGGAAATCTTTCACATTAACGTGATTGTTTTTAAATCTAATCTTTGTTGTTCTGTTACCTCATTTTATTCTAAATGATAACCTCAGTATTTATATAGAGAGACTAACTTTTCTAATTTAGGTTCTATCACATTCTAACAAATAGAAAATTCAGTTTTCAACCAGTTTAGTCAAAGAAGAAGTCTTCTCAAAACCTAAATCCCAGTGATGGTTTATAAACAAGTATAGCTGGAATTTATGTAGCATTCTTTAAAATATTTAAAGCTCTTTGATGTATGTCACAAAGAGAAAAAGAATTATAAAGTAGATATTAAACTTGTTGCTATTTCTGTCATACCATGATTGGGCTTATTCACTAACTCCCTGAAGAGGGTTGGGGCATTTTTTATTCAGAGTATATGATAGCCATCTATATAGAAATTCTGGAGATATAGAAGTAGTAGTTGTATAAACTTGTCTAATTCATTGCCCTCAAACAATAGTGAGAGCTAAGGATTCTTAGAACCATTATATATTTTGAGAAAGTTGTATATTAGTCCTTAAAACAACCCTGCAAAGTAAAGTAATAGTTTATACTTTGGATAAATATGGTACCTTTTTATGGTAATTATAGGACTTTATTTCTAGCAAGTGTAAGTTGTAGTGTTATGTTATATTTAACCTTCGCGTAAAACACATTTGTTCATAAATACTTCTACCCAGTTGTTTTAATTGCTTTTTGAAATGTATCCATTTTTTTCTTCATGTAATTATGTAGGATGATTTTGACATTGAAACTAAAATGGAAGAGCAGAAAAAACACCCTGGATCTTCTGAACTTGGAGGTAAGAAATTAATGAAAACGTAGATTAACTCACTTCCAATTCAATTTTATAACACTTTAACTCTTTTTTTTTTTTAACAGAACCAAGTTTAGTTTGTGAGGAAGATGAAATTATGAGGTCTAAAGAAAGTCTAGATCTTTCCATTTCTCATTCTCAGGTATAAATTTGATAATTCATCTCACTTTTAACTTTTTTTTTCAGAAGACTATTACTTATATACTTATTTAGTTAATTTTCAGGGTTTTTTATTATATTCAAGGTCTTTTAGAAGAAAATTAGGTCTTAAGAATGCTTTTTAACAAAATTTGAAAAGTATATGTTGAAAAGTTTTGAGTATTTTACTGGGTTTATTTAGTAATAAACCTAAATACTGTTCATAGCATTTCAGAATTTCAGAGCTAGATAGAATCTTTAAGCAATTATTCTACTGCCTTTTGTATTTACAAATGGAGAATATAATACTTTTTGTTGCCTGGAGCAGACGTGATTAATTTTGTTTTCCATAGACAATAAAATCTTGATATAACCTTTAGATAAAAAGAACTTGAAAATAATGGGACTGGTTATTGTCCACCTTCCTCTGCACTTCCCCTTTCTCCAGTGGGAGGGAGCTGACGTCCTTATCTTCTGGAAGAGTAGTGTAGCGCCTGATGATCGTTTGAGACTTTTTCAGTTCAGTGAGTGAGCAATTACATGCAGTGTCAGTTTCACTATCTTTACCTTTGCACTTTTTGTGACAGTAAGAACTACTTAAAATTCACGGTTTTCATTAACATAAGACCCAAGATTTTATGGTATTGAATTTTGGAGCCCCATTATTGTGTTATGGAAAGTTTTTATTATGGTATGTGATTTTGTGTTATTTTCTAGGTTGAACAGTTAGTCAGTAAAACATCTGAACTTGATGTGTCTGAAAGCAAAACAAGAAGTGGAAAAATCTTTCAGAATAAAATAGTAAGTGTACCTTTAGATTTTTTTTTCCATTCTAACCTTATAATTTTTTCCCACATGTGAGTTTATTTTGCTTCTTAATCCTTCCTTTACTGGACCAATATTTAGTAAGCACCTATTATGTGTCAGGTACTTTACTAGGTGCTGGAGATATAACATGAATATAGTTCCTTCTCTTAGCTAAAAATTTAGTAATTGGAGGTCAACAAGCAGTGATAGAGGGCCATGATAGAAGTTTGAATAGGCTACATGGAACAAAGGAGAGAATGGGGAATTTTATTGTAGGTACATAAAAGAGGAGAATTCAGAAAAAGCTTTGAGAAATGACACTGTCATCCAGACTAGGCCTAGAATGCCAAAATATTCTCATGTTCTATCCTGTAAATAGATTGTCTTGTTAATAAGACATTAAAAATGAATGTTTAGTATATATTTTTGCATAAAATGAATCTCATGTTTTAAGCAAAAAACCCACTGCTTTATTTTAGTTTTCTATTTTTACTAAATGGAAATTTATATTTTATTTTAGACCTTTAAGTTACTCAAAGGTTCAGAGATGAAGAAAAACCATTCTGTAAAACATTATATCTAAATTTAGGAAACAAATAGCACATTCTAACAGTGGTATAGTGGTATTTTTTCCCCAACTCCTCATTCAGTGACATCATATTGGTAGCTTGAAATTGGACATGAAGAGAATATTCACAGCATGGAAATCAACAAATGCCTCAACTCAGGATTTGTTACTCCTGGAGAACTTGTTGTTAAACATTTACCAGCACACCATTGATTATAGTGCCATTTTTTGGTGTCCTTTTTTCCACATTCTTTTTTTTTAAAGTTTTTATTTATTATTTTTAGTATTCTCTATCCACAATTGGGTCTCGAACTCATGACCCCAAGATCAAGAGTCATATGCTCTTCCAGCTGAGCTGGCCAGGCCCCCTTTTTCTACATTCTCCATAGGAAGTTTGAACTGGCAGAAGGCAGTATTCAAACTAGTATGCTGATGAAAGCAAAAAATAAAAGAATTTCAAAAATTAGTACAACTAGCAGCAAAATGGTCTTTGAGGCAGCTTCTACTTAGGATAAGTATCCTTCATTAGGATATTAATATGACATTAAGATACTTTGGGGACATTCATTTCTGAAATTGCCCATGTTTTTGAATATGAACTATCTGCCACAGTACCCCTGATTTGGAGAATCATGGCTGAATTATTGTTAGGAAAAGGCAAGAAATGAAAATCTTTAATAGTATATACAGTAAGAAAGTTATCGTTGAAAAAGTACATTTTTAGCATCAGAAAATAAGTATGTCCTTTTAGAGAATAATAATATGACAGCTAATAATGTGTCATCATCCAATATTCATTTAAAAAACCACATTGATAACATTATTTACAATAGCCAAAAGGTGGAAGAAACCTGAATATCCATCAACAGACAAATGGATAAACAAATGTAATATATCTATACCATGGACTAATATTCAGCCATAAAAGGAATGAAGTACTGATGTATGCTTCAACTGGATAAACCTTGAAAACATGCTAAATGAAAGAAACCAGTCACAGAAGTCCACATATTATATGATTCTATTTATCTGAAAGTACAGAATAGGGATTTCTATAGCGAGAGAAAGTCTTAGAGCTAGTGGGAGAAGGGGGGAATCAGGAAGTGATAGCTTTACTCTACATTCAAAGAACCCAGGTATTCTGTCTTACACTAGGTATAATTTTAAAAAGAAAGAGAATGAAGGAAGGAACAAATCAACCAACCTCAGGGTTTCTTTTTGGAGTGATGAAAGTGTTCTAAAATTGACCACTATGATGGTTGCACAAATCTGAATATACTTAGAATTATTGAACTGTAAACTTTCAAATGAATTGTATGGCATCTGAATTATATCTCAGGAAAGCTTTTTTTAAAAAAACTGCATATAGTTGCCTATCGTTAAAAAATCAAGTGTTGGTTGTTCTTTGAGAAATAACCAATTAGTAATTATTCCATCTTTGTGGAGGCTAATGGAAATCAGCCAGTAAAATCTTCTAAAGAAAATCGGAAGAGAAGTCAGCTCGAACCTGGGAAAACAGTAAGTCTTATGATAATATATAGGTTGAATAAAATGGCAAGTATCAGACTATGATTACTATAGATTAAATTTTATTTTTCTTTCTTTCTTTATTTTTAATTTATTTTTTTTTAGAGAGGGAGAGCAGGGAGGAAGGTCAGAAGGAGAGGGAGTGAGAGAGAATCTTAAGCAGGCTCTATGCCCAGCGCAGAGCCTGACTCAATTTCACAACCCTGAGATCTGACCTGACCCAAAGTCAAGAGTTAGATGCTTGGGGCGCCTGGCTGGCACGGCGGTTAAGCGTCTGCCTTCGGCTCAGGGCGTGATCCTGGCGATCTGGGATTGAGCCCCACATCAGGCTCCTCCGCTATGAGCCTGCTTTTTCCTCTCCCACTCCCCCTGCTTGTGTTCCCTCTCTCCCTGGCTGTCTCTATCTCTGTCGAATAAATAAATAAAATCTTTAAAAAAAAAAAAAGAGTTGGATGCTTAACTAACTGAGCCACACAGGTGCCCCTAGATTAAATTTTAAATGATAAATATGATAATATCCCTGGATGTTACCTCAAAGTACTGATATCCAAATCTTGTTTATATGTAATTTGTTCTAAAAAAAGAGGTGATTTTAAAATAAGATGTGCTATGTTTATTAATTTTTTCCACGTAAATATTTACTGATTTCATGAATAATTTGAAGTAGTTGGAGGAATTAATAAAAAAATTAAAATCAGTATGTCCAGAAAAATATGAGTAGAATGAGAAAATGAGAGTATAAGAATATTTAGGCCATTTAATTTATGTAGAGCTAAAATTGGGTCACAAATTTGAGCTGAGCTTCCTAGAGAACAAAAATGAAGTATAAATAAGTTACTAAATGAACTTGTTCCCTAAAAAATAGCATCTCCTCTTAGTACCTTAGGAGAAAGAAAAATTTTCTTGACCTTAATTTTTTTAACAGTTGTTTCAAATTTAGGACTTTATTTTACCATATCAGATCTTGTATTTGTCATTTCTGAGATAAATATATTTTCAACTAGAATTTTTAGTATTATTAGTAGGTTAACATTTAGACAACTGAATATCTAAGACTGCTTTTAAAAAATCTAATGTTAAAAGGGTAATCTCAAAAATGTAGTTAATATTATTTTCAATTTATATAAGTTAAGGGAATGAAATAACCTGACATTTCATTAACATATTAAGTTGTCTAACTTTTCCCAGCGTATTAAGCTTTGATTTTTTTTCCAAATCATTCAATTTGTATCATTAGTTTTTTCAAAAAAAATCAAAGTTAAGTAACTCAGGGAATACTTTTAGGAATTTTCTTTTTTTAAGATTTTATTTATTTATTCGGGGTCATTTATTTATTCATGGGATCATGACCTGAGCAGAAGGCAGATGTTTAGCTGACTGAGCCACCCAGGCGCCCCAGGTTTTCTTTATTTGTCCTCCCGTTCATTCAAAAGTGTGCAGTGATGTCTAGTTTCTATCAGGCATTGCTAAGTACCAGGAATACAAAAAGAATACATGATTTAAATCTTACATGGTGCCAACATAGAATGTTTCTCTATCTGCAGCTCATTTTAAAATCTTTTTTTCTTCTTATCCCCCCAAAATATTTTACTATTTTGAGGACATAATGTTAGATCTATGTTTTTGACTTCTCCAACAACCCTAATGAAGACCTTACACTTTATAATTTATATACTTTCAGCAGCCATCAGAAGATATATCAGTAATAAAATTTACCCTACTTTTTAAAGAACTCAGGTATCCTATCTTAGTAAGAAATAGTTACACTATGTATAATTTTAAAAAGAAAGGGGGGGAAGGAAGGAGCAAACAAACCTCAGAGACGTGAAAAAAACCTAAAAGTAAAGACATGTAAACTGGAAAGTATCCTTAGTAGTTGTTTTCTTTTGACAGGTCCTTCATCACTTTGATTCTTCTAGTCAAGAGTCAGTGCCAAAAAGAAGAAAGTTTAGTGAACCAAAGGAGCATATATAAAAATTATTTTCTCTTCTGCATGTTGGTGAAGTTCTCAACGTTTAAACTACAGGACACTGTATTACTATTTTAACGTGTATTTGGCCTACCTGTGAAAATTTATATGTAGTCTTAAGCAGTTAGTACACTAAAATGAATTTTTAGCTGTCATATTGTGATCCTTTATCTTATCTGAGACAATGCAAGAGAACTTTTGAATAAAACCAAAAGTACCAGTGTCATAATTGATTTTGTTCATTATCTACTCAATATTGATCTATCTTCCATATTGGTGGATACTTCCTTTAAACATGTATTAACTTTTAAGGCCCTCTAGAGCCAATTTTTAAAAAATAATGTTTATTTTGTTATTAAATTTTGGTAGGAGTTTACTTTTTACTTATGTTAAAACTATAACACTTAACTGGCTGTTTGTCCCTGTGTCATTAAAACAATGTTCTCCCGTACTTTGATGGAGTGTATTAACATGGTAATATATAACATACCATTAAAAATTGGTTCTTTATCTTTTTTAACTTTTTTTTTTTTTCAAGGCAAAATGAGGACCGATTTTTAAGGTCTGGCATTTCGGGCAGCATAAATAAAATATTGTTCAGCATCTAGACTCTTTCATGGCTTCTAATTTTTATTTAATTAGCAGAAAATGTTTAGGTACTAATTTTGAGATCATTTTGATAGATGGTGCTTTGCAAGAGTCGAGCACACTTCCCAGAACCTTTGAATGGTAGTGTGAAAAGTACTGTGCGTTCAGTGAGAAACCTGGGACCTGGTTTCAGCTTCCACCATTTCTTTTGCCTTAAAAAAGGAAGACTTAAAACTTGGTGTGTATGCTTCTGGCAGTTTCAGCAGCCATATTATAAAACATAGATTATCCATAGGTTTGCCAGTAACAAGTGCTAACAGAGAAGGTTGGTGTGCATGTAATGGTAGAAATGTACCCATCCTGCTTAATGTATACCAAGTAAACGTCCACAGACTGACCCAGATCAGGTTTTTCTGGAACAGGAAAGTTAGGGACATGCTACTTGTCGAAAACAACCAATTTTAAAATGTTTATTTATTCTTAGCTTTTTTTGGCTCCTAGCACATCTCACCTAATTGTCCTAGAAGACGCTGCTGCAGTTAACACACCTGCTCCACAGATCGACCAACAAAAACGTTTGTAGATGGGCAGCTTGCGCTTGCTCACTGAACGCTTTGATTGGCCAGTTTAATGGGGGTGGGGAGCGCACCTCCCTTTTACCAAGGTTACTTCATTGGATTGACCAGCTGTCAGGTTGACCCAAACCTGCCTCCTTTTGGTGGTGTTTGTCGGGATCGCAACACAATAGCCCGAGGAGAGCCTCCCCTTGTAAGCTCCGATTGGCTGAACTCAACCTTGGCGGTTTCTGATTGGTCCAATGAAGAAACACCAAGGTAGGTTGCCTAGGGATCCTAAGGAAGCTGATGTGTTATTCCTTCTCTGCATCGAAGGATCAGGAAGTTTGTGCTCTCTGCGTGGCTGAGAAGTTTTTTTCACCTACTAGGACGAGGCGGGAGGGACGTGGGGGAACAGGTGTCCCCCTAAAATAGAGCGCAAGCTGCTGCCTGCGTCCGGCCGTAACCCAGGAGTAACGACAGGTAAGCAACGGAGGATATACATTTCCTAATGTCCAAAAAAAGCCTACAGATTTTTTTATTTTATGGGGAGAGGGAGGTCTTATTTAGTTACTTTTTGGTCATTTTTTTTTTTCCAAATAGAATTTTTAACTAGTAAATGTCCAGGGGGTGTCAGTTCCTCAAAATACCCCCCCTTTTTTTTCTCTGAAGACTTAAGTTTCTTGGATTGGGTTAGGAAATAAACCCTGTTCCCTTAAGCATTTATTTCATTTTTTTTTTCTCCTTCACCCTTCTTCCCGCCTCCCACCAAGAATTGTATTTGAAATATAGCCTTGTACAAAGAATCTTTTGTAAGTCACTTCACTTGTATTTCTATTTAAAAATGTTCACATGCATTTCTGAGTATTCATTTTAATCAGTATATATTTATTGAGCAGTTACAACGTTAAAGACATTGTGCTAGTTGCTATGGAGACTATAAAAACCCAAGAAGACAATGTCCCTGCCCTCAAGAAGTTTACAGTTGAGAGACAGCCATACCAAAAGAAAGACTATAATAAATACTTTAAAGGATGTAAGTATAAATAAAGTTCTGTGAAAGTACAGCCGAGAGAGAGACCAATTCTGGCCATGGGACATAAGGGTAATGGAGAAGGGGATTCACTTAAGGCTTTACCTGGATCCTCACTAGGCCTTTGAAGAATGGGTAGAATATAAAGAGGAAAGGAAAGGGGAGAGAACACCAGCATGTACAAAGGAGCAGAAATGGCAGCATGGGACATGTTTTAGAAATGGTTTGTTAACAGTACGTAATTGAAAGTAACGTAATGGGAAATATTGCTAGAACAGGATCCAATCACAGAAGCTCTTGAATGTATTCTTTTGATCTTGAAAAAGATGTTCTTTTAAATAATTACTGGTTAAAAAGATTTATTGTATGTCATCTTAAAAACTGACGTTTAGATTTATTTTAAAATAAAGTATGCTAACTTTAAACTTTATCATACATGATTTAGTGCCATTTCTCTTGACTAGATTTTTAAAACATCTGTTGTACATGGTATAAAAGGGCATGTGCTTTGACTTTTTTTGCAATTGAGAAAGAAGTTGTTAATCTTTTTAACATTCTCTTGCTGATACTTTTTGTTGGCAGCTATTTGAGTGTTTGCAAGATGGCTAGCTAGGGATAGCGATGAAAGTTTTCTGTCTATATGGAATTATACACATGATCTTCTGAGTGTTACTCTGTAGATGTGATTTCCAAAGGGAGTGCATGAGATGAGTTATTATGGGAAGAAAATATGAGAATATATATATTTAGTTTTTCTTATTTTTTTACTTTCTTTTTTTTATATTTTATGATGTGCCATTGAATGTTTATAGAAGTTACATATAAATTATTACATGAATTTTGGGCCTGGAGTCTCACAATTTTTTGCTGTTCCATGTTATTTACTTGGGGAGGATTCATTCTGTGAAAGAGGAGTTACAATGATGTATATATACTCCTGGATAATAAATTATGCGCACAAAATCAGCAGGCTTAAAAGATGATCATTTCGAAGGAAGGAAGGGAGGGAGGGAGGGAGGGAGGGAGGAAGGAAGGAAGGAAGGAAGGAAGGAAGGAAGGAAGGAAGGAAGATAGATAGATCAGTTGTACCAGTCTTTAAAATTACTGATTTGATTTTCTGTCAATGCCTTCTGTGCCTTCAAGCTATTGTACTTTGGAAAACATACTGTGTTACCCGCCTAATTTTTCTGGTCATTACTTCTTTCTTTTTCTATTTAAGTTTATATATATTTCATATTTGTACTGGGTCTGTATGAATATGTATATGTTTTTGTTTGCATAAGCTCACTTACACATATTTTCTTTCATCACCCCCCAGAAACAGGTGAGAATGACCACTTTAACTCACCGAGCCCGTCGCACTGAGGTAGGCAAGAACTCTGAAAAGAAGGTAGAAAGTGAGGAAGACACTAATCGAGACAGGAGTCCAGACAACGAGGACTCTGGTGACTCTAAGGATATTCGCCTTACCCTTATGGAAGAAGTATTGCTCCTGGGACTGAAAGATAAAGAGGTAACACAGTTGGGTTTGCTGGGCTCTCCCAAAGATTCTTGAATATTGAATGTTTTTAGGAAGTAATCTGACAAAATATTTTTCATTAATGCTCAATTGGCTATAGAATGGTGCTCTAGCCATCTGGGGGCTGGGGGAGTTTGGGAGGGTGGCTGATACTTGGAGGATAAAATCCAGAAGTATATTTACTTGAAGTGTAATTTAATTACAAAATTCCTCCAAAATTTTAGAAGATACGAGAGAGTATAACATGTAAAATTTTTGTATTTGCAGTTTCCCAAGTGAAATTAATGGTGAAATAGCCTCCTATTAAACTAAGAAAGAGGGTGCACACATTGAAATTATCTTGAACTATGAGGAGGAAAATCTTTTAAATGACAAGAAACATGTATGATTAGCTGTTTTACAAAAATAAACAGTGGATAGGTTTCAACTTACAATGCAGTAGAAATAACTTTTTTTAATTCTAGTCTGTGGATCTTTAGAAACTAAATAACAACTGATAAAAGAATATTTTAATTTTAGAAAAAATTTTAAATTAATTGCAGATTTCTCTTTCTGAGTTTTCCCTTATTAATAGAACACTTTACAATAGAATTAGTCTTGAGATAGCAAGTCTTATGGTATAATCACATATTTGTTGGTTTTCATACTGTAGCACATTATCCTTCATTTGTAATTTAACTTTCATTGTGTTTCACTTTCTTCCTTCACGAAGAGGTTATGAAGAACTATAACTGTTAATATTTGAACAATCTACTTCTTTTCCAGGGCTTTTCCAAGAAAGCCTTTAGGACATATAATAATAATAATAATGTCACATTTATTATTGGCCTTGGTTTTGAAAACTTAAACTAAAATGTTACTTTACATTAAAAAAGAGTAAATTTGGCTTTGATAATTATCCTTAGCTAGTAATGAATTCGCTACATACACCTAGTAACATATGTTCTTTTCTGCATTGATTCCTTAATTTGGGATTATCCTTGTTTCTTAGACTTTACATTTTCTTTACCACTTTTCTGTTCTCTATTTTTTGTCATGTCAAATTACTTGAACAAAACTTACAAGACTTCTTATAGCCTGTGTATTGCTAAAACTGATATTAGAGACATGCACATACGTACTTCCAAGACACAGATATATCAGAAAATCTTGCCCGCGGGTGTACTTTCCTATTTGCTGAGAAAGTTGATGAAGCTCTAGTTTTATGAAAATCAAGCCAATGACAGTGCAAAACTGACTCTCCAAGAGAGTAGGTCTGAAGATTAGGTAGTATAAATACTGTATTGAGATGTTTACACAATGCCAAGGAAATGCTCACTGACTGTAGAAGAGCATATTAGAACTAAAAAGCTATTTGGTTTGTTTTACTTTTTTTTTTTTTTTAAAGATTTTTTATTTATTTATTTGACAGAGATAGAGACAGCCAGCGAGAGAGGGAACACAAGCAGGGGGAGTGGGAGAGGAAGAAGCAGGCTCCTAGCAGAGGAGCCTGATGTGGGGCTCGATCCCACAACACAGGGATCACGCCCTGAGCCGAAGGCAGACGCTTAACCGCTGTGCCACCCAGGTGCCCCTTGTTTTACTTTTGAATGGGAATGATTAATTTCCTGCTGACCCTAGATACTAGAATTTTTGCTTCTGTTTTGTAGAGAATCTAACTTTGGACTTCTCTTTATGTGTTTTTAAATTTATAATAGTTGGTAGTTAATATAAGGAAATAGAATAAAAGTAAAGGAGCTCTGGTGAGATACTGTACAAAGATGAAAAGATAATTAACCTTTTGAATAATTACCTTTTGAGTTGTTCTAATTTTATTTTTGAAAATAGTTGGTAAATTACATTTTTAGCTTTCAGTTGGCTCAAGAAGAACAAGAAATGATAAATTCTTAGGTGTAAATAAGTAGGAGAGGTCAAACCTTCTGATTTATTAAAGCAGTAGTGTTGTTCAAAATGCCAGTAATATAACTATCTCTTCTCACCTCCTAAAGTACTCATAGATTTATTTAATCATTGTTTAGTGTGATTGGGGGCACCATTATGCGCTTAGCATTATGCAAATAGTAACATAAATATAAAATAGTGTAATATATGGTCGCTGCCCCCATGAAACTTGCATGCCAGCTGGGGAGACAAGACATACATACTTTTTAAAAGTTAAGTAATCCAAAGGTCCATCAACTGTGGAATGGATAAAAATGAATCGTCCATTTATCTAAATGAGTATGAACATCTTACAGAATGAAAATGAACAGTTACAAAACATTTGTGATTCTCATGTAATGTTCAGTAATGGAAGCCAGACTCAAAAGACATACTGTATGATTCCATGTATATAAAATTCAAAAAAACTAAACTATAGTGTTTGGGGTTGTATGTTTAGATGACTAAAACTATAAAGAAAAGCAAGAAAGGTTTTACCGTAGCTGTTAGCATAGTGGTTACCTTTTTGTAGGGGATGAGAGAGGAGGAGGGTATTAGTGATTAGAAAAGAACATGAGGGGGCTTTCTGGGTACTAACAGTTTTCTGTTTCTGTACTTGGGGAAAGTTTCATGTATATTCACTTAGAGATAAATCATTGAGCTTTTTTCACTTTTGTTTCATGCACTCTTCTGTGTATGTATTATATTTCACAGTTCAGAAGATTTCTAAAGAGGTAAATAACAGTAAAAATCCAGCAAGTTTTTCCATGTTAGAACAGTAAGAGCCAAGACAGTTGGAAGGAAGGGAGAATGTAATGGGTTGGAATAATCGGGGAAAGAATGAAGGCAGTAAAACAAGCTGGGCCTTTAAGAGCAGATAGGATTAACATAAATGGAGTGAAGGAAACACATTCTGGATGAGGGAACCTGAAATTATCATGAGCTTGATGAGTTTGGGAGATAATTAAGTAACCACTATGACTGAAGTATTCTTGGAGAACAATGAGAGTCAAAATTGGCAAATTAGATTCAGACTAGAGTGTGGCAAATTTTGAGTGCCAGGCAGAGACTTTTAGACTCTTTATTTATTTATTTTTATTTTTATTGCAGTATAGTTAACATACAGTATTATATTAGTTTCAGGTGTACAATATAGTGATTGAACAGTTCTACACATTACTCAATGCTCATGACGATATGTGTACTCTTAATCCTTTTAACCTATTTCACCCATCCTCCCACCCACCTCCCCTCACAATGATCAATTTGTTCTCTATAGTTATAGATTCTTTCCTTTAAGTAAGGGGATCAGCCTAATGAAAACAGCAAAGCCCATTTCATTTTTGTGTCCAAATTAAGGACTTAATTATATTTTTGCTCTGTGTTCTTTGTGAATATATGTTTTAATATGTATATAATGGCTTGAGGTTTGTGACATGTCAAAAAAATCCTAAGTGTTAAACTTTGCATCTCAAAGTCCCAAAGTTAACTTTTGCTCAAGATTTCCATAAGATTCTTTGTTTAGAACACAATACTATAATTTTTTAAATTGTATCTGTTTTAAAAAAAACATGGGATGCCTGGGTGGCTCAGTTGGTCAAGCATTTGCCTTCAGGTCATGATCCCAGGGTCCTGGGATCAAGCCCCATGTCAGGGTCTGCACTCAGAAGTCTGCTTGAGATTCTCTCCCTTTCCCCTTGCTTGTGCACATTCTCTCTCTCTAAAATAAATCCTAGAAAAAAAAAAATAATAATAAGTAGAAAATAGAAAATAATAGAGTAGAAACTAATATAAAGAAACTAATATTTGAAGAATTGTAGGCCTAGAAAAGAATGACAGTAGGTCACATATAGTCAAATCACTTGTGAAATATTATTGCCATCCCTTTCTTAAGATTCTACTGAGGCGGGGCGCCTGGGTGGCTCAGTCAGTTAAGCATCTGCCTTCGGCTCAGGTCATGGTCCTGCGTTCCTGGGATCAAGCCCTGCTTCATGCTCCCTGCTTCTCCCTCTGCCCCTCCCCCAATGCTCATGCTGTTTCTCACTTGCTCTGTCTCTCGAATAAATAAATAAAATCTTAAAAGAGAGAGAGAGAGAGATTCCTCTGAAGCGTAGCTGCCATAGAATGTTGTTTTTTGTTTTTTGGGGTTTTTTTTAAGATTATTTATTTATGTGGGACGCCTGGGTGGCTCAGTCGTTAAGCTCAGGTCATGGTCCTGTGGTCCTGGGATCTAGTCCCACATCGGGCTCCCTGCAGCCTGCTTCTCCCTCTCTCTCTGCCTGCCACTCCCTCTCTGTCTCTCTGACAAATAAATAAAATCTTTTAAAAAAGAAAGATTATTTATTTGAGAGAGTGAGCAAGAGAGAGAGAGAGACAGAGTGCAAGAGCCAGGGGAGGAGCAGAGGGAGAGGGACTAGCAGACTGCAGTGAGCCTAGAGCCCGAAACCTGAAGTGGGGCTTTATATCACAACCCTGAGATCACAACCGGAGCCTAAACCAAGAATCAGACACTTAACCCACTGCACCACCCAGGTGCCCCAAGGGTCAACTGTATTTTAAAGCTATTCTGTGGCAGGGGCGCCTGGGTGGCTCAGTCAGTTAAATGTTTGACTCTTGGTTTTGGCTGGGATTGTGATCTTGGGGTCGTGAGATCAAGCCCGGCTTGGGGCTCCAGGCTCAGCGAAGAGTCTGCTTAAGACTCTCTTCCTCTGCCCCTCCCCACCATGCACTTACACTCTCCCTCTCTCTCTCAAATAAATAAATACATCTTTAAAAAAATACAGTTGACCCTTAAACGACATGGGGGGTAGAGGTGCCTACTACCCATACAGTTGAAAATCCATGTGTAACTTTTTGCTTAGCTTAGCTGCAAATAGCCTACTGTTGTTTAAGGGTCAACTGTGTTAAGCTTCACCGTCTTGTGAAAATAATCACGAAATCTAAGTATATGTTGAAGTCTAACCTTTTGAGTACATTTAAAATTAGATGTTATCAGGGGCCTCCAGTTGGCTCAGTTGGTACAGCATGAGACTCTTGATAGCAAGGTTGTGAGTTCAAGCCCCTCGTTGTGCATGGAGCCTACTTAAAAAGTAAAATAAAATGAAAATAAAATAAAATAAAAATCTCAGTTCAACAACACTGCCCTCAACTGAGAAAATTAAACTTGAGCACCAACCTGACCAAAATAATATAGATTTATTTTCTGTTGAAATCAAAATCCTATTTATTTATCATTATTCCCTTTGGTAGGAGTTTTAATATAGATATTATTGACTTGTGGACAGTTAATACTTTAGTTAAATTGCTAGGATATTTGAAACTTCTCCTTTATGAAATCTTTATTATTAAATTAAGTTACTTATAAGAGGAGTGAGCTTTTGACTTTTGGCAGTAATCTTTTTAATTTGTGGATAGTGTTTTAACCCTCTTCCCTTCCTTGCAAAGATTTCTCCTAGTAATGCCATTTATTGAATACTTACGTGCTGTGACATAAAAGGTTTTAGTCATATTTCTCATGTCACTGGAGTCAAAATTGGCAAGAAGTATTGCTCGTTGGAATTATGGAAATATATTTTCATTCATTTGGTCACCAAAAACTTACTGAATGTCTCATATATAAAGTGCTAGATATTGAAAGAGAACAAAGACAATTGTCCCTGCTTTTGAGATATTTATAGTCTAGTGGGATGAGAGTGGCTGGAGAGGTTGGGAAGGGGATTGGGAATGCTAGCAGACCATTGCAGTACATGTAATGTGTGTGTGACTGTGTTCTGGGTAGAGGGAACAAAGAGGAAAGGTACCTAACCCAGATGCGTGGTGGAAAATGCTAGTGGGAGAGGGGAGGAAAGAGATACTGGAAAGAATTCTGGGATGTGATAACTCTTTTATTTTTTTAATATTTTATTTATTTATTTGACAGAGAGAGAGAGACAGCCAGCGAGAGAGGGAACACAGGCAGGGGGAGTGGGAGAGGAAGAAGCAGGCTCCCAGCGGAGGAGCCTGACGTAGGGCTTGATCCCAGGACTCTGGGATCACGCCCTGAGCCGAAGGCAGAGGCTTAACTTAACGACTGAGCCACCCAGGTGCCCCTGGGATGTGATAACTCTTAACCGGAATTCTGAAGATGAGCAAGAGGTAGTTTTTGAGGAGAAACAGGTTCTAGGAAGAAAAAAAAAATCAGCTTAATGTGATAATTTCAGTGATTTGCAACTGGAATAACCACAGGTATTTGAAGGCATCTCATCTCCTCTAAATGAACTCAGATGTTTTCAAACTCAACTACCAAAACTTAGCTGGACATTCAGTATTCAGTCATGTATTTTATAAAGTTTTCTAAAATTGTGAAATACAGCATATCTAAAAAAATATATAAACACATATGTACAATTTAACAAGTAATTTTAAAGCAAACAATCATGTAACCACCCCCAAAAGAACATTATCAGCATTGTGGGGTCATCCTCTGTGTCCTTCCCTAATCACATGCTGCTTCACCTCCCTATACTTCTAACATGTGTGTGTATATTCCTAAACAATGTATTTTAGTTTTGCCTGTTTTTAAACTGTATGTTATTTGGTTGATACTGTTAAGTATTTTTTTGTTCAATAGGATGTTCGAGAATCATCAGTGTTGTTGCATATAATTTAATTCAGTTCACTGCAATATAGAATTTCGGTTATATCACTATTCCACTATTCATTGAATCTACTGGTTAACAGACATTCAGGAGTCCATTATAAACGGTGCTACTAAGACTATTCTTACATTTATCAGTTATGTTCTTTCAAACAATGCCAGTATTCATACATACAGAAAAATGATATGGGGCGCCTGGGTGGCTCAGTCGGCTAAACATCTGCCTTTGGCTTGGGTCATGATCCCAGGGTCCTGGGATCGAGCCCCTCGTCGGGCTCCTTGCTCGTTGGGGAGCCTGCTTCTCCCTCTCCCTCTGCCTACTGCTCTCCCTGCTTGTGCTCTCTCTGTCTCTCTCTGTCAAATAAATAAATAAAATATTTTAAAAAAAGAAAAATGATAAATCAGACTGGATAAAACTTGTAAGTTATAAAATATGTTAATGCCCAACTTTTTCAAGCTACTAATGATCATCCTTCAGTTTTCATTAATTCATTATAATTTATTAGCAACAGGAGATTAGAAGGACAAGCTTTTTTAAAGCTGGTAAAAAAAATTTTGGTAAACTAATCAATAAACTTAAAAAAAAAAAACGCAAGAAGTCAGTATACAACTTGTCACTGACTGGCTATCAATGGAGAAAAGTGCTCCTCTTAAAAAGTTGCTCAGTCCTAAAACATTTTATTAAAATCAAAAGACTAAAAGTCTCATTTAGGTCACTGCCTGGTCTTTTAGTTTCCTGATTGCACAAAATGAACAATAAATCCCTTGTCAGTAGTCGTTGCCATTGTGAATAGGGCAAGTAAGTGTATCAGAAGGACTTGTTTGTCAGGTTTTGTGGTTTTTATTAACATAGGCTGTTAAAAAAAAAAACTATTGTTTTATTATATCCATTCATATAACCCCCCCAAATTTACTATGGGTACAAAAGGAAATAAACTGGGAGACCAAAGTCCTGTTTTAACAGTAGGAAATAATAGTTTAAGCTATTTCATTGAGAGCCTGCCTCTCCCTATCCCCCAACCCCTAATTGCACACTGTTCTCTTCCAAAATATCTGGTATAGATATTAAAATAAAAACCCCTTACTTATATTTGGACCTTTGGTTGTAGCCACTGAACCTATAAATTTGATGTGAGCCATTCCATGTCTTTTGTGTCCTCCATTTTTTGTGTTTGTATAACTTAGAGTTTTCAAAACATTTTGCACTTTCTCATGCTTGATCCTGCAAGGCAAATATTGTCTTCTCTTTATGAAAGCAAAGTTAATTGGTTAATTGGCCAATAAGTGGTGGAATTTATGTTCAAATTGACTCTAAAGACAGTTTTTAAAAGGACATGCTTGCAAAGCACATATGACATATTTTTTTGTATTTCTTGCTGAACAAAGAGAATTAATTGTTCAGGATTACTAATGCTTAGTGGAAACCCAAGAATTTCATTTTCTAGGATAGCTTCATATAGAGCTTAACTTATACCTCCTAGTAAGATAGAAGATTATTACATTCTGCAGTAATATTTGGCCCAAGTTATTTTTCAAGTCTTATCCATGGCTTTCTTATTTGAATGTTTAATACTCTAGCAAAGCTCACTCTGTTTTGTGTTTTTTGTTTTTATGTTTTGTTTTTTTAGCAAGCTTCGCTTTTAAAGATTTTGGGATCCCATAAAAAAATATTAAGTTGACATCAATAATGGCAAAATAAGGGAAAGTACCATTTAGCAAGTCTGAATGATATGGTTTTGTTTTATATTTCATCCCATTACCTCACAATTTAAGGAGGAAATATGAACGTCTTACACATTTTTTCATTTTTCTTTGTTCTGTCAAGGTACTCTGGTCATAAGGAGCAATAAGTCCAATTAAGAAGTTTAAAGAACCCAATTTTCAAAATGAAAAATGTTTAAAGAAGCAGTAAACACGGGACACCTGGGTGGCTCAGTCAGTTAAGCGTCTGCCTTCGGCTCAGGTCATGATCCTGGGGTCCTGGGATCAAGCCCGCATCGGGCTTCTTGCTCAGCAGGGAGTCTGCTTCTCCCTCTGCCTGCCGCTCTCTCTCTGACAAATAAATAAAATCTTAAAAAAAATTTTTTTCAGGCAGTAAATAATATTTGATTTGATTTATTATAACCATGTCTTCAGAAAGTTTAGTGTGTAATTAAATAGGCATTTTATATTTTTCTTTCTCAGTTCACAATGCCGGCCATAGATTACAGCCCATGTCATATATCTTCATTATAGAAGGAGGAGACTATTAACGAAAAAGATACAAATGAGTAGGTAGTGTACTTTTTTCTTTAATTTTAAAACGTAAGATAAGTTCCGTCTAGGTTTTTCAGTAGGAGTATGTTGCTCAGTTTGCCAGGGCTGCCATAGTAAGATACCACAGACTAAGTGGCTTAAACAACAGAACTTTTTTTCTGCACAATTCTAGATGCTTGAAGTCCAAGATCAGTTTCTCCTGAGGCCTCTCTGCTCATCGTCTCACTGTGTCCCCACGTGGTTTTCCTTCTGTGCGTGTATCCCTAGTGTCCTTGTGTCCAAATTTCTTCCTCCTATTAGGACACCAGTCGGATTGGATTAGGAGCTGCCACCCTAACAGCTTTATTTAACATAATCACGTCTTTCAAGGCATTATCTCCAAATACAGTCATGTTCTGAGGTATTAGGGGTTAGGGTTTCAACATATGGATTCTGGGGAGACACACTTCACCCCATAACAATGATTTAGAAAGGTTTGAGAGGAAATAGATTTTGGAGATAATTTTGTAATTATTTATTTATACGCCCCTGGAGTACACTTCAGCCTCAGAAAGTGTCATTAAAACTATTATAAGGATGTGATTTTTCCTTCAGTTCAAGTCAGCCAACATTAGTTGAGCACCTGCTCTGTCCAAGGCACTGAGTAAAATAAGGGAAAAGAGAAGTAATTAAGATGTGTTTATATTTCCTCAAGAAGCATTTGAATCTGACATGGGAGAAAAGATCTGTATACAATAACCATACTACTAGATACAATATGTAAGTGCTGTAAGAAAGGTACAAAAAGTGCTGTAAGAACAGGGAAAAGGAAAAAAATAAAAACAAAAACATGAAGAGGAGGAAATTCCTTGGATGTTACTTTGTACTTTCTATGTTTGTCCTCACCTATTCACAGTTGTCCAGAAGGTTTAAAGTGGGAATGGCAAAAAAATAAAAATAAACCCTCCAACTGAATCAATGGTTTTCAGGCTTCCATGTGCTCATTGGTAGATTGTGCTCACCCCTTGTTGCTATTATTGACTTTTTTAAAAAAAAGTATGTCGAAGATTTAAAAAAATAGCTTTATTTTTATTTTAAAATCAAAATAGGGGTGCCTGGGTGACTCAATTGGTTAGGATCTGCCTTTGGCTCAGGTCATGATCTCAGGGTCCTGGGATCGAGTCCTGCATTGGGCTCCCTGCTCAGCAGAGAGTCTGCTTCTCCTTCTCCCTCTTCAGTTTCTCCTTCAGCCCCTCCTCCCTCCCCCACTCTCTCTCTCTCAAATAAATAAATAAATAAATAATCTTATAAAATTTTTTAAAAAGCAAAATAGATTATACTAGGAAGTCCTGAAGTCTACATGAGAAAACTTAGTGATAGGGGAATGAGATACATGGATATATGCATTTGTCAAACAAACTGAACTTAACATCTGTGCATTTCACTCTCTATAAATTATACCTCAATTTTTAATTGTATTTTTTTTTAAGATTTTATTTGACAGAGAAAGAGAGAGGGAGAGCACAAGCAGGGGGAGTGGCAGGCAGAGGGAGAAGCAGACTCCCAGGTGCCACCCAGGCCCCCTATACCTCAGTTTTTTGTAAAAAGTTTAAAGAAAATAAAAATCACCCATAATGTCACCACAGAAAGATAACTGCTATTAAAATATTTTTATATATGCTTATAGACTGTTTTCTGTGCATATATATATACACACACAGAGATGCATAATTACAAAAAAAAATTGATCACATCAGACAAAGATTTCTGGTTTTCTGCTCTGTCATCTTCCCAGAATCCCCACATTTCTCTTTTGTTACCTTCCCTGTAGTTTGTTTTAATTTAAATTCTGCATTTCCTCAGGCTCCTGGGTGGCTCAGTTGGTTAAGCATCCGACTCTTGATTTTGGCTCAGGTCCTGATCTTAGGGTCCCAGGTCAGCTCCAGGCTAAGCAGGGAGTCTGCTTGAGATTCTCCCTCTCCCTGTGCCCCTCTCCCTGCTCATACTCTCTCTCCCTCTCTCTCTCTTTCTAAAATAAGTAAATCATGGGGCGCTTGGGTGGCTCAGTTGGTTAAGCATCTGCCTTCAGCTTGGAACATGATCCCGGGGTCCTGGAATTGAGCCCCACATTGGGCTCCCTGCTCAGTGGGGAGCCTGCTTCTCCCTCTTCTACCTGTTCGTGCTCTCTCTTGCTATCTCTGTCTCTCTCTCAAATAAATAAATAAAATCTTTTTTAAAAATTAAAAATAAATCTTAAATAAATTTCCCCCCTTTTTAAAAGATTTTATTTATTTATTTGACACAGAGACAGTGAGAGAGGGAACACAAGCAGGGGGAGTGGGAAAGGAAGAAGCAGGCTCCCCGCTGAGCAGGGAGCCCCATGTAGGGCTCAATGTGGGGCTTGATGTGGAGCTCGATCCCACAGCTTGATCCCTTGGGATCAAGGCCCAAGCCGAAGGTAGACGCTTAACGACTGAGCCACGTAAGTGCCTCTGCATTTCCTTTTAAAGTCCATCACAAATCCAGTGATGAGAAGGAACATCACAAAACAATGACCTTCCCATTCTTTAAGTTCCCTTGCATTTATCTCCCAATGTACTTAGTTAGTGTATTTTCTAATTTTCTGATACGCATTGTTTAAAAACACAGGACTTGAGGGGCGCCTGGGTGGCGCAGTCGTTAGGCGTCTGCTCTCGGCTCAGGGCGTGATCCTGGCGTTATGGGATCGAGCCCCACATCAGGCTCCTCTGCTGGGAGCCTGCTTCTTCCTCTCCCACTCCCCCTGCTTGTGTTCCCTCTCTCGCTGGCTGTCTCTGTCAAAAAAATAAATAAAATCTTAAAAAAAAAGTTTTTAAAAAAATTAAATTAATTAAATAAAATAAATTAAAAAAAAATAAAAACACAGGACTTGGAATCAGATATATCTACATTCAGATTCAAAGTCTACCACTTAGGGGCACGTGGGTGGCTCAGTCGGTTAAGTGTCTGCCTTCGGCTTGGGTCATGATCCTAGGGACCTGGGATCAAGCCCTGTATTAGGCTCCCTGCTCAGCAGAGATCCTGCTTCTCCCACTCTCTGCTGCTCCCCCTGCTTGTGCTTTCTCTCTTTCCTTCTCAAATAAATAAAATCTTTTTTTTTTAAATACTATTTTTTAAAAAAAGTCTACCACTTACTACATTTTTTTAAAGATTTATTCATTTATTTGAGAGAGTGCACTCATACTGGCGAGTGAGGGGAAGGGTGGAGGGAGAGGGAGAGAATCTTCAAGCAGACAATTTTTTTATAGCTGGTTTGTTTGAATCAGGAGCCAAACAAGGTCCACACATACATAGCTTTATGTTTTTCATAAGCTCTTTTTTTAACTTTTGTGGGACCTTTCAGTGAATATTTTGTGATGAAGAAAAGCAATATTCAGTTTAACCTAAATTACCCTTTTATGTAAAATTCAAATAACATTACCCTTACCATCTTTTTAACAAAATGGAATCAATCATTCCAGTTGTGCGATTTTTTTAAAAAGATTTTATACTTATTTTTAGAGAGAGAGAGCAGGGGGAGGGGTAGAGGGAGAGAGAATCTCAAGCTGACTCCATGCTGAGTGCGGAGCCAACCTGGGGCTTGATTCCAGGACTCTGAGATCATGACCTGAGCTGAAATCAAGAGTTAGACACTTAACCAACTGAGCCACCCAGGCACCCCTTATTGTGCTATTTTTAAAGTAAAATATAATAAATAAAATTTTACTTAAATTCAACATAAGAAAATGAAGTGAAACTGATGGAATTATTATTGAACTTCAAACATTTTTTTTATTATCAGAGGTATCTCCTAAAACACTGCTTTCTAAGCTTAAGAAAGATTATTAAGAGGTTGGGGTCATTTTTTCTAGCTGAATGTTTTAATTTTGGACAATATCCAGCTGACTTCTTGCTATAAAAAATAAAAATTAACATCTCTCCTATACCTTCTCCCATCTTTATTCCTTTACTTCCCAATTTTTAAATTATAAATTTATATGGTTATTTTTAACTGAAGTATAATTGACAGATAATGATTCAATATGTATACATTGTGAAATGGTCACTATGCTAAGTCTAGTTAACATCCATTACCACAGACTTACAGATTTTTTTTTCTTGTGATGAGAACTCTCAGCAACTTTCAAATATATAATACAGTATTATCAACTGCAGTCATCATGCTGAGCGTTACATCTCCAGGACTTACTTATTTTATAACTAGAAGTTTGTACCTTTTGACCCACCCCCACCCCCTACCCCTGGCAACCCCTGATTTGTTTTTAATTCCACATATAAGTGAGATCATACAGTATTTCTCTTTGTCTTATTTTACTTTATTTATGGAGCATTTATACATGTCAGTCTCTGAGTTAAATATTTTATATATGTAATTTAATTCTCACAATAGCACTATGAAGTCAATATTATATCTATAAAATAAAATAAGTGTAAAGCAGGACACCTGGGTGGTTCAGTCAGTTGAGCATCTGACTCTTGATTTTAGCTGAGGTCGTAATCTCAAGGTTGTGAGATCAAGCCCCAAGTCGGGCTCCTCGCTAGGCGTGAAGTCTGCTTAAGATTCTCTTGCTCCCTCTCTTTCTGCCCCTCTGCCCCTCCCCTCCCTCTCTCCCCATCTCTTAAAAAAAAAAAAACCACACACACACACACATGCACACACATATATATGTGTATGTATATGTATGTGTATATATATATGTATGTACATATATATGTGTGTGTGTATATGTGTGTATATATATGTACATATGTGTGTGTATGTATGTATATATGTAAATATATATTTATATGTATGTATATATATACGGGTACTGTCAGTTAGGCAGCTGACCCTTGGTTTTGGCTCAGGTCATACTCTCAGGGTCTCCAGTCCTGCTTTGGGCTTCACACTCAGTACAGTGTCTGCTTGAGTTTCTCCCTCCTCCTCGGTCCCTCCCCTCAGTCCCTCCACCCCCCCACACACATGTGCCTGCTCTCTCTCTCTCTCTCAAAATAAATAAATCTTAAAAAAAAATTATATATATATATATATAATATATATATATATATTAAACATTTGGTGGAATTTGAAGGCCTACTGAATATTTGATAAAATTAAGGAATTCTTGTTAATTTTTTAAAATAATCTTATTAATTTTTAGGGGTGATATTATTACAGTTTTTTTTAAACCTTCCTGCCTTGAGGAGAGTATGGTAATATTTTATAGATGATATGTTAAAATAACTTGGATTTGTCTTGAAATAATCTGATGAGCAGGGAGAGTTATAGAAGAGAGATGATTATATTGGTAGCTGTTGAAGCTAGATGATGGATATATAGAGGTTTATAGTCTCTCTATTTTGTGTGTGTTGGGAACGTTAAGCCAAAAATGTTAAAAAGAAAAAAAAATGACATTTTCTTAACCACATGATTCCATTTTACACAATATCCTGTTGACTCCCTGTTATGAAAGATGATGAAATTACCACTCTCACAGTTTGTTCTATCTTTATTCCCCAATGTTGTATGAAAACTTGTAATATATAGGTTCCATCATTTCGTAATTCACACAAAGCTATTGTCTGAAGGAAAGCCCAAAATTGAAGTTGGGGAAGAAGCATATGGGAAAATTAGTGTTTAGGAGAGCAGACATGTGTACTGTATGTATAAAGAAAAATCTGGTTTTACATATACCCAAAAGATAATAGGATGATGAAATTTATGGGTCATTTATATTCTTATGATTTTTTTCTTTCCTAATTTTCTAAAATATATCTATACTACTTTTTAATCAGGGAGAAAGAGCTGTTTGAAAACAAGATGAATCTGCATTTACTTAAGTTTTGCTCTTCTGAGGTTTGATGCCATAATTGCCTTAGGAAGTGTTTCTAAATCTATTTTAAATTACTTGGGAGTTGCGGGGAAATAGATTTAGAGTTACGTACGTGTTTTCAGATTTTTACTCCCTTTTCTCAACTGTTTTCTGTTTGGATAGTGTGTAGCACTATCCTTTTCCTTATAAGTAGCAAATTGTGGGAAAAGAAAGGCATGTAAATTACTTGTTTTGATGCTATAATCACTTTCAAATTTTTTAAAGTAAAAAATTCAGCATATTTTTGTTGGCAAGAATGAGACTTAAAGCTTATGTAGGACTATCCAAAGATTACCAGTTGCTTTCCTTTATTTTGAATTTCTTTTTCACTGATAAAGCATTGTCATGTTTTTTTTTTCCCTGAACTTTTGATAATGGCTTTATTTTAAGAAAAAACTCAACAAAGTTGAGAAAATTAATAAACTGATCATTATGACTAGCTTTGTTTATTTCACCCAACTTCCTGAATAAGCCTGAAAGGATATAATCTTCATGAAGATTCTTCTCATGATTGAGAAATTTTGTCCATTTGTTTAGGTTAATAGTCTATCCTTAGTCATGCCGAGATCGTGTGTTAAACCGGAATAACATCCAGGTCACAGTTCCTCATTCCCCGTTATGATTAAGCTGAGTAAGTTTTTAATGCTTAATCTCTTTTATGAAATGTCTCTATTGGCTATGTGGGCATAGAAATATTAATTGGAGTTAGAATGAATCACATTAATTTATATAAGAGGAATTTAATTCAAATCTTAGAAGCCAATATTGCAATAAAGCACTTTAAAGAAAAACAGTAATAACTATTTTTAAAGTAATTTTTTAGAGGAAAAAAATTAGTTTTGCTTGTGTAATTTTCTGATAATTCTTTTTTTTTTAATTTCTGGTAATTCTTGACATCCCCTAGAAGTCATTATACAGACATTAGGCATATAATATGAAAAGACTTTAAGAAGACGCAGGAAGGGGACACCTTGGTGGCTTATTCTGTTAAGCATCTGCCTTTGGCTCAGGTCATGATCCCAGGGTCCTGGGATTGAATCTCCCATCAGGCTCCTTGCTCAGCGGGGAGCCTGTTTCTCCCTCTGCCTGCTGGCTCTCCCTGTTTGTGCTCTTTCGCTCTCTGACAAATAAATAAATAAAATCTTAAAAAAAAAAAAAAAAGACGGTAAGATTTCTTCTCTCATGGAAGGCGAAGCAGTTCTAATGTTATATTTGGAGAGAGGAAAAGATTATTTTTTTCTGAGATTTTTTTCTAATAAAATGATATTTTCTCAGTGTATATAACTTGGAAAAATTAGAAAACCATTTTTTAAAGCAGCCTCATTTTTTAAAGTAAGGTATTTTACGTAATTGTGATAATCTTGAATGTGCAGTTATGTATTTGGCTGTTTTTCATTAAACTTTATCATAAGAATTTTTTTTTGTTTTGTTTTGTTTTGTCTCTTTTTTTTCTTCCAGATTTTATTTTTAAATAATCTCTACACCCAACATTGGGCTTGAATTTACAGCCCCAAGGTCAAGAGTCGCACGTTCTTTTTTTTTTTTTAAGATTTTATTTATTCATTTGACAGAGAGAGAGATAGCCAGCGAGAGAGGGAACACAAGCAGGGGGAGTGGGAGAGGAAGAAGCAGGCTCCCAGCAGAGGAGCCTGATGTGGGGCTCGATCCCAGAATGCCGGGATCACGCCCTGAGCCGAAGGCAGACGCTTAACGACTGCGCCACCCAGGCGCCTCTAGAGTCGCATGTTCTCCTAACAGAGCCAGCCAGGCGAAAATTCGCAAGAATTTTCTAACATTATTTTTTAAAACTCCTTGTAAGCATAGTTTTTAATGATGCTTTAAGTTTCTTGTTTTCTGTCCTTTTTACCACAACCAGGCAACTTTAAAATCTTTTAACTTTCAGAGTTGTTTTAAGGCGTGGCTTTAAGGAAGTTTAAATAAGGAATATTTGACTAGATGGAAATTCAGCATAAAATGTTGACTGTCTGAATTTACTTAAGTGTCATTGCTGGGGCACCTGGGTGGCTCAGTCTGTTAAGCGTCTGCCTTCGTCTCAGATCATGATCTTGGGGTCCTGGGATTGAGCCCCATGTAGGGTTCCCCACTCAGCGGGGAGTCTGCTTCTCCCTCAGCCCCTCCCCCTGCTCGTGCTTTCTCAAATAAAATCTAAAAAAAAAAGAGAGAGAAATCTCATTGCCCTACCTTTTTAAAGAACAAAATGACAGTGCCAAAAGTGTAGATCTGGGGCGCACCTGGACGGCACAGTAGATGAAGCATCCGACTTTTGGTTTCAGCTCAGGTTGTGATCTCGGGATCCTGGGTTGGAGCCCCTAGTCAGGTTCCTGGCTCAGCGGGGAGTCTGCTTAGGGCTTTCCGGCCCTCTCCTCCTGTCCCTTGCCCCCCCCCATGCCCGTGCATGCTCTCTCTCTCAAATAAATAACTCTCTTTTAAAAAATGTAAATATGTATAATCTTTGACCCCAAAATTTCTTCTAGGAATTTATTCAACAGAAACACACACAATGATATTTCTTCATGGCATTTTTTTTGTAACGACAAAAATTTTAAGCAAATGTACGCCAGTAAAGTCTTGAATAGATAAATTATAGTACATTTAAAGTGCGATACTGTGTAGCCATTATGATGAATGAGGTAGATCTGTATTTACTCATGTGGAGAGAGAGCCAAAATAATGGTGAAGTGAAAAAGTTGCCACTCAGTATTCTGTAAAAGTTTCTGTAAATAATAATAATAAAGATAGAATATGTATATAAAATCTAGAAAATACACAGTAGACTGTTATTCCCTCCAGATAAACTTTCAGTTTATAAGTTATACATTTCTATAATATGGTCTTTTTTCCTTTTTTTATAATCATTTATTACATTTCTAATTAAGACAAAACAAAGTCCACTATTCAAAGATCTTATTCTGCCAAGCCTTCAAGATTCTCTGTTGTTCATGAGGCAATGTGTGATTCCATTTGTTTTAGTAAATCCTAAAATTTTCTTTTTCTCTTTTCCCTCGTGTGTAGAGACTTTGATAACCAAATTTGATGACTAATGGTGAGCTTTAGTATGCGTGTGTGAGATCAGCCTGCATACTGAAGCACTGGCCCTTTAACACAGAATCTTTATCATAGATGGTTTCAGAATTCACCAGTACAGCTGGATGTATTTATTTAGAAGAATATGGACCTTAAAATTATAATTATCTTTTAAAACTCCATGTGTGTATTTTTAAGCTTTTTTCTATTATGATGCATGACTCAATAAAAAGAAAGTTTAAAAAAACTCATTTGGGGACTTTTACGTTAGATGCTATGATGGGAGTGATATTAAAAAGCATAATTTCTACATCCTGCTTTCCATTGTTTCTTTATTTACAGTGCTTCTCATTTACAGTTCTCTTGACAATCTGACATCACTGTTACTGTAACAGAAGTTGTGTGGTCAGGAAGAAATGAAAAAAACAAACAAATTAGTTTCCTCTAATTGCTTTAATACTGGCTGATGTGTTTGCACACCTGTTGAGATTTATAAAATTACCAAGATTATATAAAAGTTATGCCTAAATAAATTATGTGTCCTGAAGAAAGTTATAGTTTAACCTTAATTAGGCAGCTGAATTGCATGAAACCAATGATTAATCTTTAAAAAAGACTACACCCTCCTTAAAGAGGAGTTCTAAATATGACTCTTTTGATGTAGCCATGAGGCAGGTAGTAGATGGATCTAATCCCAGTTTTGAATCTAAGATCAGGCCCACAGGAAATGTGGATAGGTTTAGGGATGTTTATGGTTCAAACTGAGCTTTTGCCAGGTTAACATATTTACTTCAAATCCTAAATTTAGGCTGTCAAGAAACATTGGGAAATGCTATGTATTATTAGTCAGGTACTCTCTCCTTAAGGAATTTATAGTCTACTGAGGACAGTTGATTGCAGTGTGATAAAAGAAATGATAAGGGAGAAGTATATATAGGCACACCCAGGTGAGGAGCCTAACCTAGAGGGTGGAGTAGAAGGAAAGACATTGTCAGAGAAGGTACATAGAAGAGGTGATCCCTGTACACAGTCCTTAAGAACAAGGAGGAATTGGGAAAAGAGGGGTACTGGTTCTTCTGGACAGAGAGAACAATGTGTACAAAGGCCAATAGGCGAAAATGATATATTAAGAGTACTTAAATAGTTCTGGGGGCGCCCAGCTGGCTCAGTCTGAGAAGCATGCAGCTCTTGATCTCAGGGTCATGAGTCTGAGCCTCACATTGGGTTTAGAGATTACTAATAAAATAAACTTAAAAAAAATAGTTCTGGAAAGCTGAGCATAGTGTTCTAGGGAAAAGACACCAGGGAGAGACCAGTGAGTAACCTCTTGGCTTGAGTGTTACACTACGGAATTTGGACTTGACTGGGAGGAGCATTTCAAAGAGTTTTAAGCAGAGGGGAAGAGAGTTATATCATTATTAGCTTTGAGCATAAAGATCATCCTGGCTATAATGGGAAAACTGGAATTAGAAGACCTCTGTCTCTGACAGTATAGTGGTCAGAGATATTAAGTCTTGAATAGACATAATTTCTAAAGTACTGTTGGGACTTTGGAAAATAAGAAATCTTCAGCACCAAACTTAAAATCCTAGAGATGAGCAATAAACAAACATGAACACCACATTGCCCTGGGACAAATTATCAAATCAGTCCTGAGATCCAGGAATTGGATAGTCAGAAATAAACCTCAGAGTTGAGATAAAATGGGGAAGCTTGGTTTAAATGTGGTCCCAGCTGGGGGCACCTAGCTGGCTCAGTCAGTGTAACATGCAACTTTTTTTTTTTTTAAAGATTTTATTTATTTATTTGACAGAGACAGCCAGTGAGAGAGGGAGCACAAGCAGGGGTAGTGGGAGAGGAAGAAGCAGGCTCCCAGCGGAGGAGCCTGATGTGGGGCTCGATCCCAGAATGCCGGGTCACGCCCTGAGCCGAAGGCAGACGCTTAACCGCTGTGCCACCCAGGCGCCCCATAGTTTCCTCATCTTTAAAATGTGGATAGTAGTACCTCCCTTGTACGGTTGTTGTGAAGATGTGATCAGATAGTGCATGCAAAAAAAGCTAAATGCAAATCTACATAGTAAGTATCCAATAAATATTAGACATTACTACTATTAATAGTGAGTTGTGACTGGCACAAAAACTGACTGGCACAGTTGGTGGAGCATGAGGCCCTTGATCCTGGGGTCATGAGTTCAAGCTCCATTTTGGCATGGAGCTTGTTTTTTAAAAAAATTAAAAACTAAGTAAATAAGTAAAATAAAAATCTTTAAATAGTGATTTATATAGTGAACATTAAAAGTGATACTTTAAAGCCATGCTAAAACTTTCCTGCCAACATCTCACCCGTCTTCTCTCCCAGGAGAGGGAGTGCTGCACCGAAAGATGGCTAGTGTTGAACAGTTCTAATAACTGACGGGTCTTCTTGTGTTAATCGTAACTCCTTGCTCAGAACCTTCAGGATTCAATATTGCCTTTCAGTAAAAGTTCAGAGCATCAAGATTTTCCACAGCCTGGCCCCAGCCAGCTTGATCTCATGTCCTTGAGTTAGATCTCTAAACATATTTGATGTCTCTTTCCTTTATGCTTTTGCTTAGAATGCCCTTTTGACAAATAGTAGAATTTGGGTGATTTCCTTCATCTTCATCTGGAAAACCCTCCCTTCTCTGAAAAATTCAACCTGTTCTTCAAACCCCAGTTCAAGTTCCATAAAAGTTTCCGACTAGCCCAAATGTGATTTATAGTTTGAAAAACTATCATCTAAATCAAACTTCCAGTAGTCATTTTTGCCAGTCTTCTGCTGCTTTTTCAATTGAGCTTTTATTTAAAATTTATATTATCACATAATTTTCCTCACTTTTTTATGGTATTTCCAGTTAGGTTTTTTTGTTTCTTAAGACAGTGGGTATTTCTTCTATGTCTTTGTACCCCCATAGCTCCTAGGAAAGGGAAACTAATATTTAAGTGCCTACTATATGCCAGGCACTCTACTAAATGCCTTCTTGTATGTAACATCTAATTTATTCCTCACAACAAACTTAGAAAGATAGATAGTAGTGTCCCTGTTTTATAGATGAGGACATTGCACTTGAAAATGGTTAAATAACATACCAAGGCACTTAAGTGGTCAGTGGCAGAGCTGGGTTTCTACCACACCACCCATCAAAATAGCTTGCAAATAAAACATGTCTTGGAGGAGTAAAAGGCTCAAATGGTGTATACATTTTTCTCCTTATTTATATTCTACTCTGAAATTTAGGGTGTCATGGAAACATTTCCAAGAAGCCAAAATTCTTTTCAAAAATTAAAATTTGACATGCCAGTTATCAACTAACAGCTGAACCATGGGAATTCACAAAGAGCTGGAAGTCAGACAGAAAACCTTATTTGGGGGGGGGGTTTAGATTAAGGGGATTAAAGAGATTCTATTTTCTTACTCTGTGCTTTGAGTTCATGTAATGTGACATGAAATGAATCACAACAAAGTAAGCCATCCTTAAGGTGCTTGCTGCAAGTCTATAACCCTTTCAGAACATTCTCTCTCTTCTCTTTTGCCTTTTCTAGGGTTACACATCTTTCTGGAATGACTGCATATCATCTGGCCTGCGAGGGGGTATCCTGATAGAGCTGGCCATGCGGGGTCGAATCTATCTGGAACCCCCCACAATGCGTAAGAAGCGACTTCTGGACAGAAAGGTACAGCATCTCTGTGGACATCCTCCTAACTTACAAAAGGGCAGATACCAATGGTCCATTTTGGAGGAATGGGAAGTTTTGTTGTTGTTTTTTTCCCGAGGGCCTTGAATTCATGACCCTGAGATCAACTGAGCTAATATCAAGAGTCAGACGCTTATCCAGCTGAGCCACCCAGGTGCCCCTGGGGGGAATGGGAAGATCTGAGTAGTGAAACAAGATAAATACCACTGACTCAGTTGTCCCATTGTCTAACAGGTTTAATTAACCTATAGCAGAGGGAGAAATTCAAATATCCATCATCTAAAGAGTTATAAGAAGGTTATGGTTTTGTCTTTTTAATTCAGAAAAATCACTTTAAGATGCTGTTATTACGCCCTGTATATTTATAACATTATGAAATGGAGTGTTATATAGGAGGGGGCAAACATCGGTCAGGTTAGTCTTTGTTGAACTCTAGTCATGCTCAGATAACCATTAGATTTTTCTCCTTCCATTTATAGCAAGTCGGGTCCACCATGTGAGCTATACTCCTGTCTCTATTTTTTACTACTTATTTTTTCCACCCATAACTTCACTGTCATACTCAGAACTCTACCAAAACTACATTGTTTAGGTATCACCAGCAGGCTCTATGCCCAGTATGGGCCTTGAACTCACAACCCTGAGATCATGAGTCACATACTCTGGGCGCCTGGGTGGCTCAGTCAGTTAAACATCTGGCTTTTGGCTCAGGTCATGATCCTGGGGACCTGGGATGGAGTCCCGCAGCAGGCTTCATGCTCATCAGGGAGCCTGCTTCTCTCTCTCCCTCTGCCGCTCCCCCTGCTTGTGTCACTTGCACTCTCTGTCAATTAAATAAAATCTTTTAAAAAGGTGCAGGGGGGGTCGCCTTGGTGGCTCAGTTGCTAAGCATCTGCCTTTGGCTCAGGTTATCATCCTGGCGTCCTGGATCGAGCCCTGCATCGGGTTCTCTGCTCAGCCAGGAGCCTGCTTCTCCCTCTCTTTGTACCCCTCCACCCCACTCTTGCTCTCTCACTATCCCCCTGTCTCAAATAAATAAAATCTTTAAAAAAAAAAGTCACATGCTCTTATCAACCGAGCCAGCCAGGTGCCCCATCACCACCCTCTCTTTTGTCTTCAATTTATTTTTCTTTTAAGCTACATGTGACATTTGACATTTTTGACCACCACCTCCTACTTGAGGTTTTCTCCATTCTTGGCCTTTGTCATATTACATTTTCTTGCTTCTCTGGCTGTACCCTATTTCTTATACCTCTCCATTCCTTAACATCTAAGTCTCAGTTTGTATCCTTTTGCATAACTTCCTGTCCCTTTGGAGATATCATTTACCTCACAGCTTCATCTATCACCTCCATGATATTAACCTATCAAATCCTAGGCCTTCTTTTTCTACCCTATTTAACTATTGAGTAGGCATTTCAACTTGGCTATCCCTTATCAGTTAAAACTAAACTTAATCAACATTTCCCCCAAAACTGATTCCTTTTCTGACTTTCCTACCTTTATTAATTGTTTCACAAGCTGGTTTTCCAGGGTGCCTGGGTGGCTCAGTTGGTTAAGGGTCTGCCTTTGGCTCAGGTCATTCTGGGATTGAGTCCCACATTGGGCTCCCTGCTTAGCAGGGAGTCTGCTTCTCCCTCTCCCCCTGTACCGTCCCCCCCCCCCCGGCCCTCCTCATTTTCTCTCTCACTCTCTCAAATAAATAAATAAAATATTTTTTAAAAAGCCAAGTTGGTTTTCCAGACCCAAAGAGTTATTATTGTGTATTTTCTCCATGATCATTTATATCTAGTTTGTTGCTAGGATCCACTTCAAATGTTATTTTTGTCTCATTACTATTACCCCATACTAGATTTTAAACTTCTTGAGGAAAGGGACAGTATACTATGTTGCTTTGCATTTCCTACAACACTTGACCAATAATGTATATATGGTATACTGAAAGATTTTAATTTGAATTAAGTAAATGAACCAGGGTCCCTTGATTCTTCTTTTAAAGGTACTGCTAAAGTCAGATAGCCCAACAGGGGATGTTTTACTGGATGAAACTCTCAAACACATCAAAGCAACTGAACCTACAGAAACCGTCCAGACATGGATAGAGCTACTCACAGGTAAAATGGCTCAAAATGGTTCAAAAATTCCACACTTTGTAATCTTTATCCTACTAGTTCAAGAAAATGAGTACAGGATTTCAAGCTGCTGGGTAAGAAATATATGGTTCACTGTTTAACTATTAAAGAGGGACAGAAAAGGCATGGTTAATCAATACAAAAAATTTTCCAAAGTTTCATTTTACTTCTGCCACCCCACCCCAGCTCTCTAACAGTATTCTTCACAAGAAAAATTTTTAACATCTTTATTGATATATAATTCACACACCTTACAGTTGACCCATGGAAAGTACACAATTAAATGGATTTTAGTATATTCACACAATTGTGCAGCCATCATCACAGTCTAAACTTAGAACATTTTCATCACCCCAAAAATAAACCCCATACTCATTAGCAGTTTTTCCCAAGCCTCCTGCCCAGCTCTAGCCAACCACTAATCTACATTCTATCTCTATAGATTTGCTTATTCTGGATATTTCATATAAATGAAATGTACAACTTTTTTTGTAACTGGCTTTAAGATACAATATTTTTAAGGTTCATCCATGTTTTAGCATGTACCAATACCTCATCCTCCTTTTTTTTTAAGGGCAAGTTCAAAAACTTTAATGTAAGTAAGTAGAATTTTAGGAGAAAACAGGACACTTTGAGATCACAGCCAGTGTCACCTTCTGGTTCAATTTTTTTAATTGAAATTTTTATTGAGATATTTGTAGATTTACATGCAGTTGTAAGAAATAATACCGAGAGATCCCTTATACACTCTGCGCAGAGTCCCCCAGTGATAACCTTTTACAAAACTATTATATAATCTGACCCACAGGATATTGGCATTGATACAATCCACCAATCTTATTAGAACTTGCCCAGTTTTACCTTGACTTCTTTTTATCACTAAAGAATATTTCGTTGTGTAGATGTACCACATTTATTTATTGATTCATCAGTTGATAGACATTTGGATTATTTCCACTTTTAGGCTGTTATGAGTACTGTTATGAACATTCACAGACATGTTTTTTTGGATGTGTTTTAATTTCTTCTGGGTGTATAGTTAATTCTTTTTACTGTAAAATACACATAACATAATCTTTATTGTCTTAACTATTCATAAATGTATAATTCAGTGACATTAAATACATTCAAGGTGTTATGTAACCATCACCTATCTCTATACCCAAAGCTTTCTCATCATCCCAAACATCCTTATTTCTTCCCGCCCCCCATTCTCTGGCAACCTCTTTTCTATTTGTTGTCTTTATGAAGTTACCTGTACTAGGTAACTCATAAAAGTGGAATCATATGATATTTGTCCTTCTATATCTGTCTTACTTCATTAAGCATAATGTTTTCAAGGTCTGGTCATGTTGTAGCATGTATCAAAGTCTCATTCCTTTTTATGGCCAATCAATTCCATTGATTAGATCTACCCTTTTTTTTTATTATTATTCATTTGTTGATGGACACTTAGGTTGTTTCCACCTTTTAGCTATTGTGGATAATGCTGCTATGAACATTAGTATACAAATATCTATTCAAGTCCCTGCTTTCCATTCTTTTGGATATATACCTAGGAGTAGAATTGCTGTGTCATATGATAGTTCTGTTTTGAGAAACCACAAAACTATTTTCTAAACAGGTTGCACCCTTTTAGACTCTCACCAGCCATGCATGAGGGTTCCAGTTTCTCTACATTGCCATCAACACTTGTTCTGTTTTTTGTTTTGTTTTGTTTTTTTAATTATAGCTCGCCTAGTAGGCATGAAGGGATATCTCGTTGTTTTGATTTGCATTTCCCTAACGGCCAATGATGAGCATCTTTTCATAGGTTATTGGCCATTTATAGATCTTCTTTGGAAAAATGTCTATTCAAGTCCTTTGCCCATTTTTTAACTGGAGTCTGTTGTTATTGCTTCTGTTTAAAGATTTTATTTATTTATTTATTTATTTGAATATTTAGTTATTTATTTGAGAGAGAGCTAGCAAACACACAGAGGGAGAGGGAGAAGCAGACTCCCCACTGAGCAGGGAGCCCAACGCAGGACTCCGTCTCAGGACCCCAAGATCACGACCTGAGCCAAAGGCAGACGCTTAACCAACTGAGCCACCCTGTTGGCTCCTCGTTGTTATTATTGTTGATGAGTTTTAGAACTTCTTTATATTTTCTGGATATTAATCCCTTATCAGATCCATCATTTACCAATATTTTCTCCTATTCTTTAGGTTGTCTTTTCAACTTGTTTGATGGTAATCCTTGACGCACGGAAGTTCTTAATTTTGATGAAATCCAATTTATCTATTTTTTCTTTTGTTGCCTGCACTTTTGGTCTCATATCCATGAAAAGACTGCTGTTTCCCCATTGAATAATCTTAGTAGCCTTGTTGAAAATCAGTTGATCATAGACGTGAGGATTTATTTCTGGGCTGTCTGTTCTGTTGCATTGATCTATGTTTGTCCTGTGCCAATACCATACTGTTTTACTTACTATGGCTTTATAGTAAGGTTTGAGGTTGGGAAGTATGAGTCCCATGACTTTATCTTGTTCAGGATTGTTTTGGCTATCCTGGGTCTCATGCAATTCCATGTGAATTTGAGGATCAGCTTCCCCGTTTTGGTGGGAAAGGCTATTGGAATGTTGTTAGGGGTTGTTTCGAACCTGTAGATCTCTTTGAGTGGTATTGATATCTTAACAATGTCAGGTCTGCCTGTCGATCAAAATGGGATGTCTTTCCATATTTAGGTCATCTTTAATGTTTGCAGCAATGTCTTATAGTTCTAAGCATAGAAATCTTTCACCTCCGTGGTTAGACTTATTCCTAAGTATTTAATTCTTTTAGACACTATTATAAATGGAACTGCTTTCTTAATTTCCTGTGTTCTTCACCGGTATGTAGAAACAATTGATATTTGTGTGTTTTTCTTGTACCCTGCACCTTAGCTGAATTATTTTATTAGCTCTAGTAGCATTTTTGTGCATTCTTTGGGATTTTCTATACAGTTGACCCTTGAACAACATGGATTTGAGCCATGCAGGTCCCTGTATACATGGATTTTTTTCAATAAATATAATGCATTACTCTAAATGTATTTTCCTTATGATTTTCTTAATATTTCATTTTTTCTAGCTTATTTTATTATAAGGACACAGTATATAATACATATAACATACAAAATATGTGTTAATTGACTGTTTATGTTGTCAGTAAGGCTTTCAGTTTAGGCTATTAGTTAAGTTTTTAAAGAATTAAAAGTTACACACAGATTTTGGACTGTGCAGGGGTTTGGCACCCCTAACTCCCAGGCTGTTCAAGGGTCAGCTATAGATAGGATCATGTCATGTGCAAACAGAGATAGTTTTAGCTTTTCCTTTCCAATTTGGATGCCTTTCATCTTTTTTCCCTTCTCTAACAGCTCTGGTTTGAATAGCAGTGGGGAAAGCTGTCATCCTTGTGTTGTTCATGACCCTTGAGGAAAAGCTTCCAGTTTCACTATTGAATGTGATGTTAGCTGTGGATTTTTCATACCTATCCTTTACAATGTTGAGAAATTTTCCTTTTATTCCTAGTTTTCTGTCATGAAAGTGTGTTGTTGTTGTTTTTTTGAAAGTGGGTTCATTTTTGCCAAATGTCTTTTCTGAGTCAAGTGAGATGACTATTTGGCTTTTTTCTTTCACTCTATTAATGTGATGTATTCTGTTATTTATTTTTTTATTGAGGTATAATTGACATACAACATTGTATTAATTTCAGATGTAGAACACATTGATTCAGGATTAGTGTAAATTGTGAAGTGATCACAATACGTCTACTTAACATCCATCCCCACATATAGTTTCAATTTTTTTTCTTGTGATGAGAACTTTTAAGATCTCTCTTAGCAACCTTCAGATATACAATACAGTGTTATTAACCACAGTCACCATGCTGTATATTATATCCCTAGGAATTATTTATTTTATAACTGGAAGTTTGTACCTTTTGACTACATTCACCCATTTTGCCCACCCCCCCATCCCTTGCTTCTGGCAACCATCAATCTGTTCTCTGTATCTGTGAACTTTTCTGTTTTGTTTTGGGGTTTTTGTTTTTGTTTTTTTTTTTTTAAGATTTTATTTTTAAGTAATCTTTACACTCATTGTGGGGCTCAAACTTACAACCCTGAGATCAAGAGTCACACACTTCCCTGACTGAGTCAGCCAGGCACTCCTTTTGGGTTTTTGTTTTTTAGGTTCTATATGTAAGTGAGATCATTACAGTATTTGTCTTTCTCTGTCTCATTTATTTCACTTAGCATACTGCCCTCAGGTTCCATCCATGTTGTTGCAAATGGCAAGATTTCTTTTTTATGGCTGAATAATATTCCATAGTGTGTGTGTGTGTGTGTGTGTGTGTGTGTGTGTGTGTATACATTTTCTTTATCCATTCATCCATTGATGGACATTTAGTTTACTTCTATGTCTTGGCTATTGTAAATAATGCTTCACTTAACATCAGAGTGCATATATCTTTCCCAGTTAGCATTTTCATTTTCTTTGAATAAATATTCAGAAGTGGAATTGCTGGATCATATGATACTTCTATTTTTAACATTTTAGGAACTTCTGTATTGTTTTCTGTAGTGGCTGCACCAGTTTACATTCTCACACAAAGTGCACAAAGGTTCTCTTTTTTTCTACATCCTCTTCAATGCTTGTTATTTCTTGTCTTTTTGATAACAGCCACGCTAACGGGTGTGAGGTAATATTTCATTGTGATTTGATTTGCACTTCTCTGGTGATCAGAGATGTTGAGCACTTTTTCATGTGTCTGTTGGCCATCTTTTATCTTCTTTGGAAAAAAGTATTCAGATCCTTTCCCCATTTGATTTTTTTATGTTACATTCGTGGGATAAATTTTACTTGTTCGTGGTAAATAATCCTTTTAATATGCTGTTGGATTCAATTTGCTAATATTTGATTAAGGATGTTTGCATCAATATTCGTAAGAGTTATTGGTCAATAATGTGACTAAAGTGAGTCTCTTGTAGATAGCATATAATTGGATGATGTTTTTTAAAACCCATTCTGCCAATCTTTGTCTTGTATTGAATTGCTTAATCTATTTACATTTAAAGTAATTACTCATGGGGCACCTGGGTGGCTCAGTTGGTTAAGTGTCTGCCTTCAGCTCAGGTCATGATCCCAGGGTCCTGGGTTTGGGCCCCGTGTTGGGCTCCCTGCTCAGCGGGGAGCCTGCTTCTCCCTCTCCCTCTGCCCCTCCCCTCCCCCACTCATCCTCTCCCACTTGCTCTCTCTTAAATAAATAATAAATAAAATCTTAAAAATAAGTAAATAAATAAAAATAATTACTCATAAAAAGACACTTCTGCCATTTTGCTGTTTCTTTGCTGCATGATTATAGGTTTTTGTCCTTCATTTCCTGCATTATTGTCTTTTTTTGTGTTTAGGTGGTTTTTTGTAGTGAAACATTTGTATTCCCTCTCATTTTCTTTTATATAGATATTTTCTTTATTGTTACCATAGAATTTAACATCCTAAAGTTTCAACAACCTAATTGGATTTTATACCAACTTCAACAACATAAAAACTCTGCCCCTATAAAGCTGCATTCCACCCTCTTTCTGTTTTAATGTCACAGATTATATTTTTATATGTTGTGTGCCCAGTAACATAAATTAGTTGTTTTTTAATGTATTTATCTTTTAAAACATATAGGGGCACCTGGGTGGTGGGTGTCCTGACTCTTGATTGGGCTCAGGTCATGATCTTGGGGTTGTGGGACCAAGCCCCAAGTCAGCTCCATGCTCAGCGGGGAGTCTGCTTGAGATTCTCTCCTTCTTCCTCTGCCCCTCCCCTGGCTCATGCTCACTCACTTGCTCTCTAAAAGAAATCTTAAAAAAAGGGGCACCTGGGTGGCGCATTCGTTAAGTGTCTGCCTTCAGCTCAGGGCGTGATCCCGGCGTTATGGGATCAAGCCCCACATCAGGCTCCTCCACTATGAGCCTGCTTCTTCCTCTCCCACTCCCCCTGCTTGTGTTCCCTCTCTCGCTGGCTGTCTCTATCTCTGTTAAATAAATAAATAAAATCTAAAAAAAAAAAAAGTAGCGTTACAAACCAATACTAGCTTTTATATTTGTACATGTATTTACCTTTTTTGGAGATCTTTATTTCTTCATATTGCTTCTACTTACTGTCTAACTTCCCTTCATTTCAACCTGCAGGACTCCTTTTTAGTATTTTTTTAAAATATTTATTTATATATCTTAGAGTGAGAGCATGAGCTGGGGAATGACAGAGGGAGAGGGAGAGAAGCAGACTCCCCACTGAGCATGGAGCCTGATCTCACAATCCTGAGATCACAACCTGAGCCAAAACCAAGACTGAGCCACCCAGGGTCCTCTCCTTTTTAGTATTTCTTGCAGGACAAGTCTCGTGTTAATAAACTTCCTCGGTTTTTGTTTATGTTGGGAAGTCTTAATTTCTCCTTCATTTTTGAAGGACAGTTTTTCTGGATATAGAATTCTCATTTTACTGTTTTTTTTTTTCCCTTTTATATCTTTGAATATATCAGCCCACTGCCTTCTGCCCTCCGAATTTTTTTTGATGAGAAATCAGCTGATAATATTACTGAGGATCCCTTGTATGTGATGACTCCTTTCTTCCTGCTTTTAAGGTTCTTTATCTTTGGCTTTTGACAGTTTGATTATAATATGTCTCAGTATGGATGCTTTATCTGACATTGAGTTCCTTAAGCTTCTTGGATTTATAGATTCATGTCCTTTATCAAATTCGGAAAGTTTTCAGCTATTATTTCTTCAGATAGTCTTTCTGCCCCATTTCTCTCTCTTCTCCTTCTGGGATTCTCACAATGCATGTATTTGTCCATTTGATGGTGTACCAGAGGTCCCTTAGGTTCTGTTTACTTTTCTCATTTTTTTCTTTCTGTTCCCCAGGCTATATAATTTCAGCTTCCTATATTCAGGTTTGTTCATTCTTTTTCTGCCTACTTAGTTCTGCTTTTGACCCCATATAGTGTATTTTTCATTTCAGCTATTGTATGTAAGCTCCAAACTTTCTTTTTGGTTCCTTTTTATGATTTCTCTCTCTTTATTAATATTTTCATTTTGTTCATATGTTGTTTCCCTGTCTATGTCCATGTGTTCTCTTAGCCCTTGAGCATCTTTAAGACAGTTGTTTTCAAGTCTTTGTCTGGTAAATTTGATATCTAACTTGCTGAGACACATATTATGTCCATTTCTTTTGTTTCTTTGAATGTGTAATACTTTGCTCTTTCTTTGTATGCCTTGTGATTTTTTTCTTGAAAACTGAACATTTGAATCTTATAATGTGGTAATTCTGGAAATCAGTCTCCCCATTTCCCAGGGTTTGCTATTGCACAGTGTCTTTGTGCTGTGGATCAGACTGAGGAGAAAGCTTCAGACTCGGGTTTTTTGTGAGGTACATCTTATCCTGAGCAAGGATACGTTTTTTAGTGTAAAAACAGAAACAACCCCACAGTGCTTATCCTTTATATCCCCTGGAAACTGCTTTAGCTGGTGGGGATTTGAACAGTGGCATCCAGCTTCTAGTTTCATGTCAGCCATGAGAAACTGCAATCTGTAATCAGAACACAGATCCTGATATTTCAAGGACAAGGTCCTTATTGCCCACCCTGATTCCAGCAAGCTTCACCAAAACCACAGATTGCCCTCCCTATAGGTTCCTATCACAGGGCTGGGAGGTAGGGGCTAAGTAGCCACTATCATGCCGAAGGCTGAAATTGGCCTATATGAACCACATTTTGCCAGTCAAGCCTCGGCCTGGAACCTACGAGCATTCATATTGGTTCCAGAGTTCCAAATAGTTATTAAAAAGATATATTCTAGGGGCTCCTGGGTAGTTCAGTCAGTGAGGCATCCAGCTCTTGATCTCAGTGTTGTGAGTTCAGGCCCTGTGTTGGGCTCCACCCTGGGCGTGGAACCCAGTTTAAAAAAGGAAAAAGAAAAGATTCTAGGTTCTAGTGTAATTGTTGTCTACGTGAAGATATGAATGTCTGGCACTTCATACTCTGTCATCATCCCTGATGTCATACCTCAATGATTAACAATTTAAAGAACCTTATCATCTATGTCCAGTTTGAGTTTGTCATTAGGGCCCACTTCAAATACTATTTTTGTCTCCCCACTATCACCCCATACTAGATTTTAAATGTATGAGTTTTCATTCTTCCACATTCTCATCAATACTTGTTATTCTCTTTTTTATTTTATTTTATCTATCCTAATGAGTATGTAGTGGTATATCGTGATTTTTATTTGGATTTTCCTTATACTAATGATATTGACCATCTTTATGTATGGCCATTTGTATATCTTCTTTGGAGAATTGTCTATTCAAATACCTTACTTATTTTTTAATTAGGTTTACCTTTTTTTACTATTGATTTGTACTTTTCAAATATATTCTAGATACAAATCTCATCATATACAGGATTTGCAAAACTTTTCTTCCATTCTGTGTCTTTTCACTTCTTGATAGTGTCCTTCAAAGCATAAACTTTTCAATTTTAATACTTTTCAATTAATCTTTTTTTCTTTTATTACTTGTGTAATAGCTAAGAAATGATTGCTTAACCTAACATGAAGATTTATTCCTGGGGCACCTGGGTGGTTCAGTTGGTTAAGCGTCTGCCTTCACCTCAGGTCATTATATCAGGGTCCTGGGATTGAGCCCTGCATTGGGCTCCCTGCTCAATGAGGAACCTGCTTCTCCCTTTCCCTCTGCCTCTCCCTCTCCCACTTGTGCTCTCTCTCTTGCACACATGTGCTCCCTCTCTCTCAAATAAATAAAATCTTTTTTAAAAATGTATTCCTGTGTTTTCTTCTAAGAGGCTTTGTCTATTTCATTTAGGTCTATCGTCCATTTTGAGTTGGTATGGGGTAGAGCTCCAACTTCAGTCTTTTGCATGAAAACATAAATACAGTTGTTCTGGCACTGTTTGTCCTCACACTGTTCTGTCCTCCATGATTTATGTTGGTACCATTGTCAAAAATCATTTAACCATAAATGTATGGGTTTATTTCTGGACTCTTTTTTTGATCTATATGTCTATTCTTATGCAGTACCACACTCTCTTGATTATTGTAGGTTTTGCTTGTTTTTGGTGTTTTTTAATTATTATTATAGTTTTATGATCGCTTTGAAATTAGGAAGCGTGAGCCCTCCGACTTTATTCTTCTTTTTCGAGATTTTTTTGGCCATGCTGGGTCTTTTGCATTTCCATATGAATTATAAAATTAGCTTGTCAGTTTCTACAATAAAGCAAGGTAGGATTTTAATAGGAATTGTACTGAATCTGTAGATCAGTATGGGGGAATATTGCTATCTTAAGAATATGAAGTTTTACAATCCATGAACATGGGATGTCTTTCCATTTATTTAGATGATCTTTATTTCTTTCAACAATATTTTGTAATTTTCAGTGTACCAGTCTTATACTACTTTTGTTAAATATATTCCTAAGTATTTTGTTCTTTTTGATGCTATTAAAAATGTAATTGTTTTCTTAATTTTATTTTCAGATTATTTGTTGCTAATGAATAGAAATTCAATTGATTTTTGTATATTAATCTTGTATCCTGCAACCTTGCTAAATTTATTTGTTGAAATAGTTTAAGTGGATTCCTTAGATTTTTCTGTATACAAGATCATGTCATCTGAAAATAAAAATAGCTTAACTTCTTCCTGTCTGAATGCTTTTCTTTCTTTCTTTCTTTCCTTCTTTCTTTCTTTCTTTCCTTTTTTTTTCTCTTTTTTTTTTTTTTTTTTTGCCTAATTGCCCTGGCTAGAACCTCCAGTACAGTGCTAAATAGAAGTGATGGAAATGGCATCTTTGTCTTGTACCTGATCTTAGCAGGACAAAACTGACTCTTTCACCATTAAGTATGAAGCTAGCTGTGGGTTTTTTGTAAATGCTGTCTATCAGGTTGAGGAAGTTTCTACCTATTCCTAGTTTGTTGAGTGTTTTTATCATGTAAGTATGTTGGATTTTGTCAGATACTTTTTCTGTGTCGATTGAGATGATCATTTGTTTTTTTCTGTCATTCTATTGATATGATGTGTTACATAATTGGATTTTGGGGTATTAAAACAACCTTGCCTTTCTGGTATAAATCCCACCTAATTTTGTTACATAGTGTTTATTATATGTGCTTGATTTTCTTTTTGGTAGTATTTTGTTGAATATTTTTGTACCTATATTCATAAGGGGTATTGGTCTATAGTTTTCTTGTGATGTCTTTGTCTGGTTTTGGTATCAGAGTAATACTTAAGGAAGTGTTCCCTCCTCATCTGTTTTTTTGAAAGCGTTTGTGAAGGATTAGTAGTATTCTTTAAACATTTGGTAGAATTACCACTAACCCATGTTAACCATGCTTTTGAGGGGGAATTTTAAATTACTTATTCAATCTATTTACTGTTATAGATCTATTCAGATTTTGTCTTTCTTCTTGAGTCAATTTAGGTAATTTGTGTGTTTCAAGAAATTTGTTCATTTTTTCTAGGTTATCTAATTTGTTGACATACTGTTGTTTATAGTGTCCTCTTACTGTCCTTTTTATTTCTTTAAGGTCAGTGGTGATGTTTCCTCTTTCATTCGTAATTTTAGTAATTTGAGTCTTCTCTCTTTTTTGTTGATCAGTCTAGGTTTGTCAGTTTGTTGATCTTTTCAATGAACCAACTTTTGATTTTATTGATTTTCTCTATTGTTTTCATTGTTTCTATCTATCTCCTCTCTTAATCTTTATTATTTCCTTCTTTTGCTTCCTTCATGTTTAATGTGCTCTTCTTTTTCTACTTTTTTTAAGGTAGAAAGTTAGGTTATTGATTTGACATCTCCTTTTCTAATACAACATTTGGGGTCATAAATTTCTGCCTTGGCACTGCTTTAAGCTGCAGCTCATAACTTTGGTCTGTTGTGTTTTCATTTTCATGCAACTGAAAGCATTTTTTTAAATTTCCCTGTGATTTCTTCTTTGACCAATTGGTTATTTAGGAGTGTGTTGTTTAATTTCCACATATTTTTGAATTTCCCAAATTTTTGTCTATTAATTTCTAATTTAATTCTGTTGTGGTTAGATAGCACACTTTGAATGTTTTCAGTCCTTTTAAATTTGTTAAGGCTGATTTTATGGCCTAGCATATGGTCTATCCTGGAGAATGTTCCATGTGCACTTGAGAAGGATATGTATTCTGCTGTTAGGGTGGAATGTTCTGTAGATGTCGTGTTAGGTCTAGTTAGGTCTAGTTATAGTGTTGTTCAAGTCTTCTTTTTTTTTTCCCCCAAAGGTGAGACCTGGAACCCCTTCAAATTACAGTACCAGCTAAGAAATGTAAGAGAGCGAATTGCAAAGAACCTAGTAGAAAAGGGTATTCTAACCACTGAGAAGCAGAATTTCCTCCTATTTGACATGACTACTCATCCAGTGACCAATACAACAGAGAAACAGCGACTAGTGAAAAAACTTCAAGATAGTGTCCTAGAGCGGTGGGTAAATGACCCTCAGCGTATGGACAAGCGAACACTAGCACTCCTGGTGCTAGCCCACTCCTCTGATGTGCTAGAGAATGTCTTCTCCTCTCTGACAGATGACAAGTATGATGTGGCTATGAATCGAGCCAAGGACCTAGTAGAACTGGACCCTGAAGTGGAGGGGACAAAGCACAGTGCTACAGAGATGATCTGGGCTGTGCTGGCAGCCTTCAATAAATCCTAAAGCCAGTGGGTGGGTTTCTTCTTTTTCCCCTGCTGGCTGGTGACTGTCAGAGACACCACACTGAGTTTTGTGTGATGAGATGTTTTTCGTTTGTTTTTTTTTTCCTTCTCTTGAATCAGATTTGTGATTTGGGGAGAGCAGCTTCAGGGCTTCTCCATAAACTTTGGCCATTGTAAACAGACTTTATTTCCCCGTATTTTTCCACTACAGAGGTGAATAAACTAGGTGAACCCACACACACCCAATAATCATTTTCTCTCATTTCTTGGTTTACTTCCACCCAGTGTGCTTTTGGATAAGCAGGAATATCTAAGTGGGATTTGGAGTTCTCCAGTCAGAAAATGTGAATGAAGGGGCGTCTGGGTTGTGCAGTCGTTAAGCGTCTGCCTTCGGCTCAGGGCGTGATCCCAGCGTTCTGGGATCGAGCCCCACATCAGGCTCCTCCCCTAGGAGCCTGCTTCTTCCTCTCCCACTCTCCCTGCTTGTGTTCCCTCTCTCGCTGGCTGTCTCTGTCAAATAAATAAATAAAATCTTTAAAAAAAAAAAAAAGAAAGAAAATGTGAATGAGATATAGAGCAAACCATTTATTAAGTTTTTTAAAGTTTGTATTCTATTCTTTTTTTTTTTTTTAAAGTAGGCTCCACTGCCAATGTGGGGCTTACTCATGACCCTGAGATTAAGTGTCACATACTCTACCAACTGAGCCAGCCAGGCACCCCTGTTTTCTACCTTAAGTACATGTTTTCACAGTCTTTGTCTTTCAGACTCTACTAAGTATGTAGTTATTGAAATAACTGTCTCTTTGAATAAGGGGCAGTGAAAACAAAACTTATTTTTGGAGCAGATGGTCTCTGGGATTGTAGGTCCCACTAATGATTTTTTCATCTTTCCTTTTCTAACCAAATGACAATATTACAAATTGATTGCCTGGTTCTCACAGCCCTAGAATCAGAAATATATTCTATACTATCTCTTCGCATTATCCTACTCCCTCATTCATTAGGACAAAAATCTGAATGAAAAAAAAAATGTATCTCTCAACCATGTCCTTCAGTCAGCAGTATGATTTACAAGGGAGGGAGGTAGCCTGAGAATTTCCACCCCTTAGCACATGACTGCCGTGATTCCTCCAGATTCCTCTACATGTCTCTGATTGAATTGAGGGGAGTTAGAAATTTCAGTTGCTGAACAGCAGCATCCTGAGTCCAGACAGTCCATCTAAACTCCAGATGTTCTTGCTCCCCATTTTCACCTTCCTTCATAAATTGATAGATTCTGTCTATATTTAAGGGTACTAGGAGTATTTTTGTCTGTATTTAATCCAGTTACCCTTCTAGTCATTAGTCTTGTTTTAACACAACCATCTATCTACCCAAATCTCTAAAAAGTTTCAATTTTTTCAATTCAGTAGTGAGTACAAAGTGAAGATTAGGACAAATCCTATTTAGAAGAGCAATTTGGGTCAAAGCATGCTGATATAAAGTCTAGTGTTTGGGAGTATAAAGAGGACAGGCACCAAGTTGTGCTAAGGTCAAGCAGTTATTATGCTAATATTTTTTAATGGATCATGCTTCTTGACCATTACAGAGAAACAGGTTGTCAGAGGGCTAATACAGACAACCCAGACCTGATACCAGACCTTCAGTAACTTACTTTTTTTTTTTTAGAAAATAGCTTTTTTTTTTTTTTTAATTTTTTTTTTTGAAGATTTTATTTATTTATTTGACAGAGAGAGAGACAGCCAGTGAGAGAGGGAACACAAGCAGGGGGAGTGGGAGAGGAAGAAGCAGGCTCCCAGCAGAGGAGTCTGACGCGGGGCTTGATCCCAGGATCCTGGGATCAGGCCCTGAGCCGAAGGCAGACTCTTAACGACTGGGCCACCCAGGCGCCCCAAATGATTGCAACTTTCATCCCTTCCCTCAAACCTTTTAAGCCCCACCAAATTCCCCAACTCAACTCAATTAAGTTTTTCACTTCAGGTGTTGCTTATGTGACTAGACATACAAGTTTTAGTGTGAAATGAATTCTAAATGTGAGCCTGAGTAGGGTTTCAGTCTGGCTCTCTGAAAGTACAAAAACCAGTCCATGTGTTGTATCTACCTGATTTAGTTTTCCTTTCCATTTGAACAATTCAGCACGAATTGAAACCAGGTTTTCCTGTGGAAAGTATCAGCTTGATTGGGGGGATGGGGGGTAGAAGTTGAGTTCTTTCTTGCAACTCTTGGTCAGTGTTTATTTTTATATTGTATCTCAATGAGGATGTCTTCAGTTTGAATCTGTATTCACTGCAAAACACCTTCTGCTTTAATGCATATGGCCTTCACATTTCTGTATAATAAATATCAATTATTGGTTCTCTGGTGTTACAACTTCAGTTATTTTAACTGGAAATAAGAACTTTCCACACAAGGCCAGTAACACTATCCCTTTACACCAGGAGACCGGCCTGTTTCATCCTGTGTAGAAAATTAGGAATACACAAATAGAGTTGTAACATATGTAGGCTGGGGGGCAGGGCACATCAAGGCTAACCTGAAGAGCAGCTAATGTTGTAGTCTGGATAATGTCTCCTTCTCAATCAAAATAATTTACCCAATTATAACATTATTATCATGAAGAAAAGGAGTATGTTCTGTCCTATTAATATCTACTTGCAAGTGACACCTAAACTTATCTAAGAGCTGAAAGTCTTAAGTTCACAACACAGGTAACATACCTCACTGTGCCAGAGTTAACAACATGTGAAAAATATGGTGTCTCTCCCCATTAGATGTGAGGCAACCCAGTCAGGTGGAATCTGGAGGTGCAAGTGGTGAAAGGATTTCACCTGAAGCAGAACAAAGAAGATAGAAGTTTACTGAATACACTGCAAGGGAGTGGTGGGCAGGACAGCAAAGCAGAGACTGTGGGGACTGTATTTAAAAGGAGAAGGTGAGGAGGTATGGGGATGTAGGGGATTTTCCCTTTTTGGGTAACTGTGCCTGTTTGTAAGTAGCCCCTTGGTTAGTTGGGGTCTTTGGATATTTTGAGGTGTGTCACCTGATGGCCTGTCTGTATTCGGCCAGGGGGTTATGGTGGGCCCTTCTGCCTTGCTCAAGTTTTCATTGCTCAAGCCTGTTGCCTAAAGGTGGCATCTACAAAAAGATAATTGTGCTTGTAATTGGCTTATTATTCTTCCCTTCTTTATAATGTCTCCAGCACAAGGGACGAGAATATATTTACTAGGATTATTTGTACTTGTTAATTTTATTTCAGGCAAAGCATTGTTCCCTTAAGTCATCCTTTATACGTTTCTCAAAATGTGGTGCAAAGAGTACTGCACCAAAAATGACCTTGGGGTGGGGGTTACCTTGCTAAAATGCAGGTTCCTAGTAAATCCGTCTCTGGTAGGTTAGGGGCTTAAGAAGCTGCATTTTAAATACAGTCTCCAAAAGCTGCATGTTAAATTTTGAGAACACCGCTTGATATTTTATTGCTTGTAATTCATTCATCCCCAAAATATTGAGTACTTACAAATTTGGCACTTACAAGTGCCAAAAACTGGCACTTGCTAGGTGTTGACAATAAAAAGTGTGTAGGACACAATTTCACTCCCAAGAATTCACATTAAAGTGGGCAAATAAGATACTTTTTGATAAGTGCTCTAATAGAAACATAATATTTGTGGGGTTTTTTTTAAGATTTTATTTATTTATTTGACAGAGAGAGGACAAGGAGGGGGAATGGCAGGCAGAGGGAAAGGGAGAAGCAGGCTCCCTGCGGAGCCCAACATGGGGCTCTATCCCAGGACCCTGGGATCACAACCCAAGCTGAAGGCAGACGCCCAACCGACTGAACCACCCAGGTGCCCCTAAAGTTAATATTTGGACGCACAAAGAAAGAAGTAACCTTCTTCCTGGGACCATTAGGACAGACTTAGAGGAGTTATATTAATTTATAGTAGCTTCCATGTACTGAGCATTTGTGAGGTACTATGCTACTTTGTGTTATTTATTCCTCACAACACTAAATCCTATAATGTTATTTTAAGGAAAACTCAGGTAATAAGGCTTGCCTAAGGACAAATGCAGAGCTTAAGTTCAAACACATGCTTTTAGCCACCACTCTCTCCTGCCTCCATTTAAACTCAGTCTTGAAGAATCTTTTCAGGTTGAGGAGGAAGAGCTGAGCTAGTTGAGGCAGGAGAACAGTATGTACAAAATAATTTGTCATGTGCTGGAATTTGTGAATATGTGTGCTTATTCACATGTCTTTAGATTTCTAAAAGATACCATTCTAAGGAAATATATTGAAGTTAACTAAAAGTTTTTTGAGGGGCGCCTGGGTGGCTCAGTCAGTTAAGCGGCTGCCTTCGGCTCAGGTCATGATCCCAGGGTCCTGGGATCAAGTCCCACATTGGGCTCCCTGCTCAGGGCAGAAGCCTGTTTCTCCTTCTCCCTCCACCATTCCCCCTACCTGTGCTCTCTGGCTCGCTCTCTGTCAAATAAATAAATAAAATCTTTTAAAAAATAAATAAAAATAAAAGTTTTTTGAAACTAGAAAATTATCTGTTTTTGTTTATCTTCATTTATTCCTTCCCTGATGCTTTTCTTTATATAAAACCGAATTTCTGACATATCATTTTCCTTCTAACTCCTTTTAATATTTCTTTTTTTTTAATTTTATTTATTTATTCGACAGAGATAGAGACAGCCAGTGAGAGAGAACACAAGCATGGGGAGTGGGAGAGGAAGAAGCAGGCTCATAGCGGAGGAGCCTGATGTGGGGCTCGATCCCAGAACGCCGGGATCACGCCCTGAGCCGAGGGCAGACGCTTAACCGCTGTGCCACCCAGGCGCCCCTGCTTTTAATATTTCTTAAAAGGTATATCTGCTGCACATAAATTCCCTCAGTTTTTGTCTGAGGAAGTATTTATCCTTCCCTTTTGAAGGATAATTTCACTAAATATAGAATTCTAGGTTAAAGAGTTGTTTTGTTATTTTTTTATAACACTAAATATTTTTTTCTCTCCTTGCATGCATGTTTTCTGACATCAAATTTTTTAAAAACTGTGAAGAGGATTCTAATTAAAAAGATTAAAAATTTGTTCTTCCCCTTTTCCATACAGCGAAAATATCTGTAGACATATATTCATATGACTTCTAAAAATGTCTTACTCCCTAAATACTAAAAATAATTGCTTTAATGCTGAAATAAGGTAGAACTTTTTTTCCCCTATTATCTATTACATATATACATGATCACTGTTCCTGTGTCCCCAATTCTTCCCCAGGCTTTGGTCTGTCTTCCCTTTTTTTTCATTGAATTCCAGTAAAAAAAGCCAGACAGACATGACTGTGTATTAAGCGAGAAAGGGAGCCATCTCTCCCAGGAAGCAGTAAAATTTTCTCAGAATGCAAGTCAGACAAAGAAAGGGTCACATCCTGGCAAAAATCTATTTCTAGCAGTACAACTTACTGCCATTAGTTTCCTTTACATTCCAAATTATAAAGAAGTTGATTCAACTGGGGAGGGGAGATCAAGTACTCCCTAAGAGCTCTTCAAATAGACACGTTTTGTGTAGATTTTTTTCCCCTATCAATAATCTGTCTACCACTTTGGTTTTTTTCAACCTACTTGAACCTCCCTAAGTATAATAGCATAGTTTATCTGAACTTACTTTAGAAATCAGGATTCTAGGGGCTTTTACCCCTTCAGAAGGACTTCTTGACCAAATCTACATGTTTCTGACACATAAATAGGCCCAGTAGATGTGCATCATTTTCCTGATTTGATGGGGAAAAATTCAAAGCCATAATTTTTCTTGCATTTCAGAGATGTTGAAATTCCTCCCACTCCCATGCTAAGATGAGTACTTCTTCAAAGATTTCTGGATATTTAAAGCCATCATACCTCAAAATATTTCTGAGTTAGCCTAATATTAAAAACAAAAATTTATCCCCAGCTCTGTCACCTCAGCTTCTCTTAAACTTCAGGTGGAGGCCAAAAAGTTCGTAGATAACTTAGGTTAAACTGATTTATATTAAACTAAATTAGGGGCGCCTGTAGGTTAAGCGTCAGACTGGTTTCAGCACAGGTCATGACCTCTTGGGTTGTGGGATCGAGCCCCACGTCAAGCTCTGCATTCAGTGCATAGTCTGTTTGCATTTCTCTCTCCCTCTTCCTGTGCTCCTCCCCACCCCCATGCTCACTCTCTGTTTCTTTCTCTCTCTCTCTCAAATAAATATTTAAAAAAAAAAACAAAAAAAAAAACTAAATTAGACTTCTGTTTGGTTGTGGGAGAGATGGTTATGATCAAAGAGGGAAAAGTACAGAAGGTAGCAGAATAGCTGAATGGATTCTTTTTTTAAGGTTTACTTATTTATTTGAGAGAGAGAGAGAGAGAGAGCAGCAGGGAGGGTCAGAGGGAGAAGGAGAGGGAGAATTCCAAGCAGACAACCCGCTGAGTGCAGAGCCCAACACCAGGCTGGATCCCAGGACCCTGAGATCATGACCTGAGTCGAAATCAAGAGCCAGTGCTTAACTGACTGAGCCACCCAGGCGCCCCAGATTCTTAAGAACATCATGAACATTTAAAAGACTGAGGAAATACTTATTTTTAAATGCTTAAGGCAATACAAGACATGTTTCAAAAACAGATGATTTTTTGGAGTGCCTGGGCGGCTCAGTCAGCTGAGCCTCCGACTCTTGGTTTCAGCTCTGGTCATGGTGTCAGGGTCCTAGGGTTGAGCCCTGAGTCTGGCTCCAGGCTCAGTGCAGAGTTCTGCTTCTCTCCCTCTCTCTCTGTCCCTCTTCCCCTCCCCTGGTACACACTCTCTCTCTCCCCCTCCTTCCCTCCGTCCCTCTCTAAAATAAATATCTTTTTAAAAAAGATGGCTTTTTAAATTAAAGTGTAGTTGACATAAATGTGTATTTTCAGGTGAACAGAGTGGTTCAACAATTCTATACACAGTGCTCACTACTGTAAGTGTGGTCACCACGTGTTACCATACGTTATTACAAGATCCTATGTTCCCTACGCTACACTTTTCTTTTTTCTTTTTAAGATTTTATTTATTTATTTGAGAGAGAGCACAAGCAGGATGAGGGGCGGAGGGGTAAGCAGACTCCCCGCCAAGCAGGGAGCCCGATGAGGGCTGGATCCGGGACTCCAGGATCGTGACCTGAGCTGAAGGCAGACACTTAACTGACTGAGCCATGCAGGCGCCCCCTTATGCTGTACTTTTCATCATTCATAAAACATTATAACTGGAAGCTTTTGCCTCTTAATCTCCTTTCTCTATTTTGCCTATCCCCCAAACCTCTCCCAGTTAGTTCTGTGTATTCGATTCCGTCTTTTTGTTTGTTTAAGGTAACTGAGATGGCTCATTCTTCTGTGCCTTTCCATTCCTACTGCCACTGGCCCTTGTCAATATGCCAAAACTGGAGTCATGAGACCTTGGGAACAGTGGCTGGTGATTGTGGGCAAAAATATGAAGATCATTTTCTACACTCCTCTATACCCCCTTTTATTATCCAATCACTTCCTTGAAGCAAGTGAAACAAGTGGGGGGGGGTTGTTTTGTGTTAGCTTAAGACTTACATTGAAATACACTTACAGAGCAGTACACATGTATTAAGTGTACAGCTCAGTTTTCACAAACTGAACACACCCATGTAACCAGCGCCAAGATTAAGAATCAGAACATTACTAGCACTTCAGAAACCTGCCTTGTGCTCCCTCCCAGTTACTACCCTCTGAGGGTAACTTCTAACAACACTGACCAGTTTTACCTTAACAGGGTTTTTCAGATAAAGCAGCTTAGTGGAGGAAACGAAGTTGGAAAGGAGAGGTCCAGATGATCTAAAAAGAGGAGAAGGGAAGAGGGAAAGAAAATGAGGATGAGGAGGGAGGGAGGGAAAATGGAGGTTTGAAGAAAGAAAATCTGCTACCTGCTTGGCTGCCCAAGAAACCCAACTGTGATACTCTCCTTAAGCTCGCCTCTTTCAGGCACCTGGGGCCTCAGTAGGTTAAGTGTCTGCCTTCAGCTCAGGTCATGATCTCAGGGTCCTGGGATCAAGCCCTGTGTTGGGCTCCCTCCTCAGGGGGGATGTCTGCTTCTTCCTCTGCTCTGCTCATGCTTTCTCTCGCTCTCCCCGCACCCCCCCCCCCAAAAAAAGCTTGCTTCCTTCTCCTGTTCCAGCCTCCTACCTCTTTCTCTACCCCACCTCCATTGACAGGGTTTTAAGGTTGAAAGCCCTTTGCTCCAACTCTCCCTCACAAGTCTCAGGTAGCACATTAAATTTCATTAGTGATCCATTCTTTGGGGTTATAATTGCCCCCTTTTGGCTGAATACTCTTTTAAATACAAAAACTACAACAAAGAGTAAGCTGCTATCAGTAGCTGACACTAGGTACATTTTCTTCCTTTTCTGTGATTTTCTCTAGGGCCTTCCCTGGGCCAATATTTCACATTGTAGCTGTTAGTTAAAGTTTATCTGATTACTTAACCCAAATTTAAAATGGCAACTGATAATAATTGATTTGGTATCTTCTGAGTAATATGTTGTCACTTTAATGGAACTTCAATGCAATGGAAGGCCAAGGTGAGGTGCTTATGAAAAGAGAGGCTTTTCTGTTCTCAGGGAAAAAATGATAGAAGACTTTGAAATGAGCAAAGGGGACGTCTGGGTGGCTCAGTCAGTTGAGCATCTGCCTTCAGCTCAGGTCATGATCCCAGGGTCCTGGGCTCGAGCCCCGCATCAGGCTCCCCGCTCAGCAGAGAGCCTGCTTCTCCCTCTCCTTCTGCCTGCGACTCCTCCTTGCTTGTGTCCTCTCACTCTCTGTCAAATAATAAATAAGATCCTTAAAAAAATTGTCTTTAACATTGTTCTATTCTGATCACTTAGCTACTTTTCCTTAGGCTATACTCCTTAGGCCCGTTTTAAAAGTATATGTTTGTAAAGGAGGCAAGGAGAGGCTAGAGCTTGGTTAATTTCCTGGTATTCTCAGTTTGGCCCATCAGAGGGTGCTAATAGCATAGGTCTTAAACCCAGGTATTTCTGCAGTCTCACTTCTTTTTAATAGCCATTCTTCTGTAGAACGTAGCTAAAGCATAGACACATTTTACAGTGTTACTCCAGATAGCCCATCTCATGCTCTGTGAACAGATTTAGGTCCCGACTTAAGAAATTCAGACAGAGGCAAGAAGAATCCCTGAAAGTTAAGGAGGTCAAGTCCCATTCTCTCCTTACTTCCTTTCCTCCAATTTGCTCTTCTCCTTGGACTTGGTTTTCTGTAAATGGCACTTCACTCAGGAACCTGGGATTCACCCTTGGTCCTCTCCTTAACTTTATTTCCCACATCCAGTATCATTTGTCTCTTCTGCTCTTCTCCATTCACATGGCCTGTCTTTGATCAGGCCTCTCAAGTCTTTTTTTTTTTTTTTTTAAGATTTTATTTATTTATTTGACAGAGAGAGAGAGACAGCCAGCGAGAGAGAGAACACAAGCAGGGGGAGTGGGAGAGGAAGAAGCAGGCTCCCAGCGGAGGAGCCTGATGTGGGGCTCGATCCCAGGACTTGGGATCACGCCCTGAGCCGAAGGCAGACGCTTAACAACTGCGCCACCCAGGCGCCCCAGGCCTCTCAAGTCTTGCCTGGACTACCACAGTCAGAGGTCCAGCTGGCCTCCCCCTCCCTCTAGTCCACTCCACACAGCTACCACAGTTAAATCTTGCCTAATCCCAAGTCTAACAATACCGTTTTCCTGCTTGAAACTGGGTTCCCCTTTGTCTTCATGAAACCCCAAAACTTTAGCAGGACTTATTACTAGTCTCCTCAGGACCCCAGCAACCTGAACAGCTTCGTGTTTTGCTGCTTCTACACAGGTTCCCAGATCAGCCTTAGCCGTAGACTCTCTTTAGGGAGCTTTTCAAAAATACAGATTGGGCTAGTAGGGTCTCTCTCCCTCTAGGAAGTTGTTACTCTTCGTATAGTTTCTCTCTCTCTTTTCCATTGTCCTCATTTACCCTCTAACCTTTTATAAGATAAGGTGGTCCTTTAAATTGTCTTCCTCCCCCCCCCCCCAATCTCCAACCTTCCTATTCATCCTTACAGTCCCAGTTTAGGTTCTACCTTGTCTGAAACATTCCTTGACCAGGTCAGCCAGAAATGTTCTTTTAAACACTTACAAATACAACTCATTTGGTAAGTGTCATAGATGTTTACTAATATTGTAGGTATTACAACGTGGTGCCTTACATATTTAAATAACATATATATGCTGAAGACTTACAGCTTATTCCCAACACAGGGTTCAGGGTTACCCTGTCCTAACCTCCTTCCCTATGATTATGCTCTGAGACTTCAACATTTGTGACTTCACATTTACTTGATTACATCAAAGTCTGTGACTTTATAGCCATGCCATATCTGCATCAAGTATAATTATAGGCTAGAGCTCATCATAACCTGTAATTTCTCCACCTTCCTAGATACACACTGAAACTCCCCTCTCACTGCAGCCTCCTACTCTTCTGCCTCTCCCTGTCATTCCCACCAAATCTGAGCTTCATCTGCGTCATGACCAGTTCTTCATCTCCTTTCTACTCTGTCTTTCCTAAAGAGCCTAGATGCCATGGTCAGCTATTTCAACAAACCAGCAAAGCAATCTGGACTTCTCATCGTCCTCCCTCCACTGTTCCTTCTTTTCCAGTCCTTTTCCCTTGTTAACAGGATGTCTATTTTCTCCATTCCAAGGCAATCAAGAGTTATTGACCAAAGTCATGGTGATTAGGACTATTAGAAATTCATTCCCATCTAATCTCGGATCTTTCTTGCTGTTTCAAAACATTACTATTTTCTATAGTGCTGTTTCTACCCCCATTTTTCCTAGATTCTCTATCCCACCCCGCCATCCTTTTTATTCTCAAAAGATTGACCTCAGAAAAGCAAGGCCATGCAATGTGACTTCCCTAAATGTTAGGTACTTCAAAATCTCTCTGTACATTCCCCTCCAACCTGTCGGCCTCTCTCCCTCTTGATCTAATGCTGTCCTCTGAGACTTTAATTCTTTCATTATCTCCTCTTTAAAATGGATAATTACATTTTTAGTTTCTATCAATTAGCGCCTTGCCCTTTCTGAAAATATGCTTGAATTTTTCCTGTTTTCCAAAAAAGAAAATCCTCTGCTGCTTCCTCTTCAATTCATTGCTGATTCCCTTCTTTGCTTTACAGTTAAATATTGTTACCACCTCCTCACACTTCAACCACATGCACTTAGTTTTGTACCCACCATCTTTTTTTTTAAAGATCTATTTATTCACTCTAGAGAGAAAAAGAGCACACGCACACATGCATGTTGCAAGTGGTGCGGAGGGGCAGAGAGAGGTAGAGAGAGAATCCTCAAGCACACCCCCTGCTGAGCATGGAGCCCAACGGAGGTGGGGGGTGACGCAGGGCCT